>NC_137126.1:21999047-22599047 GCF_949319135.1 Squalius cephalus
CATTCATAAAGTTAGTGTTGCACTGGGGCTGAATTATGTTTCTTGAATTAGGGACCCCAAGGGGTGATTTATTGATTTAATTAAGCTGATATGACAAAGGTGCCTGACATTGACTTGACTCCAATGCCAAGCAATGAAACCAATTCAATCAACCCAACACCTCTGAGTTGTTGTAAAGCTCTCTTATAATGTCGTAGATTCACACTGAACGTCATTGACAGTTGCACCACTTGCTTCATAATTTTTTTTTTCCTGGTCGCCAAGTGTTGATTTTTTTTCCAACTTTGCTCGTCACTGACACCTTTTACCCAGCCGTCCATTCACAGTGGAGGAGGCATGGGATCAGCAGTCACATTCTACTTGTACAATGACCAAACAACAAAAAAATCAATCAACATTAAAAAAAAATATATATATATATTGAGCTCAAACTTGACTTTTGACCACAATTTTGAAGTTACTGTACTGTACTGCAAAAAGTGAGAAGTCACACCAAAGCAAATGGCAGTAGGCTAACTTCCACATTATCAATATTTGGTTGCTGATCACCATTTACAAAATCATTATAGTAACACCTGTATAAATCTAGTGATCATGGCATTTATTTTGGATGAGATCGTAGATTACGATCTGTCTAATTTTTTTGTCTAATGCATCTTTTGTGTTACACAATTTCTTATCTTTTCTATTCTTTTCCTTCGAGAGAAATGGGCCATCCTTAAATGCTTTAGTAAAAACAACCACTCAACTGTTTGCTTTACCTTCACTTTAATTCAGGTATCGTGTGTGTCAGAAGTGCTTCAGTGACAGATGTATGACACAGGCTACACTGTAATTTAAACGCAACAAACTTTAAAGGTACAATATGTAAGAATTTTGCATTAAAATATCCCAAAATCTCAAGGCCAGTGTTATATATTTTGTTAAGTTGATTACTTACAATATCCCAAATGTTTCCAACTATTTTTAAATCGTGACAAAATTCCGATTTTAACCAAGGAAACGGGGCGTTAGAGCAGGGGTGAGCTGGGAGTCGCCAGTCAATGGCGTCATATCCACGTTACCCTCGGTTTCCGCTCGTACTGCGTGGAGTCCTGGACAAATGCGGAAGTTGTAGTTGTAGCGTCTATCAAGCAACAAACGTTAGCTTGTTTAATGCAGTCGTTATGGAACACAATTATTCTTTACCGATTGCAGCTGGTTCTGTCGACAAAGCATGCTTAATTTTATATTTTCCAAATGTAGCATTCGGTAATAGTTATGTTTATGTAAGGAAAGTTTTATTGCTTTAGATTTGTGTTTAACGTTAGTTTATTGACATTGTATATCTGGTGTTTATGGCAATGTAAATAAATATAGCATGTGTTATACATAAAGATTAATCAGTATTTTGCCAAATGATGTGGGTATGTTCGAATGTACTTCTACAACAATTGTTTAGAACACGTAAAACTGTGCCGCGTTATCACAACAATGAATTCGACATAACATCTATGATAAACAATATAGTATTAAACCTTACTTTTCTTGCGGTTAATTCAAAAATGAGAGCTCGGATCCACCGGTTTTCTTTCTCTGCGTCCAATTTTCTCTCCAGCCTCTCTCTCGTTCCACCGCGGCTTATAAGCGGTCTATCCATGCCAATAATACTGCAATAAGAGTAAGACACAGGTGTTCGTCATTTGCACTTGACCTACTTGCGGGACGCTCGTCTCGTTTCTCTCTCCCGTTACAGACCGCGCTGAACCACGCCCCCCTCGCCACAAAAAGCATGTCATTAAACGCAACATTTATAAAAATAGAACTTAACCTCATCCATGAACATGAATTTTCGATTCCCGTCTGACTGATTTACATCCACGGTGGAATTTAAAACGACAGTTCCCATCATTCCACGCTCCTTCACATCGTCATCAAGCTACGCCGTTGTTGTTGTTTGGAATGTAGCGCCCTCTAGCTGCAAAAAAATCTTGCATATTGTACCTTTAATGTACAGTAAAACAAAGGCAGAATACCGTAACTCCAGGCCAGCACAGTTACTTCTAAACAACGGCTAAACAATAGCAGAGTACTTTAACTCAATTTAAGACACAGAATTGACTCAAGATACTTATCCACATGATAAAGGAGGTCTTGAATGTCACAAAAAAAAATATAAATCATCTTTGACCAAAAATTCGCCGCTGGCAAAACCAACAATGCAAGTTTGAGAGGTGGCGCCCCGCCAAATCTCACAAGAATCACAACTTGCTTTACGGCACGACGTCACATACATCAACAACATATGAAGCAGCCTCTATGGAAGACACTAGCACGCATTTCAGACGTGAATCATGGCAGAGTCGACGAAGAAAACGAAGAAAGCGCGGTCGGAAGAGTGGAGAGACGGCTCTGCGTGAGTAGTATTTACGACATTAACGTTAAATACAAGTACTCCACAGCGACTCTAGAGGTCGCTGTTTGAGAAAAACGGAAACTGCATAGTGTGCCTTTAAAGCACATATAAACTTTTAAAAAAAAACGTTTTTCCTTATTGTACTCTGTTCTTAGTGAGCTTAGTTCTGGTTTCATAAAAGACGTCCGATTTCATCTGACTCGCCTTTAGATTGTGGGATAAATAGGCTATCGCACAAAACGCATGAATAAATTCAATAAATGATGTTTTATTTTGTCAGTAGCTTCAGAATGGTCATTTCTATGATTTGAATTATTTCTACACCATTAGGTATGCATAATGTGATTAATAGCCTACAACAGGAACTGTAACCCAGGAACTGATGAGCCATTGTGTGCAAAATCAGAAACTGTACACCCACACACAAACACGTTTCCAATGCTGAGGGGCTTTTAACCGTGCAGAGAGATCTTTCTCCCTTCATATGCTGTTCTCCCCTCCATCAACCACTTCTTTCTGCTTTTACACTAAAGTCACTGAACAGTAGCTCTTGATTGATTGATATTAAATTAAGCTTCCTTTTGAATTTGCAGAGTTCATGCAGTGTGTTTCGTGCCATTAGCAGCATTCAAAAAGATGAATAGAGTGCATTACCAAATACCTAACGTTCATTTATTATTTCTGTAGTGTAATAGCTGTAGCTTTCATGCTACAATATTGCGGATTGCGATTTGGACTTCAGGCCTGATGTTTTTCCAATATCTCTCCAGCATTTTTTTCATATCGCACCAGTATTATATGATGTTGTGACTCAAAGTTGAATAAAGCTGATGTGTCATTGGACTGTTTTTTACTTTCTTCAAAAAACTGAAAAGTTATTCTGCATTTTGTATTTGGGGAGATTATTCATTCAAAGTTTGTGCTACCTCTTGATTTGGGATAACAGTTTAAGTTGGATTGTTATTCAAAGGAAGTGACACTGATTTAGAATAATCCTAAAGGGAAACGCAGGAAAAGCCACTCTCCTTTTAATAGGATTTCTGGATCTACCAAAAGAGCACTAACACAATCATACAAAAACTGAACGCTTGGTGCTCTTTTTCTTATTGGCTTATTTCGCCTTCTATCACATATTTGATCAATTGTCATAAATTTGGTGTCATTCGAAAGCTTACAGCCTCAGTATTCATCCTGTGAAAACCATTTTGAAATCAGACCATGCCTTACCAGGTCTGAGACTCATTGTTCCATATTTGGTAATTGTTTTGTGATAGAAGTGATATTGTGACATAAATTTATTATTTTGTGACAGGAGAACGCATAAAAACAATTCTGTGCAATGTGGGTTACACTCTGTGGTTTTTTTTTGGAACAGCATCTAAATAAAATCTCAAGGGGACTTTAATTTTGGTGATATCAACTTCAAATTTGGCACACAACTTGGTTAGATTTATTTTGATTTTATAGCATTTTTTAGATTAAAAATTATGTATTTGTATAAAATATATATTTATTCACTATATTTAGTACAGAACATTTGCTTTACAGTAAATTTAAACTTCTATAACTTATTTTTTTAAGGGCTTTCACCTCAGCAATAATCTCCTGAGTGTCTTCTTTAAAAGGAGAATAACCTTAGGTCCATTTAAATTTGGATAGCGCATTTTCACATCTATGCTCAAAAAGGGTGCATTCTCACTAACTGGCTCGCTTACAAAATGGTAATTTCAGTGTAAAGTGGTGTAGCTTGAACCCCAAATAGCGTCCATCAGAGAGTGCTAAACACTGAAGGTGACAGGACAAGACCCCGGTCCATCTTGGCACTTAGAAAACCCACTTAAGAGTCCATTTAGCCCATAATTTCCTCATGTAACAAGGCTCTCATGTGATGGGCAGGAAAGCAGGACTAGAGAAGCTCATATCATTACAAGCTATGTATTTATGGATTACTTTGCATAGATAGATCTTGAGAAATGTAATTTAAAAGTGAAGTAACTTTTTTTGAAATGCTAAAATATGGAAGAGATGGGGGGAAAAGGTGGTATGAGTTTTTGGAAAATAATCGTGGTCCATCAGAGGAAGCAACTCAGAACAACAATTCGACTTTATAATTTTGCAAATATTATGGGAACATTGCTTTAGAATGTTAACTGAATGTTCCAAAACAAGTAGTAACATTAAACAAATAAAATAAAAACCTTATATGTTATAGCCATGTATAGGCTTATATAGACAAATATCCAACTAAAATATTTCAGAAATATAACATTCAATGAACGATTAGATAATATTTTTGTGCTAACATTGAGAACATTATTAAAGAACAGCTAAACTTTGGACAAAGGCTCTATTAATGTTACTGGAAGAATGTTTGTTCATAAAGTTCTGAGAATGTTACCTGTTAGCTGGGAAGAATCCAAATAAACAGTCATCCTATTAATTGTTGTTGGTTTTTTTTAAATATTGAAAATATCAGGGAGAGATCTGTGTTTGGAAGCATAATAATACAAATAAATGTTTTGATAATAAATCCTATTGCAAATAAATGTTTTGATAATAAATCCTATTGCAATTATTTATATGTTTGATCAGTAGTGATGTGCATAGCCTTCACAGACAACAAAGACAGATGAACCAGAATCCAGTTAAGAAACAATCATAATTTTTGCATTTGCATTAGGTGCGACTAATATAATAGAAATCACACACAGCCTTTAAAATAAATATATGAAATTATAAATCAACAATGTGAAATAATCTGTTCAAAAGACAGTATCTCAGTATTCTCTCTTGAGATTTAAACTTTGCTGCAAGCAAGCACCCGAGGGAGAAAAATTAACCTCAAATAACCTTTAGATTTTGCAAAACAATAATAGAGTAAGAGTTTAAGATCAGATGAAATGGTGAACATACTCTGAAAAACTGACTCGTGATAAAAGCGGATATGGACTATTGAGCTCACAGCAAGGAAGAAAACATAATAGTTCATTTCTTTGATTTCATATCCAGGCAGAGGGAGGTGATAAACAAACTTTGATGTTTTTGCTGAACAACAGCGCATATCGTCCTCCCTGGCGCTCAGGTATAAGCAGTCAGCACTTCAGTCACATTCTGCTGCATACGCACACAAAACCCTCCTCCTCTTCAGTTCTCTCCCTCTGAGACCGAGCAGAAAAGGTCTGACCAAAGAAGGGGAGGTGCTAGATTGTATGGTGGAGGGAGAGAAAGAGAGATACTGATATCAAGACACACTGGTGATAATCAATTTGACTGATATAGAACATACTGTAGTATACAGAACAAAAGAACACAATCTTCTGTTTCATGGTGACCTAAATAACTATTGGTTGTAGTGAATATGTGGCTGTTCATATAGATTGCAACAGTGACCTCACAATTTTTCAGTGGTGTTGTTCCAGAAGTATATATTTTTTTGCATTCATTTCTCCATAGGGATATAACAAAGTCTGCTAGAGTGTTATAACCACGAATCAAGCCAACCAGCTATGAGGTGAATCATAACATTAAAAAAATTAATTTGAAGCAAAAAAAGTATTTGAAAACCGGAAAAAAATACAAAGGTAAGACTGTGTATTTAATGGCTTTAGTGAGGGAAAGAACTACGATCCCATGAAGGATTGAGAACAACATAATCGAATTAAAAACAATGATAAAAAATGACAAAACTACTCATTTATATACGAAAACAACTTATTGCAAAATATGCATATTTACACAAAGTATTTTGAGTGCGCAGGGAGACTGACTCAATTATGTCATTTGCGGTGCTCCATGGGAGTGGGTGGAGCTAAAGAGCTTTTGGCGCGTTGTGCTTGTTTCGTACAAAACCACTTAAAGGCAAGCCTGCAAGGTTAGCAAAAACATTTTTCAATAAAAAATTCAAACGTAATGCCTGCTAATGCTGTGGTACGCAGAGAAGGAGACCAGAGGACGTTTTTTAATGGATGTTATCATTCAATGAATCAAAAGCCAATAACATGTTTGCTCTTAAACATTAGTTTTGGACTGAACAAATTCTGTTTTATTAGAGAAGTCACGGACAATTGCAAGACAGGTAGAATTCCGTTTACTGCACTTGTCATTCATTTCTATGGTATTGATTGTCGCACAACTTTGAACGAAATCAATGACATCAAGGCTGAATGTGGTTATCAAGGCACATGTGATCAAGTTAGCCGTTACTCTTTCTCCAATGGTAGAGCCACAGACCATTGTATCTCCCAATTATAAGTCCATCTCTGGTTTTGACTCTCTGATTAAACTGTATGTATAGCATCATGGATAATGTAGTTTTTCACAACAAATTCCGCTGTTAAACACAATTATTTTAAAAGGAAGCTGAACTAATACAGGCTGGCAGATTCAACAGATAATCGATTGTGAGCTTGTAAGACATGCTGCTGCTGCACATGTAATATACATGAAATAGCCACCCAACACAGCAGGAGACAAGACATGAGAAAAGTGCTCAGCCCTCTCCCACACAAACATCTTTTTCAAGATAGTTGAAGGCTGTACAGCCAATGCCACAGTTGAGCAGCTTTTCCCAGTCGCTCTAAAACTCGCTTTTGAGTTTGGAGCACAGTTGTGCAACAGCTGAAAGAGACTATTGCTATACCTTTGTAAAGCAACTTTGCACTTGCATAGTTCCACAAGTTACTGGAAGAAATAGACAATACAAGCATATGAAGACCTCAGATGCAAAAGCCTCTAAAAGCCACCTCTGTCAAAAATGAGATACTACTATTGAGTGAATGCTCTCCGCACATAGTATACGTTCATCAAATACTTTCACTTCAAACTCACTAAATCCCAGCCTCAGCCCATTCAGAAATGCCGGTACTTGGGTAGAAACCTATACATACAGTAGGAGCCTGATAAAAATGTCAATATTAAACAAAAACTTTAGACGGACTTAGAGGCTTTTGCATCTGAAGTCTTCATATATACACACGTGCTGCTGAGTGAGAAAACAAGCTGCATAGGCAGATATGCATATATTTGTATACATTTTATGAACATAGACAGAACGAGATTGGACAAAACGCACACCCCAAACAGGCAGATCTACCGCCAAGATATTTGAAAGTTAAGGATGTTAAGTTAAGGACCTATCAGCCTGCGCCATCTAGAGTTTCATGCCATAACTTGGTATAAAAACAATAGAAAAGCAATGCAGTGGAAACAAAAAAAAATTGTTTAACTATTTTTAACTTGAGCACCAAGTTTTTAGAACGGTGTGTCATGAGAGAGACAGTGTAAAAGACACGAACGTAATGGTCAAACATGTTTACATAGAAAACAATGGAGAAGCAGTGCAGTGGAATGCAAAAACAAGTTGTGTGTAAACAACTATGACACTGAAATGAAAGAAAGCTAAACTTTAGAAACTGAAAAATCGAATGTGAAAAATCCATGAAACATTTCATTCGCAATTTCACGAGTTCACACTTACAAATTATCAAATTAGAGTAAAGAGTATGTGTATTTGGCGTGCTGTCCGAGTAGAGGGCTCCGAGCTCTGTATTTTGGCCCGAACCCAGAGTACCCCCCCCCCCCACTATATTCCTGACTGTGGTAGGAACCAGTCAAGAGTGAGGAGTTGGGGTGGTGGAGGGAGGCTGAAAACTGTCGAGGAACGTATTGTTGGTGAGTCGACTGCATATATATATATATAGGCCTCCTCTCATGCTGATTGGATAGACATGTTTATTGCTGATTGAAATGACGCGTTGATCGGATAGATCATTTCAACGTGTTCCTTCCGAACTTAATGAAACATCATGTACTTTAACCTTGCGCTAAATGCACTAAACTAAATTAGGCTGATTATAGATTGAGGCTTATTCGCAAAACTTTGTTTGTGGAATGTAGCCATGCAGACTGCATACCATTGAGTAATAATAATTATCTGGGCATATTCATTAAGAATGCGTGTTGTTGTTTTTTTGGGGGAAAATTTAACCACCTCCAAATGCCACATGCCCTTTCTCTATTTTTCTTTCTGTAATTCGGAGTTCTCACATGCTATCTTTCTTTTATTCCTTATGGAGACTAAGATTATAAGAAGCACACAGATAGAAGTCCTCAATGGGCCCAGCTTCTTTTCATCCGAGGACTTTATCAAGAAGAACACTCTGTGTTAAACACACCCACACTCTGTCTCCTTTTCTCACATACTCTTTCTCTGCCTCATACACACACCACATATCTCGTTCTGCAGCTGGAAGCAATGATTTGATTCAGTGCTTTTGAGAGATTGGACCCCCATCGTTCATTCGGCCACAGCCCATCCCTGAACTCTTTCTCGCTGTCTGTCAGGGGCTTCACAATGTGTGTTAGATTGTCTATCTTTAAGACTTTTGATATCTCTTCTCCCATTCAAAGTTGACAACCATGACACATGTAATGCCTGTTTGATCAGACAAATAACATGGACTAAACAGTGATGTTAAGGAAACCCATGCATGGTAAGCTATGTAGATTCTGTAGTACTTTAAATGTGTTGTGTCTTAGTGGGAAGCACATTATTTATTTAAATGTTGGGAGAGTAAAGTTTCTGTAGCTAACCCAGATAACAAAAACATGTTAGGTTTTTGAAAATGTTATTTATGAATCATCGTTTTAATTTTTTCAACATGAAGGGAACATTCTATTTTGTCATTTTGTAATATAGGCATGCTACTTTTTAATGGTCTCTGAACATTCTGAAACAAGGATAATTTAAAATATTCAAAATTCAGAGTTCAGAGCCCTTTGTCACAGGTGGTTGAAGCAGATGAGGGAGTAGGATCCATTTGCAGTATTTCTTTATTACACAAACTCAGACTACACAAAAGTAAACTCAGACTCAGAAAACAAGGCACAGGAACAGAACAACCAGCAAACAAACATTAAGGATTGACAAAGACTGAACTAGACACACAGGCTTAAATACAAGGGCAAACAAGCTAAACAAGATAACAAGGGGGTGTGGCTAATAGGAAGCACCTGGGAAGACTAATAAACATAACTGGGAGCTGCTAAACATGAAACAAGACAGAAACACAGACTAGACTTATGACACCCTTCCCTTGGACGGCAAATATCCTATATCTGATTATTTCTAAGTGTGAACACGTGAAATTAAAGTATGGAAATCTGTATTTATTTACACAGTAAACTGCTACTTATATCCCCTCTGTGTATAGAGAGTAGTGAACACTCTGTGAATTGTAACATCTTTTTACTATTGCTCACGGGTTCTCTAGAATTTCTTTAAGATCTTAAGGTTAAATATAGACTTGGGGAGCAGCACAGCTGAACCTGGCATTAATTTTCTCATGTCAACTATTTCCCTCTAGGGAGTCTGACCACTTCTAGCTGAAATTAAATTAACGAACTGCTGATGCATATGATCAGACCATTGACTCTATTTTCTTCAGATTGTTCTTAAAGACATAAAAAAGCCTGGAACTTTTATTAACCCAATATCTCAGAGACTTGGACAGAAAGAGATGAACTGATATGAGGAAGAGATGGCATAAAGGCTATACTTATACAATCTGCTGCTCAACCCAATGGATACATCTTTAATGAAGTAATGATTTATGGTTTAATGATAATTCAGAATTACAGAGAACACAGCTCATTTATCATAGACTAAAACTGAATGGTTAATTCCAGCCTGACTTACTGTGAGACTGAAAAAGAATGAGTCATTTAAAGCATTAGTCTTCTAAATCAGTTTCATACGGAAGACAATTTTTGGCCTCTATAAAAAAGTAATTAACTTCTCACAACCCTTTATCATGCCAACCCATACAAAAATCACACAAAACGATTCAGGAAGGAGAGGTGTATCACATAGCTAATCTACAATAAGGCAAATCCACCCTAAGCTTAAGGATCTTGAAAATCCATTAGTATTGCAACAAAAGTTGAAGTAGTCTTCCATCAGGAACCGCATTGTTGAGACCTGGAAAGCAATTTAATAAATTCAATTAATTAAAGTATTCAAAATTGAGCGGGGCACTGAGGCTGGAACTGAACAAAATGTAATTCAATAAAATGTCATTTGTTTGTCATCTTTTACATAGCCTATTAAACATTTTCCCAGTATTAGCCAAGTACATTAAAGGGATACTCAAGACTGAAATGGGTAAAATATAATTTGCAGCAGTTGTCAAAACATTTACAACCCATGCTCATTGAAGAAAGTGCCTGGCGTCATATCTGTAAAATGATCTGTACCGTTACGTTTCTTCATGCTCATTTCGCGATATTTCAAAAAGTGAAATTTGTAGTTAAGGGCCGGAGCTAAAAGCGTGTTTAGAATTATCCAAAACAGATGAATGTGAATCTGGTTTTATTGTTGTACA
Organism: Squalius cephalus; assembly: GCF_949319135.1. Taxonomy (NCBI): domain Eukaryota; kingdom Metazoa; phylum Chordata; class Actinopteri; order Cypriniformes; family Leuciscidae; genus Squalius; species Squalius cephalus. The sequence continues at coordinate 22,009,824 of NC_137126.1, forward strand.
TATCGTGAGAGTTTAAAAATGAAAATTTAATCCGGTGAGTGCCACTTAAAGGTACAATAGACCCTTCTCTAAACATAATGATAATGTTTGGCAAAAGCAGACGTCAGATAAAAAAATATTCTCTGAAACAACCATGCCAAATCAGATTACTTACACGTATTATCGTATTATTGTTATATTAGTAAAGCTAAATACCAACGGGTGAGCCACGCATTGGTATCCTTCATGCGCTGGAGATTACCTCCCATGCCAGGAGGTAATAATGGAGGGTGAGGACGGCCCAACGAATGGCCAAACATTCTTTTTCAATGGTGCTGTTTGAGAACTTTCGATACAGTACCGGCCGCTCCTCTCCTCCAACCACCTAGGACAGGAGTGCACCCATCCCCAACATCTGGATTTGGGTACCAAAACTATCATGCTCACCCAGTTGCTATGTGATTGTTCTGTTAAGCCCAACTCTAGCATGGCCTGTATTCATCCTGTACCACTTATTTCTTGTGTTAAGGTAAACGATAGTGATGAATGCCACTTCCCCGGAGATAGTTCGATATGGTGCTTTGGTTCTTATGCTTATGCTTTGGTGGATATGGTTCTTTGCTTCCCCCATGTGGCCTGCCATGGGACTAAAATGAGAACTTAAACTCGAAAAGCATTTCCTGACGCCTTTTTGGGCTAATAACTGGGTTTTATTTTCCTTTGTCTGGGTGTCTTGGGCCACCCAATATAACCTATCTTTCATAATAGAAAAATAGGGATAGGAGAGAGGCTGATCAGGCTGAAGTAGCTGTCTATCGATGGTGCAGACCCGGTCATACTGTACGTGTCTTCATCACGCAACTGCTCGAGAGGAAAGTCATCTAACTCAGGTGGCATAAGCTCCACCCTCGTTCTTGTTTGAGTCAGTCTGTGACGGTCTCGGAACAGCTTCCCCAGCCTGAGCCACATCTTCTCCCGTCCCTAGCCCTGTCCACCAAGAGGCATCCACACACAAAATCCCCAATAATTGTGTAAATGCTGGCCAATCTGAACCCAAAATCAGCGGATTCCAAAAGTGGGGATTAACCGCCACCTTAACTCTATGCTTTTCTCCCCTAAATTGAATATTAACAGGTACTAAAGGATAATCCACTACATCCCCCCACACACCGCACCTTAACTTTACGACTCGTATCCAGTGCGTTCTGTTGCATCAGGCTTTGATGAATGGAGGTTTGTTTACAGCTTGAACCCACCAAAGCTTGATATGCACCCCCCTTAATACTCACAGGTATTTGGTACTACTGTGTACGTCATGTGTCTGGGCCATCAGCCACTTGCGGCAAGCGTCCCAGAGCTGTTGGGCCATCTCGAATGAAGGATGGCCCTTTTCTGATCATCTTAAGCCAGGAGGTTCTCCATAGCTGTTGTGCAGCCACCTGTGCTTCCCTAGGCAGCGGGATCAGGCACACCAGCCATTGGGCAAGCGCCAAGCCACACGCCTCCACTGTTTTTTCAAAGAGGTCCACTCCAGGTCATCCTGCAGAACCATCTTGACCAGAGGGACGTGGGCAATAATGGGGGCTGCGTCCAGGGCAAACTCCCGGCCGAACAAACTCTGGATGACCCGTCGGTCTTCTTCCTGTGCCTGGACCAACAGGCAGAAGCGATCCTCCTGCTCCAACCTGAGTTCCATCAGCGCCTGATGTTGTGTCTGATGAAGACCAGCGAGTGGCTTGACAAGCTCTGCAAGTGTTGGCTGTGCTGGCTGCATGGCGACGTGCTGACTTCTTCATCGCGGGTTTCGGCCACCACAGTGTAAAACGTTCAAAGATATAATGATGAAGAATTCGAGGTGGCAAGCAATCCAAGTCTTTATTGGACAATAAAGAAAACCTGAAAATAAGCTTTGTAAGGCACACTGCCTCATAAAACAAAACAACAGTCCAATATGTAGCACATAGGTCTCTCTCTCTCTAGTCCCAGGTGTGCGGGCCGCTTATATCACATCTCTCTGTCAATCACTAGAATTAAAGAGATGTTAGTCATCATTCACTTGACCTCCTTATTACCGCTCGTCTCCGCACTCGTTCCCCCTCTGCAGACTCCGCTTTTGTCCACGCCCCCCTCGTCACACTATGTGATGTAAATGTCAAAATGTATTTGTTTACAAATCATGCACTATGATAAAAATGTTTTGAGCTCATTACATAGTATTGAGTAAGGAACCAAGCCTTTTTTTAAATTATTTTTTTCAATATTATCGTTATTAATGAAGCTTTGTTATTATTGCAGATGTGATAATATCAGAGAATCTCTAAATTCAAGTTCAGTGCCATTTCACCTTTCAGGTATAAACCTTGGTACAAGGCAAATACTTTGAATAAAGGTAGGACTGAGTGATTTTGTAAATGGTTTACAGTGATAGGAGATTTAAAGTGAACTGTCTCTATCTCGAGTCCAGAGCATTAGTGGATATTTCATCCGTGGATTGCATCTTGGATCAACAACATTATTAGTTGTGTTATATCAATCTCACATTCACTTTAGAGAAAGAGCAACGTCTTTGTAGTATCTCCTTGGTTCTAGCTAGTGGAAAATGAAGGTCGGACATAAAAAATATAGAGTATAGTATCCTCTTTGCAAGACAAGACACTATTTTTTTAATGACATTGATAAAGATAAAACAAAGTCAACTACAAACGAAAAGACACACACAACAGTCGAGAGAAACATGCTGTACACATATAGATTATGTTTTGTTCAGATGTCCTGATTAAAGTTTTTATAATGGTCAAGATAGTTTAATAAAAGTGCCTGCCAGATTAATGTTATATAAAGACTAAAGTCTTATAGTTTTACGTTATGGAGACTGTTGTATTCTTTCACACAGAAAGGATGAGCTATATTTTAATGTTTTTACATCCACTGTTTTGGAATGAGCCTTGGGAATAATCTCTTTCATTTACCAATGATTTTATAGAAACATGATAAAGTACAGATTTAAAAAATATCCCAAAGGAAGACACAAGACCATCTAAACTAAAACAAGCCACAACTGCAGTGTATTTCGGGTGAAATAAACATTCTGTGATGATGATGGTGATGACAATAATAAAAAAGGGCACTGGAATTGAAAACAATAACTGAAATAAGTGTCAGCAATTTGGTTGTGTTTCTGCTGTTGTGTATGTCAAGGCAGAAACAAATGACAGCAGTAAGAGCTGCAAATTGGAACAGTGACAAACGCTTACTGTTGTCATCAGTGAACTGCCTGGGTGACAAAACTGTCAGTCACTGAAATTGTTGAGAAAGACAAAGAGTAAGTTTTGAATTGTTTGTACCAGGCTGATCCACATCATCAGCAGCTCTCTAAAGGTTTTATTCCTGACAAAATCATTCAGCTGAGATGCAAAGCTCTCCTGTTTGGTTTAATATATTATGCAACATTCCATATCAGGGAACATTTAGGTGTTTCTTAAATCTCACTCTGCTTCAAAAGGTAGTTTTTTTTTGTGGTCCATCTTTTTGGTTTCTCTCTTTCCTCATTGCTTGTTGTTATGTACAATTTATTTAGTGGAAATACCTCTGGCATAGACGTCAATAGCATTAATTGACATAGATGTGAAGCCTTAGAGTGATTTAGGGTGGAATGAGCTCTTCAGGCTATTTTTTTTTTTTTTTTGGGAAAACCAAATAAATGTTGAGTCATAAAACACCTTTTGGTATACAATACTGCACAGTTGTAATTTTCTTAATTTGTCCGCCTTTTCACTTTTGGTAATGATTCTCAAGATAATAGCCATCGTTCTTTTATTTCAAAGAGTGGCCCTTTTGAAAGACGATTTATCTTTAGTAAATCTACCTTTCTTTTAAAGGTCAGATGTTCTCGATAAACACTGAGAAAGAATCCTATTTTACTGTTGTGGCATGAAGGACAGAGTTATAACAAAGACAAGTGTCTGCCACCAATCCAGTGGAACATATATTGCATCTGGGACTTGATGACTTGTTTTCTGAGGGCGTATTTTAGAGGCCAGATGATGTTTGCCAATGCACGAACAGAACAACCACAGGTAGAAACTAACAGATGAGACCTCGGAACCATCCAGACGTCAGGTTCAAAAAACATCTATTTCTGTCCGTGGGTGGGAAAGAGAGCTTGCAGCAGTGAAAAGGAACAAATAATGATCCACAAACAGCCCCCAAACTCGACGCAAAAACATCATTGTGGCAGAGGAAAGGCATAATTGGAGAGTTATATAGTCTCGGCCAATCCTGTTTAGTACTGGAAAGATATGTCACCACCCTCTCGATGTCTCATTAGGCTCTGGTAGTCTCCCAATGTCTCCCAACCAGAATTCAAATAAGCAAAGTGTGTTTTAAGAAGTAACAGCATCCAAAGTCAATGCCATGCATGCAAACCTTTAATATTTTAAATTGAATTGGTAACACTTTACAATAAAGTTCATTAGTTAACATTAGTTAATGTATTAACTAACATATAACAATGATCAGTACATTACTACAGTATTTATTAATCTTTGTTAATGTTGGTTAATACAAAACAGCTGTTCATTGTTCATGTTAGTTCACAGTGCATTAACTAATGTTAACAAATACAACCTTTGATTTTAAAAAGGTATTATTAAATGTTGAAAATGATAGTAACTAAGATTAATAAATGCTGAAGAAGTATTGTTCACTGTTCACTCTTAGTTCATGTTAACTAAGATAACTTAAGTTAATGCACCTTATTGTAAAGTGTTTATTTTTTCAATTAATTTACATTACACACACACACACACACACACACACACACACACACACACACACACATATATATACATTATATATATATATATATATATATATATATATATATATATATATATATATATAAATAATTTTGGTCTAATTTCTTTCCAAACTTACTGGCTGCTGTCAATCTGCAGATATTTTTTATTCAATCTGAATAAATCTGGGGAGAATGCATTTTGATTTCATATGAATTCCTAATAGGAGCTTTATTTGCTTGTTTATGTGCTTATGTTGTTGATTTGAGTTTTTTCAAGAAATTTGCACATTTGGCAATGCATGCTAATGTTTCCTGACACAACCAAGCACTATTGCAAAACAATTTTCAGACTGAATGCCAGAAAAAAAAAAAAGAGAAAAAAAACCATCAATGCAAACATATGTTGGCTGTTTCAGATTTTCGTGTCAATAAAATCTCCCCACCTGTTAGGCCTACATAACATAAAATACTAGCAGCACAGTATGTGAGAGTCAGTGAGAGTGTCACACAACAATCACTGTAGTTATTGTTCTTTTAGGCTGTTATTTTGTTTTTCATCTTCTAAATTTACACTAACAGCTATTTCGAAAAACGTGATAAGGAGGTCCAAAAGGGACATGGTAAAGGAGGAAAAAAATGAGATGGGAGGGACAATTATGAAATGTTTTGAGAAATTAGTAAAAGATGAATTATTAGACAAAACAAAGGATTTGTTAGACCCTCTTCAGTTCGCAGTATAGAACAAAGCGATGTGTTGAAGATACAACAGCAACTCTACTAATCATGGTATTGCAGCACCTTTAATTCTCTACAACCCCATATTTTAGCAGATAAGTTAATTACAATTAAGTTAATTAAAATTTGCAGACGACACAGTTATTGTGAGTCTTTTAGAAGAAAATGAAACGTGCCATGGTCCAGGGGTTGATGATTTCGTGAAGTGGTGTGATGATGCCTGTTTGCAGATTAATGTATCCAAGACAAAAGATATGAGTATTGACTTTAGAATACAAACACATCCTTCCCAAGACACATTTGTTAAGTACAATAAGGTGGAATGTGTGGACAGTTATAAATATCTAGGGACAATTATTGATAAAAGATTGCGGTTTGATTTGAACACAGAGGCCCTGTGTAAAAAGGGACAGCAGCGTCTTTTCTGTCTTAGAAAATTAAGATCATTTAATATAGACAAAACACTGATGGAATTGTTTTACAAGTCTTATATAGAGCCAGTGTTGTCCTTTTCCATTAGCTGCTGGTTTGGAAATCTTAGTGTGAAATACAAAAATGCACTAAATAAATTAGTCAATAACAGTGGGAAGATTATAGGTAAAGAGCAAAGAAGTTTGACAGCTCTGTTTAACAGAAATGTCTTGAGTCAAGCCCATTCTGTGCTTTTAGACAGTGAACACTTCTTATATCCAGAGTTCTCTGTTGCCCTCAGGCCGTCGCTACAGACTACCAAAGATTAAAAATAATCGATACAAATACTCTTTTGTTCTGAGTGCAATCAGACTATTAAATAAGTCTTAAAGGTATTTATTAAGGTCTTTTATATTTTTTTATATTTAGGTACTCTTTGTATTTTTTGTAATTTGTAATATGTGTTGCTATTTATTACCATGATGTACTGTATGTGTCAGTTTGTTGTCTGTTTGCCTGTATGTGCTGCAACCAAATTGCCCAAAAGGGATCTTAATAAAGCTTGACCTTGACCTTGAATTATTTGTCAATGTTTTTGCCTTCTCTCATAAATGTTTCCCATTCCCTCAATAAACTTTGCATTCGCTTGCAAAATGTTTCGTTCGTTCCGAGAAATTTTGCGTTCGCTTTGAATGCAAAAGCAAAAGCATAGAAATATGTGTCAATCCAACGCCTAGTTCAGTAGTCAGGGCACTGGGCTGAGTTTCCCGATAGCGATGGATCTTAGCACTTACGAGGATTTTCTGCGAGCGACTTTACGAACGTTCGTGTTCATTTCACGTGCGTTTCACAAAAATGCACTTAGCACGATCGTTCGCAGCTGTGCTTTAGTGCTACTTAAGAGTCGCTGTCCATTCGCGAAGTGCTGAAATATAACCTTATATGGAATCGTATTCTGAACGTTTAACCTAATAATTGGCATATGTTGTGGATTAGCAATCAAGACAAGTCTATATAAAGCACCTACAGGCGGAGGCACTGACAAAATGGCTAAAAAAAATAAATAAATACCTTTCAAAAAGATGATATGTCCTTTTAGAGGAGATAGAGCGAAACAAAAATGTAATTTTTAACAGATTTAAAGGATTTCTTTTATTTTTTTTGTTCATTCATTTAATTTTGATTAAAATTATTAGATTAAATTATTTCTATTTTTTTTGTTTTGTTTTCTGACCTTTTTAATTATTTTATTTATACATTAATTTAACCAACAACAACAACAAAAAAGAGTAATAAAGTGTACAATAAAGTACAATCAAAACCTTATTATAATCACATTGCATTTGAATAAAGTTAAAGATGTAATCTGCCGGTTGTCCTGCAGGTGTCCTCATAAATCTGTCTTCTTACGATGCACTTGGGGATGTACGATTACTCCAGAGCACTCGTAGATCTACGAAGATTTTCAAGTGCTACTTAAGCTACGATGCTTTTGGGAATCAGACCATAATATTAAGATCAGTCGTACGATCGTTTTTACGATCAACTTAGGCTTACGATGCTTTTGGGAAACGCAGCCCTGATCAGTGAGTTGGCCATTTTATGGGCTGTCTCAATTGTAAAATCCTTCCAGTGCACTGAAATGTTCGCTACCTAAGTCCCACAATGCACCGTGAAAACCAGGGAGTATTGGTGCTCTCATATGTTCCTTTATCGGAAGTTCTGAGCCAACTCACTACTTTTTTTTTTAATACTAACCATTTAATTATATTTTAGCATAAACATACATCATTAGACAGTGATGAACATAATCAAACTAAAATGTATCATTTATTTACGGCAAGCGGATTATTTATCGTACTTTAAGTAACATTAAAAAATAATGTCAGATAATGCGGTTGTTCATAAATATTAGTAGTGATCGCATATGTTGTTCATCATGTCTGGGCTCCGTAAACTGTGTTGTCATACAATTAAAACACAATTAATCTGAAACCAGCATGATTTATTAATTAAAACTAAATGAGAGTTTCGAACTACACACAGACAGCAATTTTCTCAGAAGTAAAACAAAATAAAATAAAATAAATATAAATAATATTTTGCTTAAGAACAAGTAAATAAAAAGTCTTGTTTGACATTTCAAATGTGACTTGTATCTTAAACTTGTGGAAATGTTTTTACGATAAGTAGACGGGATCATTTACTCACCATCATTTCGTTCCAAATTTTTACTTTCTTCTGCAAATCTCAAAAGAAGATTTTCTTCAAAATATCTTCTTTTATGTTCCATAGAAGAAAGAAAGTCATAGGGATGTGAAATGACATGAGAGTAAGTAAATGATGACACAATGTTCAATTATGGGTGAAATATCCCTCAAGCCATATGATTTCCTTTCATGTAAGTAGCCTAAATAATCTTGGAGGCATCTTTCCCACATCTAAAAACTGACATACTTTCCTCTTTTCAAAGTGAATGTGATGATAAAACCTAGTAAACGTATTGCTTTACAACCTAGCATGCCCATTCTTCATTGAAAGTCATTGCATGGTACAGGTATAACAAACACAACCAAGCAATTAAACAGCTAAATATGTTGGCAATTAATCAAAAAAGTTAAACCCATTCAGACATCTTAGTGCATACAAGATATAAAGAGCCCAGAGTTAAAGCGGTAGCTTTCCATTAAACAGACTAGAATTTAATAATCTTTTCAAAGCTGGAACAAATACAATTTATCCAAAATTAACACACAGTTTATTGTTGCCTTCGCTTTTGTTGCTTATGGCAAATTTGATGGTACATTAACTTTATAGTGCTGCATGACAGTCCAAAATCATTAAACATTAACATACAATTATGGAATAGATTTTTAATGGCTCTGCTTTGTTTTAATCAGAGCCTGTGTCCAGGGAAGAGTTATCATACAATCTGGCAGACTTTGATTTAGGGATGGCTGGTTTTTAATGGCCTGTTCTGTGTGACCTTAGCGTTCTGGCACTGGCAACGATTGCATCTTTGTTCTCAAGGACATAGTGTTATAGGGATACATAAATGCTTGCGCTAAGCAAGAACACCAAGAGATCTTTGAAAGTCACAAAGTAGTGATAACGTTTACAATATAAAACAAAAGTTTAGTGAGCCTATACTGTAAGAATATAAAAGCCAACTTAAAAGTGAATTTGTGAATTATGTTAAAATAAGTAAGGAATAATTGACTGAAGACAATTATTCTGCTTATACTACGGTTACCACACCTCAAAACATTGTTCAGATGATGTTTTTCAGGACGTTTGTCAGGTTTTTGTCCTTAAATCGCTCTTATGTGTGGGACTAATTTCTTACGCATCTAATCCCAAGCCTCCGTTGCTAATTCCAAAACGTCATTTTAGAGCTAACGGAGACTTGAGACATTGATAGCAGACTAAATGCAGTTATTAGAGAGAGAGAGAGAGAGAGAGAGAGAGAGAGAGAGAGAGAGACGGAGACTTGAGACATTGATAGCAGACTAATGCAGTTATTAGAGAGAGAGAGAGAGAGAGAGAGAGAGAGAGAGAGAGAGAGAGAGAGAGAGAGAGAGAGAGAGAGAGAGAGAGAGAGAGATTAAGCGTGTGTGAATTACCCATAGACTGTAAAAAATGGAATTACCTCAGTCTGTGCATCTCTCAACAGTGTTCGGCACCAGCGTCTGTATACTTATAGCGAATGCTAGTGAGAAACGTCATGTAGCTAAACTATTTTACTGATAAAATCATCAGAACAGCACTGACAACATGCAAGTGTGTGTTCGTACTAAATGTGTGCGTGTGTTTGAGTGGGAGAGAACGTGAGAAAGAGATGTGCTTTTCCATAATAACTTATAAATGCAAAATACATAATAAAACATAATTTTGTGGCAAAAAACATGGAAATCATTTGTTGTTTTTATCCTATTGTTTACTATATGTATCGGTCAGTGTCGTTCTGGGTTTTGGTTCTGTATAGGCTGTAAAGACCTATAACTGAAATGTAAATAGCTGAAATCATTTGGCGAAGTGATATGGAACTGTAATGTGGTAAAGACCTGCCTGGAACTACTTTAGCTGTGCGTTTCCCTGAAAATAATTTCACACCTTAGAACGTTCGTCAACCAATCAGAATCAAGCATTCAACTGCCCCGTAGTATTGGTAACACTTCACAATAAGTTCCAGTCAGTTAATGCTTTATTTATCATTACCTATAGACCCCTTCACGGTTGACGTCACAGGAAAATTCGCAGTGCGCAATGCGCAGGTCGGGGTCAGAAAGTTAATTCCATCCCATTGAATTGTGTGTTAACCAGATAATTTCTCGTCAAGAAAAAAAAAAGCCTACTTGTTGCGTCGTGGACTGTGAAAATCGCACAAGTTGTGGAGTCAAGTTTTTCAGGATTCCTGCAGGATGTCATCCGTTTAAAAAAAAAAAAAATAGATGACATCTGTTCAGATAGAAACTGCTATCTGCTAAGTCTGTAGCATGACACAGATATCAAACTTCACCTAACTATTAAATCAGTCTACAGTTTACAGAAAACATTTCGTGCAATCCAGGCTTTCGAGTTTAATCTAACAGAAAGGGATGATAAAGGATGACTTTACCTGATATGATGTGAGCACTACAAACACGAGCCTCTTTGATCGTAGCATTGTCCCAGTCTGCCCATTTATATATATAAAAAAAAAAACTATGAACAGTTTTCTGTACACTAGCCTATAATGTTAAGCTATGCAGGCTAATAGTTTTTTAAATGTCATGGACCTGTGTCATGCTACAAACGTAGCCAGCTGCAAGTAGTTAGCTAGTAGCGACAACATTGTGACAACAACAGTAGAGTTAAGCCATGGTAAGCAAACAAATGTTTTCTGTAAACTGTAGACTGATTTAATAGTTAGGTGAAGTTTGATATCTGGCATTAATCTCATGCTACAGACTTAGCAGATAGCAGTATCTATCTGAATAGATAGCAGTACCAGTGAATATCTGGCAACTTGCTAACGTTGTCTACCCATTATGTTAGGGGCTCGGGATCAGGCAGACCATCGCCATTAGCTAAAACAAGTTTATTATGGTACTGTTCCCGTTCCTGTGGTGGCAAAGACAGTGCATACCCTTGACACAATAATAGACTGGCATATTGTGTCAAGGGTATGCACTGTGGTGGCAAAGACAGTGCATACCCTTGACACAATATGCCAGTCTATTAGCCGCGCCTAATTAATACGGGAAGTAGAAATGATACTGCACATTACAAAACCAACTTTAAAGTAGTGGCATTCCCATGCGGAGGCAACTGCATGTGATCTTGTGCACTGAAAAGTAGCAGAATATATCAACCAACCAACCTGTATATGAACAAGATGGTTTGAATGACAAGCTTTTACAGCTCGTTTCGATTACAACCCCTTACCCCTTTGGTCTTCTTAAAAATTGGCAAGCCACATTGTCTTGAATGATGTACATAAAAGTCGACTGAGCCAGTTCCCAGTGAAATAAAACTTGTAATGCCAGTTCTTTTCCAATATTACCTTGTCACTTTGCAAGTCTCCCTCCCTGTGTTTTAGATATTTATAGCTTTTGGCAGTAGAAGGTTAATTGAACTATAATGGGTTCATATATAAAATTCAGGAGCAGAGGCATAAAGCCGAGAAGTGTGGAGGGAAAAACAATACCCTTACAAACACCTTCAACAGCTGTTGACTGACTTAGTGAATATCTAAAATTCCGGCTGACAGTCCCATTTGAATATGTATGTTGTCATCACAATGTTGTAAAATGCCTTTTATTTAAACTGAGAGCTCTCCTGGAGTTCTGTATGTGCATACAACATCTAAAATCTCCACAGGTTTTCATAGTACAGTGTTATGCAAAAGTTTGGGCACCCCTCTGAGGCTGCATTATAATTCGCTCTGTCTTTATGTGAAAAGATCATAGTCAATTTTGCCATTCAGTTTCTAGAGAAATCTGGATAATGTGACACTTTTCAGACAAAAAATCTTAGTGTAGCAGTATTGAGTTGTATGAAATAAAATCAAATGTGAGAAACAGGCTGTGCAAAAATTTAGTCACCCTTTCAATTGCGTCGATTTGAACACATGTAGTCACTTAATTCTGATTGATAGCAACACAAAATTGATTTGATTGGCTCAATGAATCTTAGACTGCAAACACAGGTGCATCATGAAAATGGATATTTAAGATAGCTATTTGCTAGTTGATTATCTATAGGAAAGTAGCAACCTTAAACAAACTCTTTAATGACCCAAATATTAGGATCATTTTTAAATATGAATTATAAGGATACAAAAAGTTATCACAAAGGTTTAAGGGCTCTGTCTCCACAGTTAGAAATATAGTTGGAAAATGGAAGGCCATGGAATAGTCCTTGTGAAGAAAAGATGTGGTAGGCCCCCAAAAAATAAAAAAATAAAAAACAAATCTCAAAGGCAAAGAATGGTCAGAATGATCATTTACAAACCACAGATCACGTCCAAAGAGCTCCAAGAACATCTTGCTGCTGATAGTGTCATTGTATATCGTTCCACACCAGCATACTTTGCACAAGGAACTGCTTAATGTAAAAGGGTGATGAAGAAAAAGGCTTTTCTGTAGTTTGAGGTATGCAAAGGCTCATCTGACAGGCCAGCATTATTTTGGAATAATGTACTGTGGACAAATAAAACGAAGTTTAAAACGAGTTATTTGGTCACAATCAGAAGTGTATTCCAGAAAGCAGGTTATGTGACATACCGGGTATGTTTAAGGGTAAGTCAGTGGATAACCTCAAATTTCGGTTCCAAAAACGTATGAGTTTACTTCAGAGGTGTTCAGCGCATATGTGCCCCATTGATGAGGCTCCAGTGTGCGTGACTGATTGCTCACAATATTTTATATACTGTATATAGTTATATCGATATATATAAAGCACTATTAAAACAAGGTAATGTTAATTTTATTATAATATATAGCTATATAATTCTCATCTCACATAGTTGATCTGCAGTCAGACATTTTTGAAACAGGACGTTTTCCATGCTATAATCTATAATAAAAGACACAGTATATATGATATATCTTACCTTTCAAGCAATGTATTGTGGAAGCAAAAAATGACTAAACAAAAAATAAACTTATACAGCCATGTTATCTTTGCAAGCACAGACTGCATTTACTTTAATCAGTCTTTTTTATTATACAATTAGCGTCAAACAAACAATATCGTTCTTATTCACATTGATTAAAGATTATTAAACGCAAATCGGTGGCGATATGCACTATGTGAGTCAGCATTTAACAAAGTAGTAGTAGTATAGCACGCTTTTTCTTAGCGTCCATTTCCATGGTGACTCATTGATTCGTCGCTCTGTTGAGAATGTCTGGTCTGTTGCCTTGAACTTACTCCCAGATACGTTTTTGGAACCAGCATACCTCGAGTAAGCAAAGTTTGTTTTATTCAACTGAGAGTTCAGGGTATGTTTGGCGGTAAGATAACCTTGCTTTCTGGAATACACCCCTGAAGCGCTTTGCATGGCGGAAAAAGAACAGCATTCAAGGAGAAGAACCTCCTCCCTACTGTATAATTTGGTGGAGGGTCCATCATGCTTATGGGGCTGTGTGGCAGACAGCTACTGGAAACCTTCTCAAAGTTGAGGGTTGCATGGATTCCACCAGGTACCAGCAGATTATTAAGAACAATGTTCAAGAATCAGTCAAGAGGTTGAAGTTACGCCATAGGTGGTTGTTTCAGAAGGACAATGATCCAAAGCATTGTTCCAAACCTACCAAGGAATTCATGCACAGACACAGATAATTAGTTCTAGAATGGCCATCCCAGTCCCCAGACTTGAACATTAGCAAAAACCTATGGAATACTTTGAAGTGGGCTGTCAACACTCTGCAGCCAACAAACGTGACTGAACTAGAGACATTTTGAAAGGAAGAATGGTCCAAAATACCTGCAGCCAGAATTCAGGGTCTTAGCAGTGGCTATATGAAGTGTCTACAGGCTGCCATTTCAGCAAAATGAGGCTCTGCTAAATATTGATGTGATTGTTCCATTGGGGTGCCTTAATTTTTGCACCTGTCTGTTTTTGTTATGATTCACATTGCATGGTTTCTGTTGATTCAATAAATGTTTCCATTAGGTATAAATGATATCCAAATGAAGTTGCTGCTTCAAAAAGCCCAGCAGATTATGAATTTAAATTATGATAATTATCAGGGGTGCCTAAACCTTTGCATAAAACTTACTCAGTACTGATGAATTTTTGTTTTAAGTAAACATGTTATCTTAAAAAAATGACTACTTAAATTTAATGAAACTAGCATGAATAGTGAGATTTGTTCAACAGATATAGCCTAGAAATTCCAAATACTGGATGGATTCAATACCTTTAAAAATCTAAAAGGAGAATAGTTTCTTCCTATGTGTAATTTCAACCGATGCTTTTAAGTTTCAGGAAAGCGTGGGGTAAAGAAGGAGAAAAAACATATTAAATGTAATTGGTCATTTTATTTACAATAACATTACAGGATCCACACCAGAAGAAACTGAGAGCTGTGTTGAACAAGACTCACACTGACCTAAAAAACAAAGCACAAAGGAGCAGTGTAAGAGGAGAATAAACAATGGCGTCTTAAATTATTGAATATTGTTTGGAATGGTTCACAAATGTGACCATGTTCAAATTTTAATAGAGATAAAGAACATTAAAGGTCATTTAGAGTCATTAAGTACTTGTGCTCAGAACGTGTCTGATGCAAAGTTACTTACAATGTGTGACTGATAGGAGCTTCATTTCTTCAGGATCTGATGCCTGACAACGATGAAGGGGAAGGCGAATCCACTGCCAAAGAACAGCACCATCATGCCAAGGAGCCTCCATTTGTTTTCTACAGAGAACGGCAGGTTCTGCAAAAATAATAATAATCATAATAATTAAACAAATTACATAATACAAAAAAAGCATCATCAGAAACTTATGAATTTCACCATGTAGGTGTAGGCTATTTGTGGTTATATGCATTGGCTTAAGAGACTTCCCACACCTTTAGATCAATGCATTTCCATAACTTTTCAAGGACTTCTGAAGTCGTTTGGTCACGAGTTTATTTAAATAATAAATATTATTATTATTAATATATTGGGATAACTATAATACGCGATTTATTGCCAATTGATACATTTAAGAGTAAAACATAACATAAAATTACCATGATTTAAGACTATTCATTTCCATGACTAACGTTACTGATATTTCCAGCTTTTCCATGACGGTGGAATAAAAACAATATATCGAGCAGAAGGTGCACTAATGCCAATTCAAGGTCATTAAACACCATTGTAACATAAGTCAACCTCCTTGAATCATAAATAAAAGTACATGAATGCATTCACACTGAAAATCATTTAAGGTCTTCCTTTATGTAAAACAAGCGGTTAACGTAAGATACACAGGCGCGGTGGCCTGATCAAATGCTAAGCTAAGCTAAGGAAACTCCTGCACTCCGCCCTTACAGATCCATTAAAATCACTGTTTAACACTTAATACGATTATTTATTTAAGCTTAACCGCCTTTATGTACAAACCAATGCGATCACTTTTAACTTAACACTTAAAACGGCCTCCGGTAGGGCTTCAGATGAACCCAGGCCTGTGCCGATCAGGCATACAGGCGTTGAAGCTTTAAACAAGAACCGACTAATTTTGGTCGTATCCTAAAATCTCCTCACCTTTCCTGGTCCCTCCGCATAGTGACTGGAGCGCACCGCAGAGGTGGCGAATCGTCGCACGGCTTGTCCGAGCATCTTTTACTGCTGAAGTGTGTGAAATCTGCTCGACCTGAATCTGACTCTCAACGACCTTCCTGTCTGTGCCTGGAGATAGAGGGCGAACAGCCTTATGGGTAACGTGACAGTCACACCGCGAGGTATTATGGGAAATGCAGTTGTACAGCAACCGTTTCAAAAGTCACATACAGAAGACAAATATCTGAATTCAATTAACATTTCATAATATCCAAATAATTTGGTCACTAATAATAGTAACAACAACAACAACAACAACAACAACAACAACAACAACAATAATAATAATAACACAATAATAATAATAATAATAATAATAATAATAATAATAATAGGTGATTAGCCTATTCTAGAGGATTTCAACTTTTACAGAGGGACCATCCACGAGGGACCATCAGTCAGGGAAATATCCAAATTATTTTTCACTGCATAAGCTTTTTCTGTGAATGTGTGAGTATAACAACAAGTTATTCAGACATTAGTAAAACTGTTTGTGCTAAACTAGTGTGTAACATCAAGCAGTTTGACAGACCATTTTGTACCACTAAATGAAATGGAAGAGAGTCACACAACTGCCACTTCAGGGTGAAAATGCTACTTGCTCTTATGTTAAAAATAAGGTGGATAACTTTTTTTTTAGCATTTTATAATAACTTTAATTAAAAATATTAAACCTAATCACATTATATCATGCTGCCAGGTTTAGTTCATTTAGTTTTCATTTTAAAGGGGTCATGACAGTTCTAAAAAGAACATTATTTTGTGTATTTGGTTTAATACAATGTGTTAAAAAAGTCATTATTTTACACATATCGTACATTATGTTGCTCCTCTATGCCCCGCTTTTATGAAACGCAGTGATTTTTACAAAGCTCATCGTTCTGAAGTCCAGTGTGCTCTGATTGGCCAGCGATCCAGTGCATTCTAATTGGCCAGAAATACCTTAAGCGTGTGACAGAAATGTCACGCCCCTTACCATATTTGGAACATAAGCTCCCAAAGCAATAATGACAGGTGATAATGTCGGTACTACCTTTTCAATTTGAGCCCGAATCTGATCCCAAAAATGCAGATGACCAAGCTGATCGATCAACTTTGCCATTGTGACTGGACCAGGTCAGATTTGTAAGGTTTTATTTCATTGGGGACATAATTACTGATGACTTATACTGGGTTTTTTTTTACGCGTTGCGCCGCGCTACGGGGGTAGAACACTAAACATGTCTGCATTTGTTATTGTAGAAACGACAAACAAGCGCTACTCTATACTGCTCAAAACTCGCATTTGAATAGTCAGTGGCCAATTCTTAAAATATAAAAACGTACTTACAGGCTGTTTATGTGAGTCAGAAGCGCCAGACTGTAACGTTACTTGCAAATATGGAATCTCCCCACTTTTTAGAATCAGCCTTTGTGCACAGCCGGCCTTGTACTCTCGCAGGTTCTGGAAACAGTCCTCCGAAAAATGTGCAGCACAGAGTCGAATATTTTGGTTGTACTGTTCTGGAACGATGTTGTAAATAAAGCTTAACCGCTATTTTCTAATTGTGTCCTCTTTTGGCAGGCCAAATAAAGTAGTCTGTCTTTCGCAACAAAAAACACAGCGTCTCCACGACATGGCGGCGCCGGCGACAACAATAATACAGCGAGAATAAAAGTTACACCTAAGCTTCTTTCTTTGCGTGTACATATGGCCGGTGTTATGAAACTCTGTCCCCACAGACTGACGTAGATTTGTGGGGGCGTGTTTAAACAAAGTGTTTTAGGAAGGTGTGGATGAGCCTTAACTTTTACAAAGAATATCTCTTTGGGTTTGAGACTTTGAGCTTTTACTCTGCAGATCTTATACATGCACAAACAGCTACATAACACACTAAAGAAAAAGGAAAACAAGAAATCACATCATATGACCCCTTTAAAAGAAAATTCTGTAGTCAATGTTTTAAATACAGTGACGAAAATATCATTTTATTGAGAAGCACACACCTCTCAATAAAAGGTTTGAAAATTCATATTTTTAAAATGCTGAAAATGCACATCAGAGACAAAAAAAGTTGTGAGGTCAAAGGAATGGCCCACAGACATCAGTGATAGGATTGTGTCGAGACACGGATCTGAGACTCAAGCCTCTCCTCAGGGAAGACACACGAAAACCAAATTGGAATTTGCAAAAAAGAAAAAAAGCACCTAAAGGTCTCTCTCAGACTGTGAGAAACAGAATTCTCTGGTAGGCCTATGATGTTATGATAGTTCCAAGCTTCATGGAGGAAACCAGGCACTGCTCATTATCTGCACAATCCCAACAGAAAAGTGTGGTGGCAGCATCATTCTGTGAGGGTGTTTTTCAGCGGATGGGACTGGGAGACTCGTCAGGGTAGAAAGAAATCCCATATTATGTCACTGTATTATGCCACTGTCTTCACAAAGTATTGTCTAGAGTCTTGAAATTATAATTTTTTGTCCTGTTGTTTTATGTTTTATGTATTTTAAGCAGGCTACGCTAATCACTAAATAGGCTAAACCAGCCTGCAGTGACAACGAGAATTAGAAGGAAATAAACGCATATCTGGGTGGTGTAATTTTATAGCCTGATGTCGTCATACTCAGATTCTAGTCAGAATATGAGTCTGACACTGCTCCATTGGGCTGTGATTTTGAGGTGTGTTTCAACAGAACCAAGAAGGAAAATGCCTCTGCGCTCAATTGGTTAGACCTACAACCAATCAGAGCAACGGAGTAAGTGACGTATGTTCTTCATTCATCTTTCCGATCGACAAATGCCTTGATCGCGGTTCTCTGTTCCTCTTTTCAAATTAATGAGCTGTCGATATCTTCTATAACAGACTCGATGGCGGAATCTACACATAATTGCTGCGTTCCAAACCGCATACTTCCCTACTATTTAGTATGGGAAAAAGAGTAGGCGAGCGAAAAAGTATGTATGAATCCAAAAGAGTAGGCGAGAATTACCTGGGTGACGTACTAATTATCGCGAGATTCGGACTTAAGTGCGTTCGAATATGCCTACTTTCCTACTATATAGTAGGCGAAAACAGTACGTGAAGGAAGCAGTACGTTCGAAACATCAGTATTCATAAAAGAGTAGGCGAGAAGGTCCCGGATGGCTTACTGCTTCCGCCCAGATTGTTGAGTGCTCAACCGATGGATACTCTTCTATCCCAGGAGGCCACGCGAGAGGATACGTCATAAAAAAGAAGAAGAAGGATAGGTCATACTCGAACGTGACGGAAAGGATGACGGACGAGACTCAAATGTGAGTATTACAAATCAAATGATCGCATGTGTTGAACTACTGTACAGTAAACTGTTGAACTGTTGAAGATGTAAAGACGCTATATATTTGTGATTTTGCTGTAAATCACATTTTATTATGTAGCTAACAGAGGAGCTCCAGTAAGGACACATACGTCTCCAAAGTGGATTTGCATACATTTTAAACCGTATACATCTTAAATACAATTACTAAATGTCTTATTTAATATCTGGCAAGAAAATCTTCTATAAGAATTGCAGATTACTACGTCTAATATAGATATGAAATAGGCATCTGAGTGATGTATCAGTACTATTATGTAGAACAAATCTATAAAGTAACTAAACATAAGTTATCTATTTTATTTGTCCATTATTGTTGATAAATTGAGGAACATTTATGTTGGATAAAAAGTTAAAACAACCTCAACATGTAAATGTAGTGTTGAGTTCATAAATAAAGAGATAAAATAAAGAGATTCACATAAAGAGGTAATGTGAATCATGTCTGGATGTTACAGGGACAGATGAACAGATGTGTGTTTATCCGGTGGAGAGATGCTCATGAAGCTGAATGCTGCAATCAAAGGCTCTGTGACATTACAGAAATGAATAAATATTTAAATCTTAAGTTGTAGTTTATTTTAATTATTGTAATTTCAAACAGAGCTATTACAGCACTTTTCTGATTCTTGATTTCTGTGCATTTGCTGTAGATCTTTTGTGGTGGAGCAGGACCTGCAAGGGAAGATGATGGCGGCATTTGTGGAAAAAAGCGTTTTTGTCTTCTAAATAATACTGAAATCAAATGACATTGTGCGGTTAAATGACTGCTTTTGTGTTATGTTTGTGCATTTTTGTAGGATCTGAAATGTCAGCAGGCTGGTGTGAGCACTGAGGATGAGGAGCCCAGAGCTGAATCCTGGAGATGGTGCCATGGACGAGACCCTCCATCACTCCACCTGCCCTTACGAGTCCCTCCATCACTCCACCGGCCTTTATTGCCTCAGATTGTGAAGCACAACACATCACGCAACAACCTCCGGCATGAAAGCACGGCTCACCTCTGGCGGTCAGCTGATTCATCAGAATAAAGCCTCAGAATGGGAACCGCTGTGTTGAGATGGCAGAAGGATGTGGGGTTCAGCGCCTGTAGCCTATATACATACATGATTGTAGTTTGAATAAAGCTTTGTTTCATGTGTTGACTTGTATGCATTTGTTTATTGTGTGATGGTGACTTTGATTCATTCTTTGACTAATTTATTACGGTAATATTTCTCATTGTTGTCAGTAAATAAAATACAATTATTTAATTAATGCTTTATTTATTGTTTGAATGAAAATGTAGATATGTTCACTATATACACATCTAGAGTGTATTCATACATAGCTATTTCAAATGACATATATTACATTTTGTTTGTTTTATTGAATTATATCATTTTCAGTAAAAAGTAATATAATTAATTGGTCAGCACAAGTTGTTATTATTGTATGTTTTGGGGTGGGATAGCAATGCAATTCATGGGGTAAAATTAATTTTTAATAATGATACTTACATTTTTCGAGTATAAAATCAACAGTTTTCTCCAAAGGTGAATCTTCACACAGCTGCCTTTTGTGCAGACATTACAAACGCTGAGGAAAACCGTTCTAGGTAGGGCTGTCCAGTTACTGATGTTAAGAGGTATATATATATATATGCATGTATATATATATATATATATATATATATATATATATATATATATATATATATGCATGTATATATATATATGCATGTATATATATATATATATATATATATATATATATATATATATATATATATATATATATATATATATATATATATCATGGGTTTGCAAACAATATGAGATTTTATACACTGGAAAAAAGAACATAAGGTTGATATATATTTTCTTAATTAATGATAATACATTTAAAAAATGCATTTTTTGTTATTTATAAGCCTGAGGGATGAAACGAAAGTTAAATTTAACAAGAAAAAGAGGAAAGCAAAGCAGTAAGCCACTTTTGCTTATGGATGAAAATGTTTGGATATAAAATAAAGAAATTAACAACATATTCAAGAGATAACAATTTTGGGATTTCGTTATAAAAATAAATATCGTTAGGATAAAACGGTGGGTCGCATTAGTAGGGTAGGGTTAAATATAAGATCTTAAATCAACCCTAAATGTACTCACAAAATAAATGGGCAGCAGTTTCTTCAAAAAGACCACAAAATGAGCAAGTTTAATCAATATCAAGATATTTACAGATAGATGAATTAAACGTGTCGTTCAAATCTTTTAAGTTGTTGCGCTTGTGATAACGCGTCGTAGGTCACATGATAACGTCAACATGGCAGATGTCCGGTTCACATTCATACTCAACGAGATCTGGCTATAAAGTACCTACTCTTTTAGCGCTCGTTAAGTAAGTACTTATTGAAATTGAGTACCTACTCATTGAGTATGCGGTTTGGAACGCAGCCAATGTTTTATAAACAAAGTTCGGGAGGAGCACGTTCAAATAATCAATCCAATCAACTTGTCATCAAACAATTACCATATCTACCCTATCAGCATGAGAGGAAACATATATTTATTCACTCTGTCAACTCACCTAACATTCCTTGACAGTTTTCAGCATCCCTCCACTCACTCTTGACTCGTTCTTCCAAAGCCAGGAATACGGGGGGAGTACTTTGGGTTCGGGCCGAATACCGAGCCCGGAGCCTCTCCTCGGACAGCACGCCAAATATTAATTTATTCTATCTGACTTATTTGTAAGTGTGAAATCTCAATTATCCAGCGGCAGTCACCTTTGTTGTAAACGAATTCAACCCAAGCGCTCTTTGGTGACGTGGATGATTACGTTACAGTTGATCATCTGTCCATCATCGTATAAAGTCCGCCCTGACAATTTGATTGGTCCGAACAGCTTTGGTTCGGGCATAATAGCTCCACAACAGATCAGGGGCCCGTTCTTCGTACGTTGCTTAAAACATCCGAGATCAAATGAGACATCCAAGATGATATCATCGTGCTAATCATGATCTGGCTAATTAGGTTCTTCGAACACACTTGCCGGATATGATTAGTATAGCTGGATTGAGTTATGATATTTTTTGTAATGTCAGAGTCACCACACTAGAACATATAACAAATAAAAGTGAAGTACAAAAATATTCTACATAATGCTATTTTTTTGTTATATAGTCTCTTTTAAAAAAGCACTGTTAAATAAATGGTTGTCTGATTATAAAAGCAAGAAAAAGGCTGAGAAAAAAAAAATAGAAAAGATCTTAGTAGCCTACACTGTAAAATAATTTTTGCTGCATTAAATTAAGGCCGTATATAGTCATTTAAACTGTTAAATCTTGAGTAATGATGAATTGCTTTGACTTGTGAAAGTGAAAACTGATAAACTTATGTTAATGTAAAAATATTTTGCCATGAGTTATTGATCACATTTTTCCCGAGTGTAGTTCATTGTAATGACATTGTGTTTTCCTCTTTTGTGCACTTTTACATAATACACCAACACTTGTATCTGTTCCCAAGAACGTGGTGGCTGAAATATGTGCAGTAAGTGGACATTTTCTAACTTTCCAAAGGAAAGAAAGTATAAGACTTTGTAATGTCCATTTGTTTCCATTGCACTGGACAGTGAATAAACCCTCTCAGATAACTGTCAAATGGAGGAACTAGCCTACCTGCAAGTGCATAAATAACTTTACTTAATTTATACTTGTATGCTTTATGGCTGCAATATAAGTTGCAGGATTCCACATCTACAGAAAGGCCTACAGAAGAGTCTGCACAGACAGAGGAGACATAGGCCTACAGGTGGGCAGTGTATAGCCAACTTTTCCTTTTTATTTGTTGCATGAGGCATGTGTCTAATATCTCTTGATGCAGGCACTTGACCACTGGCTTTTCTTTACAAAGAACAATTGAAATAAAACTCAAGGAACTAAGCATATTTGTCTTTTATTAAACATTTAATGAAAAGTGTTTTTTTTTTTTTTTTGTGGCAATGTTGTGTAATATGGCACATGCAACAATGTCACAGGCCCTGTCAGGTGTGCAACCCTCAGACTTTTCAGACACTGAAATCTTCCCTTTAGTTAGCCAAAGTTCATTTCATTGTGTGCCCTTGTCCTGGCTAGAGGTGCACTGTAACTGGTTTGGGTCAGGGAATGGGGTCATAAAACACCTGTCTGCAGGCAGGAACATGTCATAATCATCTATGAAAAAATGCAGTTCTGTTAGGATCAGCATAAGTGTATGTAATACAGTGAGCTTGATATTTAATTGTGGAACTTTTCTTACCACTTTAAAATAATGTGCATAAATGTGAATCTCTGAAAATTCTTAAGTCATGCACAGATCCTGGCCATTTTGCTTTCACATTTGTGATATGGAAGATTTTAGTCAACTGCCTTTTTTTTAATTTGATATAATATTACTAATCTGCAATATTAAGAATCACAATAGTAACTGGGCTGCACATTTACATTGTGAACCCCCTTTCTGTTCACATAATCCCCTTGATGGCAGTCTATGGTCAGCCTATAGTCTATGACACCAATCACGTTAGTGAAGCCTGAGTGACATATACTGTAATCGGCATGGTCATGATTGCATGATCTTCATAAAAAATGATGATAGCCTAAAAAAAAAAAAAAAAAAATGCTTTAAAAAAACTGCTTTACAACATTGGGTCTTAAGTGGCTTGGAAATGCCACAAAAAAACCTAACACTGTTTTTTAAACCTAAAAGCGCCAGGTAAACTCCGAATGACACGACAGACAGCACTTTCCATCAAGTTCTCCGCATCTCCAATAGTGTAAAGGAAAGAGCCACTCGCAAATAATCTTAGGGCAATGCAAACAGTTTGTGCTGTAGTTAAAGCCCGACTCCGACAAGTCGAAAATAAATGTGCGTTTCCAACAAATTAATAATGTAAACGACAATCTCACGAGTCACGAGAAAAAAGATATATCTCAGAAAGTGCACTATCGCGCTGCGCTGGACTTCCCGTATCAGCTCCGCTTTTGAAGCCACAGTCTAATCCTGTTAACATGAAATAAGCCTGCTCACGAGCAGGTTTAAGCTTACGCACCTGTTGCTATGACAGCAAGTCCAGGATGAGCGCTGAAGAACCAAACAATCCAAGATCATGCCAAATCGCCAACAATCAAATCCAGCTAACTGAGTTAGCGACGTACGAAGAACGGGCCCCAGGTCCATACCGAACTTCCCGACCTAAAAATGTTGTGGACGGGGCTAAGTTCGGCTGGCATCCAGGCTAGTAATTTTATCCATTGTGACTAAAACTGATTACCGCTATCTCAGTGGGTTAAAGGCGTTGCCTAACATATACCGTTAAAACATAAGCGGTGCGACAATGACAGCGTGAAAATAAAGGCATAGATAAAAGATACTGACTTGGATATTATATTGAAAATCTGTTATGTACATTTGAAAAACAGCCATGGGTAAATTTACCCCTTGGCAGTTCTAGTGTTAATCAATCATAAATCATTCAGACTTGATTTGTAAACTGATTTAATCAATTTTGTGAATTGACACAGGGAAGTGACACAAGTCACACCACTGGTCACATGACAATGCCAACATGGTGGATGTACACCTGAATTGCATTAATAATGCAGGTTAAGCGCAACAAACTTCTGTATTCTGTATAACAGGTCACATTGCTTCTAGTTCATGCAATACTGTACATTAAATATGCTGTTTAACTCAAGATTCCCCCTTAACTGTCACCCCCCTTTTTTATTCTTTTAAGTAGCCCTTTTAGTAACAACTTTATGTGAAACATTTCTTCTAAAACTTGAATTTGATCATAGTTCACTTCAAAGGAGCTGTCCTAAAAGCAGGCTCTGATAAAACTGACATTGTGGACCCACTCTTGTGTGGCATAAAAAAGTTTACAGCAACGTAAATAATTTAGGAGCGGAGCACTTTGAAGAGTTTTCTGGAGAATATTTAATTCATCTTTAGGTAGCTTGCAAACATGTAAATGTGATTAGTTAAAGAAACTCAGTGCATGATTTCTGGGCGATTTAAGAGAGTGATCATAAAATATTCTTGGTTATTTTTCTCATATTTACCAACAGATCTTCAATGCAATAGAAGAGTGAGACTGGGAAACATTGATCCTCATTTGTGCTCTGTTGCCCTTGGTTTATGCAACAGATATGAAAAATGTACAGTAACGGACACTGAAAATGATTTCAGGCTATATTCAGCCATTGTTCAATATTCCTTCACTCAGAGATGGAGAAGACTATAAAAAATGTATGCTTTTCATTTCCTTTATGTCAAGGAGAACAGCTCTCAGAGTCATCCAAATAGATTTTAGCATTTTCTTTCATTTTAGAGATTTTTCTTCATCTAACACAGACTAACCAAAAAAATCCTTTCGAAACATTAGGCTATATAGGTTTTAGTGCCGCACCAAATGGCATTAATGTCTGCTTAGATTAAACATTTTCCTTTATACGTTTAATTATGGTTCAGACTAGGGGAGCCTGAAAGGAGAAACTAGGTCACTGGTCAAAATGAACTGAATACAGGTTCACCTCAAGCTCAAGGATCTCACATTGAAATTCAGCTCAAACCTGCTTTCACTGAGCAAAACATGATTAGCAACTGACTGTTTCACCTTCTCAGCCCTCAGCCTGATAAGAATTTTCTTGTCACGACAGTTTGTTTGTCCCGTAGCCGCAACATTTGAATATGTTATCCTGGGTGTTTGAGTATGCATGTTTGTTTTCCATGACACATAGTTGCCTGCCCTCCTCAATGATGCTGCATCCATCAGCCAAAGGTCTTAACCTGGACAGCAACCAACTGTCTCTGCTGTCACTCTGCAGCTGGTTAAAAAATAAAGGATCCCAGCCAGGTCAATCTGCTCTGAACGTCCATAATCCTCAACGCTATATAAATATAGAAATCTGTTATTTCCACAACAAGCTATTTTATTTATGTCTTTTTAAAAAGACCTTGTTGTCATTAAATTTAAATGTAAATAAATATTTTTTTGTGTAATGAGGTCTAACTTGCAGATTAATTTGCAAGTAGTGCTGTAAGAATTTTTTCACATATATTTTCATTTACTGGAACGGTGTGCAGAAAATGATCGCACTCACTGAAATTAGCTATAAAATTGTATAACTGTCCTGGGATATCATAGAGATCTCTGTTAAATACTGACAGCCCCCAACTCTCTGTAAAAAGGGGCATCGATTTGCAGCTTTGTGTATAACTAATCACACTTTCTGATTGATAATCATTTTGCGCATTCACAGCTGGCAGAACATAAGGGGAAGCTGAGAGCGTGAACTTACTGTGGTTTTATGAGTTTGGAGGATGCAAAATTGATCAACAACCAAGCAAAGGAAAATTAAGACAGAGGGAAATAAAGAGGCCAGAAAGTGATGGGACCAGAAATTAAGCAAGATGAGAGTATAGATGAATATCAGATGATGTCACCAACGTCTCCTCACTGACAATATGTTCAATATGTTGTACGGTGGGGTGCAACAACAAAAAAGGTGACCCCAAAATATCCTTTTACAGGCTACCTCAGGACGAAAAAAGACAACAGCAGACCCAACTATGATATTTTTTCAAAATATAGTGTTTCTTTTCATGGCAGTTGAGGTGCGAAATGTTGTCTTTCGTAGCAATTTACTGTATCCGTACGAAGCTGTAAATCGTAGCAAGCTAGCTAGCTAATGCTTGTCAGTACCATAGACAGTACTAGGTACTCAAGATGGCGGCAGTCAACTGGAAAAAGAGCGGATGACGTAAGAGGTCACGTGACTGATATTCATGATATTCAGGACTGGAGGACTTGTCAGGGTAGAAAGAAAACTCAGTGAAGGAAAATATAGAGATATCCTTAATGAAACCCTGGTCCAGAGCATTCAGAACATCAGACTGGGCAAAAGGTTCACCTTCCGAAAGGATAGTGACCCTAAACACACTGCTAAGACAATTCAAGAGTGGTTAATGGACAACTCCGTGGAGGAAACCTGAAAAGCTGTCGACCGACTGTCCCCATCCAACCTGCCAGAACTTGAGAGGATCTGCAGAGAAGAATGGCTAAAAAAGGCTGTAAATGTGCTTCAACTAAGTACTGAGTTAATGGTATGAATACTTATGCAATATAATTATTTCAGTTTTTCCTTTTTAATAAATTTACAACGTTGTCATAATGGTGTATAGAGTGTAGATTGATGTAGCTTTAGCATAAGGCTGCAACATACATACGATAACCAATGATCTGAGACAGAATTATTATGTTATTGTTCACACAGGCCTCCAATAGAGCATACATAATTATTATATTTATATATATATATATATTTTTTTTTGGTTTTGGTTTATTACAGGTAATTAGTTAGATAGTTGGATTAAGTGCAAGCTTGTGCAAGCTGTTCTATAGTAAGATTCCTCATTGCTGTTTATCTTATTATGCTTTAACAAAATTGATCAAGAACCAAGCAAAGTATAAAGACAGAGGGAAATGAAGAGGCCAAAAAGTGATTTAACATCTGCAAAGCTTTTCATCGCTGGAGGGAGCAAAAGCTTAAACTTGCTTCAAAACAGATGTTAAACTTGGTTTTCTTCTGATCGACAGGTACATTTATCAGATATAAATCGTCATTGTAATGCCAAAGCAGCGTGATTGTAGAAAGAAGAGTGTCTGTTTGTCTGGCTTTATCTGTGTTTTTCCAATTTATTTTTGCCATAGTGTTGTTAAAGAGTTATAAGCCATGAACCAAACCAACCAGCTACGAGATGAATCACAGCATTAACATTTTTTAATGAGGGGGAACAAAACCGACAGTCTCATTGACTAGGAATTCGACTGTTAAAAACAATAATAAAAAAAAAATGCAGGCTTATGTTCGATTAACAACCTGAAATCTCAGAGTAAGTCTTTCTAATAAGTTATCATCAAAAATCAATTCCCCCATGAAGAAAATGAATGGAATTTTAACTTCTGGACTGTTACACTCAGTAATGATGTGTTTTAAACATATGTAATGTTCTGTTGTGTTAGTACTTTCTGTTTGTTAATAGTTTACATTTTACATGTGTGTGGTACCTTGTGCTGAAAGGTTCTGTGTTGCTGAAGTAACACATAACCCATCCTGAATAAATAATTCAGAGCTCTTTGACTATGCAAATTTGCTCATGTGAAAATTGTGAAGACAAGAAAGAAACAGTTTGATACAATCTGGTGCAAATACCCTTAATGTGCACATCATTAATCTGTCTTTAATCAACACTGGGGCAACATCAAAGAGAACACTGTATCTCCTATTCAAAATTTGCAGTAACTTTAGGCAAAAGATGTTAATCAATTTATCAAGTTGTTTTGGCAGCTGTGCCACCAGCTAACATGTCTTGCATCGTTGCAGCTGACATTTCTGAGCTGAAAAGATTATGTTCATAGTGGAAAGAATGCAGAAGGCTGAGATTGGTTTTAACATCCTCTGTTTTCCTCTGGAGGCAGACAGATATTGCATAGTTTATCGGGTGAATTTTACTCTTGGCTGGAGCTTAGAGTGACATCTTTATCTGTTGTTTCCCAAGGTTAGAAACAAGTGATGAAAGGTTTCCATTCTACCCCAAGGTCTGGGCTAAGAGAGCTATGAGTCCAGATACAAATTTCTCAGACCGAGGTTCAGTTTAAATCACATAAACTTATACCAAAATAACACCAAAACGCTCTGAACTTATGCCTATTTAAATTAAGACAAATAAGCATACGTTTGAGCACACTTTATCTCTGCGCACATGTAATCAGCACATTTATTTTGGCAACCATTAACGGGTCACAGCATTCATACTCCCTGCATAAGCAGCACAGTGCTATGTAGTAGATGTGAAGGTGCAATTAGTTTCATGCTGAGTCTATTTTTCAAATCAGCAGAAAATATGGAGATAATGATCAATATGTGTTTTTAAATGGCCAATAACTATATCTAGAAAGCAGGGTGGCTGTCATGAGCATTTGATGAACAGAAATGAAATAATGAGTCCCTGAACAAAGAGGGGTCAATATCAAAAGTAGCAGTCAGAATGTGATGCGTCCAGCAGCTGCCTTAAATACAGTGCATCTCATCCTCATGGACTTTCTTAGGCGTCTTACAGCCATTGCGGCGGCAGTGGCTCAGTGGTTCATGTAGGTTGTCTACAAACCGGAAGGTTTGGACTTAACTTATTTGGACTTGACAAAATTATCTTTAAAACACTGTGTCCTAAAAAAGGGACGATTATCTGCTGGCAAAGCTGGCAGTAGAATTTGGAGAGAGATTAACTTCTCTGTTATTTGACCAAGCAGACACAGTTACCAGCCAATTCTGATAATCTCAAAATAGCCAAATATTGGCTGAATATATATATATATTTTTTAACAATACAGGCCTTTATGCAGCAACATAAAATAATGGAGTGAACTATAGATTGTCAAACTTGATATGTCCTGTTATAGTTCCATTTTACTCTCTGTTTGATCTGTTCTTGGTTGCCTGATTTGAGTTAGCTTCTTAGTAGTTGTTATTCTAATTTCTCCTACGTCTTCACATTGTTTACCAAAAACTCTTTGTTGCACTTAGATTTTGCGCATGTTAGTCAACACGTGACAACATGCAGTGCACACAAACACATATTTTCAGTAAATCCGACTGAATCAAGGTGATTTAAACAGTTTCACTCTGGGATTCAAGTTCCACCCTGTGTAAACTAATTATCATTTTGTGCTTTCACACATTTTATAATTGATTTCTTTTATTAATTTTCTCAAGAAAATTTCTCTCATTAGTTATCCCCCCCTTCATGCACCACACAAAAACACAAAGTGAATGTGAATGATGCAGGTGTAAACCCAGGGCCACAAGACCACATGTGGTTAGATATTAATCTTTAACATGGAATAATGTAAAATTCCTTGTGTTTACTGCTGATCAGATCCCAGCAGGAAAATAGACCTTGGCTCTGACTGAATGGACTGGAAAAATGAGGGATTTTTGTAGTTTTCTTTTTCCAGCTACAACCAAGCAGAGACTGCAGGATAAAAGAAAGTGTTACATTCCTGTGAGATCAGGATTGATTTAGAACTGCTCTACAGTGTTTTTCCAAGAGCATTTATAATATAAATTTATGCCTGAATGTGTATACAGTGTGCAATGAATGACACAGGAATACAGAATAACTCCTATGAACTGAAATGTGATCTTCATACATGTGCGTCACAGGAATTCACTGATACACCTTTAAGATTTGAGGGGCTGATGCCTTAACAGACAGCTTGTGAATCAATAATCAGTCCATCCTCTGCTGACCCTTAGGACATGGCAGACCACAATTCAACTTGAGGTGGCTTTCAACAAATCCTCAGGCTGCTGATCTGAAGGCCTGTAGGGAGCAGTGTTGTGCAGACTCTGCCTCTCTGCCAGAGATCAAGGTTTCCAAATTAGAATGTGCCTAAAACACCCCTGTAGTGCTATTCTGCCTACAGGAATAATTCCCATTATCTATGTCACCTGAGGCACCCCAAAAAATCCTGCAACATTCCCCCCAATCAAGCAAGCATTGATAACCATCAATATTATTGGTCCAAATTCCACAGAAGAGAAACACTACATTTTAAACAAGTATTTTTGGAGTACACTAGCATTTGGGTGGCAGTAAAGCTAATATTCTGTAGATAAACTAAAAGCCAAAACCCATTTGTGACAGGCTGAGCTGTATGATGCCTTCATACACACCTGCATGAAAATTCTCCTCAGGAGAAAAGACTTTCAGCATTTAAATGTTGAAGCAGACATTTCCAAGTCAGTTTGCCCCTCCAGACACACTGGAAGCATCAGCAGAGTCAGTCATGCTAGACGTTTAAGACAAGGTCTACGGGCCATTAATTAAATCCTGAACTGAAAAACTAGCCTGGTCTCACTTGATAGACAGGGTTGTCAATTAGCCTTTTCAATTTAATATCTGCTTGGTTCAAAATTAATACATAAATTAACATATACATTAATCAACTACATTATTTAAAATCTGTGAGACTGGACGGCTACCCGAACTAAAAGCACGTAAAATAAAGCTGATTATTTATTTTAAAGAACAAAGAATAAATGATGAGATTTTGGTGGTGTGTGCTGATATTTTAGTCTTATAAAGCCAAAGATTACTCTGATAGAGCTTCAGACACTCAGAGTGGATGATATGTGCAATCTATACTCATGCATCATGAAAGCAGAAAGTGCTTTCCATGATCTTTCATCTGTGCATTTGATGTCTTATCACATGCACTTTAATGTTGTTTACTGTGAAATTTCAGCCTGTGTGATGGAGTTTATCCTCAAAATCTCTTTTATGCATTGCCCAAAATTGATTTGAGTCAAGAAAAGCCAACCATGATTTTAAACTCTGCAAGTTCAGACCACGTGGTAAGCCAGAAGTGGCCATAGCGAAGAGCTGGTTTCTGCTTGTTATATGATATGTTTTTGCAGTCGACCAAAGCTGCTTTGAGTGTGTGGGCTGTGTATGTCAGTCTTGGGATTTCTGTGCCAGGTTACAGAACAGAGACTCACAACAAGGATGGTAATGAGGAGAAACAGGTTTATTGAAGGTAAGAGGGACTATGAATTGTGGATCACTGATAAAGTCTTGGAGGAATGGAGAATAGGAGTACTGACAGTCTTATTGCGTTGCAGATGGTTATGGAGGTCGTGGATGACAGGATGGTTGGCAGCGGGAGCACACACCGGTGCAGGCAGAGTGTTGAGTCGTTGGAGCACAAGGAGGGAGACGATGGGGACCAGGAAGACGATGAAGACTAGGAGGAACAGGATTGAAGACGGAGGCACGTAACACACTTGTCCAAGGTAAGTGTAAACAGGTAAGGGAGTCCTACTCAAAATGAGCCACCCTGGTCGAGGGCTCGGGCGGCGAGGCGTCGGCCAT
This sequence comes from Squalius cephalus, assembly GCF_949319135.1. Taxonomy (NCBI): domain Eukaryota; kingdom Metazoa; phylum Chordata; class Actinopteri; order Cypriniformes; family Leuciscidae; genus Squalius; species Squalius cephalus. The sequence goes on from NC_137126.1 coordinate 22,041,870, forward strand.
CTTTGCCGAGGGCTCGGGCGGCGAGGCAGCGGCCATCTTGGCCGGAGACGAGGGCTCAGGCGTGGTGGCGGCCAACTTGGCGAGAAGAAGCTCAGGCTTGACGTGAAGAAGATCAGGCTTGACAGGCATGACGTGAAGAAGCTCAGGCTTGACGTGAAGAAGCTCTGGAAGGGCGGTCTCGACGGAACGAGATTTTGGAAGGGCGGTCTTGACGGGACGAGACTCTGGAAGGGCGGTCTCGTCGGGACGAGACTTTGGAAGGGCGGTCTCGACTAGACGAGACTCTGGAAGGGTGGTCTCGACGGGACGAGACTTTGGAAGGGCGGTCTCGACTAGACGAGACTCTGGAAGGGTGGTCTCGACGGGACGAGACTTTGGAAGGGCGGTCTCGACTAGACGAGACTCTGGAAGGGTGGTCTCGACGGGACGAGACTTTGGAAGGGCGGTCTCGACTAGACGAGACTCTGGAAGGGTGGTCTCGACGGGACGAGACTCTGGAAGGGTGGTCTCGACGGGACGAGACTCTGGAAGGCATTCAGGAGAGGACTCTGTAAATGATGGGAGAGGATGTGGCGTTCTGGAGAAGTGCATACAGGATGTATTGCTCTAACGTGCAGCCATGCATATTCCACAGCATTTGAGATTGCAGGGGTTCGTACAAACCTCAATGGAACCGGAACATGAACAAATCATCCTCCAAGTAGACTGTTGAAGCCAGCTCCAATAAATTCTCCACATATTTCTCAACTGGATAGCCATCTTGGGTGCAGGAGTATAACAAGTCTATCGGGTCGGAGGAATAGGCTCATACTGCAGTCAGTTATGGTCTGTCTTGGTCTGGTCTTCTGTTATGGAACAGAGACTCAGAACTAGGATGGTAATGAGGAGAAACAGGTTTATTGAAGGTAAGAGGGACTATGAATTGCGGATCACTGATAAAGTCTTGGAGGAATGGAGAATAGGAATACTGACAGTCTTATTGCGTTGCAGATGGTGAGGTCGTGGATGACAGGATGGTTGGCAGCGGGAGCACACACCGGTGCAGGCAGAGTGGTGAGTCGTTGGAGCACAAGGAGGGAGACGATGGGGACCAGGAAGACGATGAAGACTAGGAGGAACAGGATTGAAGACGGAGGCACGTGTAACACACGGAGACACGTATAACACACACACACACACACACACACACACACACACACACACACACACACACACGTCGATATATATAGCTTATACTGTATGTACACTACCAAATAAAAGTGTGGAATCATGCAAATGTTTTAATGTTTTTGAAGAAGTCTCTGATGCTCACCAAGGCTGCATTTATTTAAAAAAACAGTAAAACCAGTAATACTGTGAAATTTAAAAGATCTGTTTTCTATTTTAATATATTCTAAAATGTAATGTATTCATTTAATGCCAAAGCTGAATTTTCAGTAGTCATTATTCCAGTCATGTGATCCATCAGAAATCATTCTGATATGCTGATTTGGTGCTCAATAAATATTTAATTTTAAATTATTATTTTATTATTATCAATGTTGATGAAAGCAAAGGAGGTCACCGTTGGAGTTTGCATGTTCTCCCCATGTCAGCATTTCTTCCTGGTGCTCTGGTTTCCCCTCACAGTCCAAAGACATGTTAGGTGGATTGGATACAGTAAATTACACACATACAGTAAGTGAGTGTGTGAGTATGTCCCAGCACTGCACGAATTAGTGCACTTTAGTGCTGGGTTGCGTTATCTGGCGTAAAACCTCTGCCAAGTGGCTGTCCTGATAATTCCGCCGTGGCAACCCATAACAGGAAGCAGCTGAAAGAGCGAGATCAGTTTTGAAAACAGTTTTTGCTCTTTACTATTTTTTAGCAACCATGATATTTTTGGTGGAAACACTACATATTAGTACCTAAATTGTACATGTTAGTACCTTGTGAAAGGGTGCTGCACCATTGTTACTTTTTCAGCAAATCAGCATATTAGAAAGATTTCTGGAGGATCATGTGACACTGAAGACTACAGTAATGATGCTGAAAATTCAGCCTTGCCATCACAGGAATATTTTAATACTTTACTGCATTTTTGATTAAATAAATGCAGCCTTATTATTATTTCCTCTTTATTTTGTTACTATAAATGTAAAACTGTATCATGTTCTCTATGGGATTGGAATATGGAATCAATAACAGGAAAGAAGTCCTTATTTGAGCTGAATTCAACATCACCCGAAGACCTCCTTAGAGATGCATATAGTGAATGTGTACTGAGAATTGAATTTTTGCACACCTCCCAAAAATAATAAATTAAAATGGACCTGCATGACCTCCATGGCAGCACTGGCTCCTTACTAAACATTAAAGTAAGTAGCCAACTCTTTGCCCTGCATAGACTGCTTAAACACAGTTAAATCTTCAGCCACAATGACTGTGCTGCACATACAGTTAACTCTCTTAAATAAATACTGCAAAGGCATATGCATGCACATACGCTCACACTCAGGAATGGTAGGACCCTTAGGAAGTTACTTTGGAGCTAGGAAGTTAAGATGCCTGTCACATTCTCTTAAGAGTTAGATATGGCAGGACCTTAATGCAGTTAAATTAATAATTAAAACACTGGCTGAAATGGAAAGAAAATGAATGTCTGAAATTAATCGTAAGGACACTGGATATTTTTATAGGGGAGTTCAAATATGATAATGTATGGAAAAATTCCACTACAGACTCTTGGCTAGTGAGCCATTGTTTGATTAAAAAAGGTCTTGATTAATGGATTCAAAGTGCACATACATCATTTGGAAAGTTTGTGCAGTGCTTATGAATTCAAACATTTGAAGTTCTACTTGATGTTAAATTTGTTGGCAGTGCAATAAGTATATAGACTTGCATGCTTGCTTGATTGGTAAATTTGAATTTGTGACCAAGGCAAGAACTGGACTTAGATCTTGGATGAAACTACCACAAAGCTTTGAACCCACTAATAGATTTACAGCTAGAGAGTTCCTTCTGAAAGCTTAATCTTTGAAAGGATAAAAATTAAAATGGAGACTTGATTTGAGGATCAACCGGCTTAATGCTGTGTACATCCAGACTTCCTTCCCATTTGACAACTAAGACTGTTTGGATACTTCTTCCAAGGAAGAAACAGACACTCAGAGAACTGCATGTCATCCCAAGAGACCTCCCTGTTGACAAAACTCCCATGCTCTTGTCCTTTAAGCGTCAGGCCACATAGCGTGACGGAACTTGCCGTCTTCAGCAGAGAGGATGCCCCAGCGTAGTCCTTCGGATAGACTGTCACTTCTTCTCTGTGTCTAGCGTTTCCAGGCCCACAGGGTAGCTGAGCACTTCTTAGACCTGTCTGTGGCTGTCACTAAACTTAGAGCCACCTGAGCATTATAGTCAGGAATATTTCATGAGTCCCCATCTAACTTCACATCAATGATGCAGCATTGTGGCCATGACTTAATCTCAACAGTTTGAGATTTCTCTAAGACTGTAGTAAGCAAAAGACGACCGTGTTAGCTTTCTTAAAAGGATAGTTCCCCCAAAATGAAAACCAAAATGAGAACAAAACTGTTTTGGATACCACTGACTTTCATTGTATAGATGAAAAATCAAAACAAAACAAAACATGGAGACATTTTTTAAAATATCTTTGTTCATGATGCACAAAAGTAAGAAAGTCATACGTTTGGAATAACCTGAGGGTGAGAAAATGATGACCGAATTGACAGAACTATTCCTTTAAGTATTGTAGAAATGACGCTGAGTGGATGTAGACAATGAAATTGTAATAGAGCAATTTGAATAGTTTCAATGAGTTTTCATTTATTTGTCATTTAAAAAAAGAAAAGAAAAGTAAACTTACCTTTAAAATTTGACCCTGTTTGCCATTAATAATTCAGAGTACAAGAGCTCCAACTTTGCATCTCTAATTTTCACACACAATTTTGCCTCATTTGCAATGAGTACAAGTGCAACCAGAAATGGCCATGGAAAACCACAAGTTTGTAAAATCCGCAAATCTATATTCTATCTAAAACTTCTGCTCAAGTTACTGTATGATACTCTATGCTCACTGACACATGTTACCCTGAAAGTTGAATTTCTGGAAATGTAGGCTACATGAATTTAGGAATATGAGCAAAGCCTGGAGATTAAATGGTCATTCCACAGTTGAAATCGACTATTTATAGGCTGCAACAGCCTGTGAAAATCCAACCCTGCATCAAAAGAATAATAATGATGAGGTACAGAAAATAGGATTGATTAAAGCTGATTCCTGGTCCTGGCCCTGGTCGAGGGGTCTTTCATCAGGTTCAACCTTTGGGAAGGAGTGGACGATGGTGCGGCGAGGCAGGGCAGAAGCCTGGCCCTATGGGAGAACTTGAATTAGATAGGGCCATTGCCAGCTGATGCAGTATTCAATGCAGCAGAGCTCAAGCTGAATCAGCCACTTTGAAAAGTTTCTGTTTTCCCTGTCAATCACTTCACATATTGCAGTCAAAGAGAGAATAGAGTCCTTAGTTGCTAGATTAAAGGGATAGTTCACCCCAAAATGTAAATTCTGTCATTATTTTTTCACTCCCGTGTCATTCCAAACTGGTATGATGTTCTTTCTTCTATGGAACACAAAAGAATTCTGACAAATGTCTGTTTTTTTTTTTATGTTTATGTAAATGGCTAAGTTTATGTTATTTTAATTTTCTCTTGTCTCTCTCTGAGGATGGATTTGCATTTTTTTGTGGACTATCCATTTAAAGTGAAAACATGGCATCTATAAATGTAAGTATTTTTTATAAAAGTAAGCACAACCTTTGAATAACTGAGGCAAAGTTAGTTCTGCTTCATAATGTGTTCACTTTGTGAAACTACAACACAGATAATGCTACGCCTTCTGCTTGAGAACTGCTTTGAACCACTGCTTCCATAATAACAATAGACTGCATAAATATTAGACTGCACCCATGTCAGGCCAACAGTTTATCTGTGAATCAAAAGACTTGCTTTTATGGTGTTTTATTTTTCGGACTGCTTGCTGTTCGTTGAATACAAAATATACAAATCAAAACAACTTGCGCTGCAACTGTCCTTTAGTAAATTGTCCTGTTTTCTGTGGATGATGAAGTGCCTTGAATTAAAGAGATTTAAAAGCAGTGTCCTTGATCTGATCTTCCTAGGGGAAACTTCCTGCCGTACACTGTCATGCATCTCCGACAAGGTTCCTGTCCCTTTGGCAGTGTATACAAGTTGAATTTGAACTTGTAATGGCTGGCCTACAAATAAAATGCAAGTTCAGCAAAGCTTTGGCAAGACAGATAATCATTTGATGTATTCAGAAAGACCTGTGGGGGGTTGGGTTTGGACACCAGGATTGAAATATATAGAAAACACTAAATCACAAAGCATGCCATTATAAACAGCACAGCCCACCATTCATTTAGTTCAACTGCCAGGCTGAATTATAATCTTAACAGAGGGTGAAGATATCAAAAAGGCATGACTCACAATTGATTCATTTCTGCAGCTGTTCAGAGAAATTCCTCTCATCTTTTCCCCTCTTTATTGGACATCCATTTCTTGATGTTTTGAATGCCGTGCAACTGTGAAAAAAGGAAGTGGCAGCATTTATTAGCTTGGAGTTTATTTATATTCTGCCCCAGGACAACGTTCATGAGATCATTGGAGCAAGACATTAAAGGATTTCATTCTTTATTAATGCTAATGCTGACAATTCAAAGTTTCCTCCCAAAACTTCACCCTTCAGTACTTATGAAATCTGCTGTTCCAAGAGAAAAAATCCAGGTTACAGACAGATTTTTTTTTTCCTTCAAAATAACTTGTTTGTGGTAATGTGTTATAAATGGAACAAACAGGCCTAATGGGAAGAACCTGAAAGCTTGCAAGCACAATCGTAGCACTCAGTGATCTACTTTCTCAACTCAGAGTTAGAGAAATGAAGCCACACTTAGTAGATAAATGGCTGAGCATTTCACTTTGGACTATTCTCATCTATGTGCACTGAAGTAAACATTCATATACAGTAACTTTATGCCGAAATAATAGAATACGGTGAATAGTGCAGCATAAGCAAAACACTTGGATTAGACTAACATGAGGCCAGTCTTATGAATAGATATAACTTAAACAAACTAAAAAGAGAGGGAAAGTAGGAGAAATACTGTTAATGCCTTAGAGGTGACTGACTGTATCTATTGTAAAAGCCTAAGTTCAGTCATGCAGTGTTCGAGTAAATTAAAGACTAAGGAAATAAAAGTTCATTTAAAAACACAATCATCTTTAGTCTTATGTGTACATTCTAATGCAGCGCAATACAAATCAAAGTAATGTAAATGTCAGCACTGTAAATTACTTTTAATTTGAAAGTAACATTTTAACACCAATAAAAAAAGACAAAATATTACAATACTTTAAGTTTCATATTTTTTTATTTATTTTTATTATATTCTTATGCATGGTTTCCGACAGCGGATTATTTTCTTAAATGATTAATTATTTAAAGACTCAAAAAGGGGACTGAAGGGACAAATTTGGCTTTAAGATAGAAGAAACAATATATTGCTTCTGGATCAGGCTGCATCCACAATTGGTCAATCAGACTGTTATGGGCAATGAGCCAGGCTGTTTGTTATGCTTATGCTCTCGCTGCCAAATATAAATAATTCATTCAAGCTTTTACAATTCAATATTTCCCTAGGGAGGTATAATTCCAAGATAGAGTCATATTTTAATAACAACGAAAAATGATTACATTGCCTTTCATTTGTAGCGCAGAGCTTTGCACCTCTTTTGAAGGCCTGGAGTCTTCGATTGCATTCATACTGTTGCAATGTGATCACAAATGTCATGCTTTAGCCCGACTAGGTTTTAAAGAAGTCATTATACAAGTATGGTAAAAGTATGCTGAGTTTACTGAGGCCCCCCCGATGGGCTCAGGTCCTGAATTAGATGACTGGGGCTGTTGTATAATAAAGTAATTGCAATAAAAACTTTGCCTTCTGTAGAGTTGTCACATCCGCCAGCTGGAGTGACCATGATATCCACCAGAGGGCACTCCTCCCTAGTCCATTGCCATCTTTTCATGGACTACATTTCCCATAACCCACTGCCTGGATGCATTATGCTTGTTTAAATTCAGCTGCGTCTCAATCCCTTGTTAACTCTTGTTGCCTATATAAGCCTTGTGTTTTCACGCTTTCTTTGCGAAGTCTTGTATGTTGTTACACTGCATTTCTGAGCATTCTCCTGGTTTCCTAAAAAAAAAAAAAAAAAAAAATTCTCCTGTTTTCCTGTGTCTTGGGCTGTGTCTGAAATCGCTAATGATGGGAAAACTGAGAAGCTTTCTGAAGCATTTGAGGTTTTCATCAAATTGTGGCTAAAAAAGATGTTACTTACTCGAAGCTTTTAACACAATGCGCATTAGCGGCATCTGGTGGTCAGACTTTTTTTCTCCAACATATCTAACACATCACTGTAGAGCAGAACAAGCATGTGACCAAACAAAGCTTCGGAAGTCCGTGACTTAGAGTGGAATCATACAGTTCTATCTAATATCATCTAAATCAATTTGTGCCAATGAGACCACAACTCATGTCATGTGTAGCCTGGATTCACATATTGATCAATAAAATATACAAGTATGTGATCATAATTATAGTAATTGTAATTCAGAAAATATTTTGGGTGTTCTGTTTTTTAAAAATATATTTTATGTTATAGGGAAGTATACTGTTAAATCATTTAAATAATGCCTCCTCGATAATCATTTCCCTTTTATGCATCAGATGGGGTCGCGAAGCGCCAACTGTCCTGACCTTCCGATACTGCATGACGTTCGAAGCTTCAAACGTCATCAATCACGTGTTATTGTCATTTCGATACAAGCATCGGTACAGTGTGTGATACAATAGAGCTTTGGAAACTGTGTCGGAGGATCGGAGCCCCAGTATCAACCGTCCCATCACTAAATCGCTCCCATAAACTTAAATAGGGCACTATTTGAGGGGACAGCCATTTGTAGAGGTGTCCGAAACCATAGTGGATGTTTTGAGTGCACTCATTCAATCCCACAATGCACCGCAATAATGAGTGTACAACCGATGTACGCTCAACGGCTAGAAAATACCCATAATGCAATGAATTCCCGCATCTCGCCAGAAGATGGCGCCTGCAGCTGAATCAAATCATCCATCCATTTTCCAAACAACTGGTCCAGCGTAATATCATACAGGTTTAAAATCCTTTTTAATTTGCTATTAAATTGTTTAATTAAAGTTTAGATGCTAGTTTCCATGTCAGATTTCAAGATAAATCTTTTCATTACTACTGGAGCTGCCAGTTTGCAGCGTCCAAATTCACTCACTCGTTTTCATCGACTATTGTGGAGTAGTGGAGCAATGCAGGGAATAGTGAATTAGGGTATAGGGCGATTTCGAACACAGCACCGGTTTTTGATTCTCTGCCCATTATTCTGGATTACACTTTTTGCCTGTGTTTTCTGCCCTGTTGCTTATTTGGTTTGTTTGCCTGTGTGTTTGACCCTTTGCTTGTTATTTGGATAGAATTCTGTATTGTCCCAATAAAGCTGCATTTGGATCCTCTACCATGTCGGAGCAGTTTGTGACAAGTCACTTTATTATAAGAAAATATTTCTGTTTTCGCATTAAATCAAAGCTTTTCCTAATTTCACATGCATTTAGGCCAGGTTTCTCAACACTTGCAAATAAATGCATCAGTAAACATCAAACATTTCTTTTTACTCTATGAGCTACTCATCAGTCCAAAGACCTTCACTCTTGCTGCATATTTCATACTCTCAGAGCCTTGGGCTGCAGGGTGGAGGAACCGAGGGGCGAATATGCCAGGGCAGCGAAGAGCGAACCGTGAACCAGTCAAGCACGACTGTGCAATAAAGCGCTTTCTGATTTTTAATTACGCCAAGAAATGGAAGATCATTATAACCCTCTGTTAGCCTCGTAGGCTAGACCACATTCATTATTTTACTGCAGTCCATTAGTCCATCTGTTGCACCGGCTTTTGCATTCTGCTAATGTGGGGGTATACAAAAAGTTTGCCACAAATCTCTGGAAATTTCCAGTCAAAACATTATTACAATTACGGCAATGTTTGTAATGGAGACATGAATTATTCAGAGTGTGAATTGGTCTCAACTTTGTCCAGTAGGCACAATCAATAAGAGTTCGCCTCCTGGCAAAGTCTATTATGCCATCTAATGCGGCTAAGTGCTTTCTGAGCAGAGAAGCAATTTCCTGTTAATATCTCAAGGGAGAAAAGTCACGTGCAAGAATCAAAACACCCAGGCGTGTTTGTGTGTGGAGCCACACATTGCCCTAAAGGATCTCAGATGAAGTGACGGTCTGATACTCTAAACTAACTCATTTGTCATATGGATAGCCTGAGTGAGCTTCAGTGTGACTTACAGCAGAATCAAAGCCTTCATTTATACTCTGTTTGTCTGGTGCGCTGGCTGTTTTGTCCCGACTTTCCACCTCAATGAGCACATTGACGACATTATTTGAGTCACCCTCATCTGGAAGCTTTTGAGTCTTGTTATACTAGATTTTTGAATTCTCTAAGGTTGATAAAAACAGACTCAAGCTCTTTGCTTCAGCCGTGCTTATAATGCTTCATACTTTGATATTATTTTACAAAATGCTTGTTAAACATCGGTAAATCTAATGTGCAGAAATGCTCCCCTTGCAGCTACAAATATTTTTTATGTGAAGTGATTTTCAAGCACAGTATTAAATAATACAATCCAAAAGCTACAATCACCTGAACTTATAGGGTGTCACGAATCCGGTCTGTGGCCTTCCGCCCGATAGCCACCAGAGGTCGCTTCTCCATGTTGACTCTCACACCACACAGCACACTGGACTGCATTTCCCATCATCCATTGCACGGGCGACACACACAGCTGATTACACTAATCACGCTCACAGCTGAGAACTATCTCACAATCACACACACTTTATAAGCCTGGGACTTTCTCTCTGTGAGCGCTGAGTATTGAATAGCGCATATCCAAGCGATAGCTACTCTACGGAGCCCACTCAGCTGTTTTAAGTCTTGCCTTGCCTTGCCTTGCCTTGCCTTGCCTTGCCTTGCCTGTTTTCTCGTGTTTTGATTTCTGCCTGTGTTTCCTGGATTAACCCTTTGCCTTGCCCTTCGGACTATGTTTGCCCCTTGTTTGGATCATTGCTTGTGTACTTGGATTATCTCTCTGCCTTGCCCTGTTGGATATTGTTCACCGATCGTAGACCCACGCTTGCCCTAGGATCTCTCTTGTGTCTTGCCCGTACCATACCTGTTTACCGTTGTCTGACCCTTGCCTGTTTACCATGTTTATAAATAAAAGCTTGCACATGGATCTGCACGCCTCACTTCTTGTTCGCCCCGTTACATAGGGATATTAAAATAAAATAATCTGTCATCATCTACTAACCCTCACTTTATTCCTACTTTTTTTGTGGTCCACAGAAGAAAGGAAACCATACGGGTGGGAAAATGATGACATAATTGTAATTTTTGGGTCCTCTAAGCCTTTAATAGAATGACTAATCCTGACCTTTCTGTGAGATGTAACTAAACACTAAATTGAGCCTTAATATGCCCAGAGCAAAGCAATTATTAAAAAGTGTGATTAATTGTTAATGATGCCACACTCTTGTAATTTGTACTGTTTTACCTCATGTTATGCCCTTGATAACACAGAATACATATATTAGTTCTAGCTGGCTGAATTTACAATGATGTGCCAAATTTTCCCCCATGAATCAAACCAAATAATCTTTGTGGTAAATGGACAGTGAATGAAAAGTTATGAGTGAGCTGAGTGGCATTTATTAACTTTAGTCCAGCTTTAATTCATATGATCTGTGGAATGTGATGAGGTTTAATAGCTTCTCTTAGTTGCTGCACAGAGACCTTGAGTTGTGGCTCAATTATAGCAGTATTTAAACCTGTGTTTACTTGCTCACTGTTTAAGAGAAGCTGCACCGCATTATCAGATCACAGTTGAGAAGCTCTCACTATTGTGAGAGCAATCAATGAAAATTGATCACAAAGTTTAGTTTACTACCTGTTTAGCATTAAACAAGGACTTCTGTGATCTTTGTCAATACGTTGGTTTTTCAATAAAATCATTCTGATGAATATCTAAATTATTTATGCTGGCCATTTCACACATACACACCATTTCAGTAGCAGCTCTACTGCTATGCACAAACATAATGTGACATTCAATTCTGAATATATATATATATATATATATATATATATATATATATATATATATATATATATATATATATAAATCTCTGGCTCACAAGAGATACAATACTTCAATGTACAAGTATCGTACAGTGTCCCAAAGACATTTATTGTGTGTGCATTGCAAATACCAAGCCCCCGGTGCCAAAAATGTCACATTAGAACTAGCAACTTACTTCATTTTCTAAGAAGTTTTAAAATAACAATGTGGCAACACGTATAGTGAGGTGGGTACAAAAAAACACTGCTTCATGAGGCTTCGAAACATTTATGAATCTTTTGTTTTTGTCAGTGGTTCGGAGCAAACAAGCAAATTCTCCCATCAAACAAGGCTTTGTTACTGTTTTGAACTTTGGTTTCGAAACATTTAAAAATGTCATTGCTGGACATCATTGATTTGTTAATCCCATGAATGTTTAATGCTTTTAACTGACCTTGGGCCTCTGGTTATAATGTAAGTTCATTTTTTCATCATCACTTTAATGAATTTTAATACTTATACAAGCCCTACATAATAATAAAAGAACACATATTGGTAACACTTTATAATAACTGCATGCTATTAATCATTAGTTAAGCATTAGTAAACAGTTCATTCATCATTTATAAAGCATTAATAGACATTAATAAGCAGTTTATAAATACGGCTATAAATGCTTTAATCTTGATTTATAAGCATATCTATAATGTGTTTAATAATTGTATTTTCATAATTTATTAATTATCACTTTATCATTTTTAAATGAAGTATTGCATTATTTACAAACCAGTTATTTAGGTGTTGTCATTGATTCATAAGATCACTTAGAAAGTTTTTACTAATGCTTAACTAATGATTAATAGTGTGCAGGTATTATAAAGTGTTACCCACATATTTTACTGAAACTTCATATTTAATGGTATTTAATTATTACATTTAATAGATTATGTTTGCAATTGGTTTGTAAAAGGTGTCATTTTACATGTTTCTGTTGTGTTCATTGCATTTATACCGTTTTGACCTGCAGACGCTTCGAAACAGTTAATAATTTTGCGAAGCAAACTTTTGAAAAAGCTTTGTTTCTCTCATCTCGCAGCACGCAGTGATATTATACAACATTTTAAAAAAAGATAAGTTATTATTTAAATGCTTATATTTTAGGCACAATATTGCCAGCTACTTCATCTGTTTTTGCTTCGTAAACAAAAATTCTTCCAAACAAATAAGCAATAGAAATGCTGCAGTACACAGTAGTGGTTTCATTTCTGAATAATTAATTGGTTTTGAGCCAATCGGTTGAGTGCAGGATTCAATAACTTGTAACTCATTATCACTTATTTCTCGATGAATCACCATTTTGAATGAATTGGTTGAAATGAATTAACTCACTCAGAAAGAAGGTGTTGACACCTACTGTTTTAACAATGTAACCTGCAGAAATCCCTACTAATAATACACAGACTGACAGTCTATCTATTGCCTTATTTGTTCATATCCTGTATCTCCCTCTCCATTTATATTTGAAAGGAAACATTTCAAATAAAACAGAAATGCTCCACTATACCTATCCAACTGTTTTTGTCTCCACAGGATTATGATGAGTGACACAATGAGAATACCAGTGTCACCTTGTGTGGGATTCTTCGTTTTCATTCCTCAATAACTTGAGGCTCTTCTTATCAACCTATCAGCCTCATCTGTGAACTGTCAGCCTTACTCAGGACCCCTTGCTGCCCAGCCCCTGCTCCCTGCCCCCTGCCCAGAGAACAGAGAGCTCCCTCCATGGGGAACCCACATGATTTCCGTCAAGCTCTCATTTAAAGACCTCCTTGCCACATTATTTATGGGAATTTGGTTAATTATTGGGTGGGCTCATGTTCGAGATAATCTGACTGCAAATGATCATTCAATTATTTCTTTAAGCATGTATACAGCGGGAACGTTTGCTGCCGTCTGAGCGCGATTGTCCCTGGCAGCCAGTTTCACAATCAACTTGATTCAACCGAACCCTGGTGCATTTGTGTGCATCTTAGGTCATCACAAACGTGCACAGCGCGTGATAGAAAACAGATCGCGGGTTCTTCAGGAGACAAATTAAGATATTTTAAATTAAATCTGAGAGATTTCTTACCCTCCATAGACACTTTGAGGCTTCAAAAAGTTCAAGAGATCAAAAAACGAATCCATTTGAATTGAGTGGTTTAGTCCAAATTTTCTGAAGAGACATGATCGCTTTTTATGACGAACATATTGAATTTAGTCTTTTAGAGTTTTTTTCATTTATTTTTTTATTTCCAAGCTTCCAAAGCAACATTTCTTATTTTTTTGTGAGTTTTTTTTCATCTAATATTTATATTTTATTACATTTCAGCTTAGTTTCAATCAACATTTTTTTTTTTACATAGTTTTAGTAAACAATAACAACACTGATGCTGACTATAAACTTTTAACCCAACTTTTGATATTTTTAAACTTTTGATATTGCATGGACACAATCCCTAATTGTACATACGATTATACAAGATACTTGTATTTTTTTTTTTTTTAATGTGTAAAAATTACAAAAAAGCTTTCAAAATGTTTGATGTGCTTTGAGCGGTTCAATTATTTGAAACCGCACCTAAATTACTTTCTTGAACTTTCTCAAAGTCTTCTCTTCTCTTGTTCTTCTCACCTGATCATTTTGTTGCTTTTTCTCCCAAGCAGACAATGAGCAGGGCTTAGGCATCATCTTACACTCATTACATAGTTCCTCGGCTTGAAGCTTTCATTACATGCTGGATTGTTGCTAAATGAGAGTGGAAATTAATATCAGGCACCAACAAACAAGCAAACCAGACAGATGCAATACTCAGGGAGAAACCAGTTCGAGCTGTCTTTCAAGAGTATATTAACTGATCGAAAAGCGTCTTGATGTATTGAGGTCGCTATCTCAAAGGAAGCTATAACATTTTGACCCTCAGTCTCTCTGGAGTCTGTATTGAGAGATAATGATAATTCAATCAGAGTTTCTGGAGTATTCCACATCTCTCAGTTCATCCGTTCAGTGTTTGGCAGCTTTAGCATAGATAACAGCTAAAGCTAGTTAAAAATGTCTCCGGTAATTCATTCAGGATCAAACACATCAGTAGATTTTCATTAGAAATGTGTTTTTTTTTTTTTTTTGTCTGTGTTTCTTCTTACATTTACAGGTTAAAAGGCTGATAAACAGCATGTGGCAGCCTGTGAGAGGCTGAAGCTGTCCATTCAGAACCAGCACTTATTTCAGCCAAAAATATCAGCACCAAGGACAGCTCTACACCGGCTGCCAATCAACCCACTGAACTAGAAACACATGTGTCCCCCACCACTGTATCCCTGTTATCACTGGTCACAGAAGGTTGGACCTCCTTCAGAAAACTCAATTCAGGTCTCGGTGGTACAGTGTTGTTCTGAAAGAAAACCTTCCATTTTTTTCCCCTTATGTACACATTTTTGCATGGCTTTTCTGTTGCTTTGAAGTTTTGTCGTATGCACTGACCCTTCTGTACACCTTAGTATCTGGCTTTTCCCAGTGCCCATTACCTTCCGCAGCTTGAAAGCCATTTCCGAGGAAACTATAGCTTTTAGCAGAACTACTGATGTGTATATGACTATGATTGAGACACGCTATGAGTCTGATTGTCTTTCCTGTTTTTAATGCTTTAATGCTTTTCTCAAATGCATTCATTTTAATTTTTTTGTTTTGTGGAAACCTTGATGTAGTTTTGTTTTAAAGTCCCCCTGTGGTGAAAATCAAGCTTTTAATGTCTATGTGGTGTTTTTAATATGCTTTAAAGGGATAGTTCACTTTGAAATTAAATTTTGGTATGTTTTAGCTTACCTCAAGGGCATCCAAGATGTAGGTGTCTTTGTTTCCACAGTAGTTTCAATTTTTATATTTTTAGGTCAAACCGTTCTTGTCTGTCAGTCATATAATGCAGGTCTATGGTCACCACCTCAAAGAGCATGCACAGAGAAGTCCAAATTAAACAATTCCCCATCGTAAGTACACATTGATGGCCTAAGACATGAAACGAGTGGTTTGTGTGAAAAAACGAACAGTATTTATATCGTTTTTACCTCTTGTACACAACCACATCCAAGTGATCTGAGGGCGCACGCGCTTCCGGCGCTTTCTTCTTCTTGTTTTTTTTACGGCGGATCGCAAACAAATATGTGCATTACCGCCACCTATCTCAGAAATGGACCATTGACACTTTCCTATACTTCTTTAACCTATCAACCGACATAAATTCCCTTTATTTACCCGTATAGAGGCTTCATAGAATTTCATCCGGCACTGCGTGTTCAGCTCCTCCGTGAACTCTCAGCCCCCATGACAGGAAAAAAAATTTATTGGAATAAAATTAGGGGTTTTTTTTCCTGTCATGGGGGGAAATGGTCATTTTTCCGCAGCGCCGGATGAAATTCTATGAAGCCTCTATGCGGGTAAATAAGGGGAATTTATGTCGGTTGATAGGTTAAAGAAGTATAGGAAAGTGTCAGTGGTCCATTTCTGAGATAGGTGGTGGTAATGCACATATTTGTTTGCGATCCGCCGTAAAAAAAAACAAGAAGAAGAAAGCGCTGGAAGCGCGTGCGCCCTCAGATCACTTGGATGTGGTTGTGTGCAAGAGGTAAAAACGATATAAATACTGTTCGTTTTCTCACACAAACCGCTCGTTTCGTGTCTTAGGCAATCAATGTGTACTTACGATGGGGAATTGTTTTAATTTGGACTCTGTGCATGCTCTTTGAGGTGGTGACCATAGACCTGCATTATATGACTGACAGACAAGAACGGTTTGACCTAAAAATATCAAAATTGAAACTACTGCGGAAACAAAGACACCTACATCTTGGATGCCCTTGAGGTAAGCTAACACATACCAAAATTTAATTTCAAAGTGAACTAGGCCTATACCTTTAAGACAAACTATGTGCACCACTGCTGAGTATTTTCTCCTTAAAACTGCAGTGAACCAAAGACTGTCTCAAAATCGCGGTTTGAAATCTCTGGTGTTTCTGACTTCACAAACTAGCTTTGTTATGTCCTCACTAGACGTATCACTTTCTATCCAGCTAGACAGACAGTGAACAGGCGAGATGTTGGTTCATGGCTTTTAATCTCATGAATCTTTTCTCGTTAATCTTTAACATTGTAAAACTGTAAACACAAAGAAAATACAGCAATTAGAATTGTACATATTATTGAAAGTGCATATCTGACTGAACAGTATTTACTGCCTAAATAAAGCACTTAATTGAAACATTAAATCAACATATTGAGCATTACAAGTTATATTTTCATGTGCATTTGATAATTATATTCTTTGTTTTAGATAATTGCTTGAAATCACGGAATCCAAATTAGCCTAATTAACATAACAAAAGATCGCTAGCATACGGCGCTAACTACTGCCAATGTATTGCACAATCACTTTTCATCACGGATTACACAAGCACTTTACGTTTCGTTTATCGTATTAATGAATCGACTGTCAAACATGTTAAACCTACTAATCATCATATTAACATGACAAATAATAGTAACTTACAGCCTTATGCGGGCCACGACTTCACCATGCGAGCCGCTCTTCAGCCATGACACTTTACAATGAACTCAACTCACGCAAGTAAAACGGAAGTTTCCAAACACGATCCTCGCCACAAGAGGGCGCTTAAGGGAAGACAAACAAATCAAACTACTGAACCATTACAAGCTTGTAACCAATCACGAAAATGTGTCAAGTCAAGTCAAGTCACCTTCATTTATATAGCACTTTTAACAATTCGGACTGTTTCAAAGCAGCTTTACAGTAGGAAATTAAAGTAACAGAGATTGTTTTGGCTTTACAGCAGTTCTACGATAAAGTTACTGTTCAGCTAAAGTTAGTTTTGATCGATTCACTTTCGTTGCAAATGTCATTAGTTATTAACTTATTAACTTATATATATATTTTTATGTATTTTTTTTTATCTCTGCACAAGCTTTAAAAACGCAAACCTGTGAACGCTGACGGCGTGCACAGCGTATTACATGTTTAGTCTATAGGTATGCGCATTTGAATATATATGTGCACAGGCATGTAGTCTTTCTTTACAAACTGACCTAAACAAATTACTTGTCTGGCCTTAAAAATGTATAATACAGAATTATTTATCGCTTCCGAATAGCCATGTGAACCAGAACTATTTTGACAACTTTTTATCTGTACAGAGGTAAAGGGAAGGAGAATGGGGGCCTTCACAGGGGAGAGACTAGTTGACCCTTCAGGACTGCATTGTCATCGGGTTCTGGCACAGGTCCTTCATCAGATCTGGATATGGCCTGGGTCCAGCAGACTGCGGTAAACCTCGGGATAAACTGAGAGACTAATATTAGCGTAGATGCCATCCTTCTTATGATGTAACAAGTACATCAGGATTTATGGGAAGTGCTCCCGGTTCCGGCTGACCTAATCTATGCAGCCTAACATTGAATTATAGAAGTTTATAATGTGTTATGTGTATGCTAGGTCAAAGAGATGTGTTTTTAGTCTAATTTGAACTGACAGAGTGTGTCTGCTTCCCGGACAATGTTAGGAAGACATTCTAGAGTTTTGGTGCTAAATAGGAAAAGGATCTACCCCCAGCAGTCGATTATCAGCTGGCCATAATTTTGAGATCGCAATAGACGTGAAGGACTATAATGTGTTAAGAGCTCTTTCAAGTACTGGGGAGCTAAACCATTTAGTGCTTTGTAAGTAATCACCAATATTTAAAAATGCAGAGCCAATGCAGTGTTAAATATGGTCATACTTCCTGGTTCTAGTAAGAACTCTAGCTGCTGCGTTTTGGACCAGCTGTAGTTTATTTATTAAGCGTGCAGGGCAACCACCCATAAGAGCATTACAATAATCGTGAATAATCGTGAATGTGATCGTCAACGAGTGGATCTCCGAGCGGGTGTGAGTGAGTGGAGGCGGGGCTAATTTGCATATTCTTAGAACCACATATACTAAATGAGGCAAGGGTGTAGAGTTACATTCAAGCTATTTTAAGGCATGAAGAATTTTTTTTCAAAGAATGTGTAATTTTGGTGATCAAAGATGAGTTTTAAGGAACCTAAATACTGTCAATAGAATTGACAACAGGGGGACTTTAATGATTCTTTAAAGGTGCTCTAAGCGCTCTAAGCAATGTCACATGTTTTTTAGGCTGAAACACTTTTTGTCACATACAGCAAACATCTCCTCACTATCCGCTAGCTGCCTGTCCCCTGAACACACTGTAAAAAAAACACGGTCTCTGTAGACAGCCCAGGCTCCACAAACGGCAACAAAAACAAACTGGGCCAACCTGCACCACGAAACATTACAAACAGTGTTCCAGCCAAGACAAGAATGATTTGGGGGTGGGGGGTTAGTGCACGTGCACATGGAGGGGGTGTGGGGAGTGGAGGAGAGAGAAGCATGAAGAGGGACGTTAGCTAGAGGAGAGATGTCCTAGACAACGACAAACGTTAGTATTATATTCTCTTGAATTTTGATATGGCCGACACACGACCAAAGAGACGACGTTCCGATGAACAAATAGCAAGAAGAGGGAAAAGGAGAAGGAACGTGCAAAGTCCCAAATTTACATCGGAAAAGCCTGTTTCAGGAAGCACGGAAGGGAGGGGGAGGGGACGGGATGAGGAGGAGGGAGGGTCGAGCTAGCCTCCGTTTTGTTTGACAATACTTCGAATGTCAAGAAGAAGCGACGTCACCCAACATCGCTTAGAGCACCTTTAATGAATAAAAAGTTCAAAAGAACAGCATGTATTTAAAAAAAAGGAATATTTTGTAACACTATACAAGTCTTTGCTCTCACTTTGGATCGATTTTAATGGGTCCTTGCTGAATAGAAGTATTATTTTTCATAAACAAATGAATGAATGAATGAATGAGTGAATGAATGAATGAATGAATGAATGAATGAATGAATGAATGAATGACTCCAAACCTTTGAACGGTACATTAAATGTTGCCATCAGCTATTCAAGTATTAAATATGGAAAACTGGAAATGTCACCTATATTTCATAGAATGTCCCAGCTGTACAAGGTGTCCTCAAAACAATACGTTTCTCCAGCCAGGTGAGACAGTAACCTTTCCATTTCTTCTCTTTTTTTTCTGAATTGAATTTAAGGGTCATGTAAGATGGTGGGGTGGTATCTAACATCATATCTAGTAACTCATTCTTCATTTAATGTGAGGAAAGTGCAACCATGGATACAACACCCTTTAAAGCACTCTTGTAATAACCTTGACCTAATGCAATGTGACTAGAGAGGCTTTCATATTGGTAATAATGTCAAGTCACCATGATGTGTATTTTCTCACTTATGTCACAATTCATTTATTTTAGACTGAAATAGGGAGGGAGAGAGTGGTCAGATATCTATTTGGTTCTGTTGATTACATTTCTTTGCTCTTTTGCATTACAAGAGAGGATTAGCAAAACGTTACACATGACTCTGAAACCTTATATATATATATATATATATATATATATATATATATATATATGTTTTTTTTTTTGTTTTTTTTTGTTTTTTTTTTAACAAATCTGTCTAAATCTGTGTTAGTGAGCACTACTTTGCCGAGATAATCCATACACCTCACAGGTGTGGCATATCAGGATGCTGATTAGACAGTATGATTATTGCACAGGTGTGTCTTAGGCTGGCCACAATAAAAGGCCACTCTAAAATGTGCAATTTTACTGTATTGGCGGAGGGTCCGGGAGTGAAAAGGTTGTTGATTGTGACCTGTGGAATGTTGGTCCACTCCTCTTCAATGGCTGTGCGAAGTTGCTGGATATTGGCAGGACCTGGATCACTTCTCTACCGTCTCCAAAGGCATTTCAGAGAATTTGGCAGTACACCCAACCGGCCTCACAACCGCAGACCACGTGTAACCACACCAGCCCAGGACCTCCACATCCAGCATCTTCACCTCCGAGACCAGCCACCCGGACAGCTGCTGCAACAATCGGTTTGCATAACCAAAGAATTTCTGCACAAACTGCCAGAAACCGTCTCAGGGAAGCTCATCTGCATGCTCGTCGTCCTCATCGGGGTCTCGACCTGACTGCAGTTCGTCGTCGTAACCGACTTGAGTAAGCAAATGCTCACATTCGATGGCGTCTGGCACTTTGGAGAGGTGTTCTCTTCACGGATGTATCCCGGTTTTCACTGTACAAGGCAGATGGTAGACAGCGTGTATGCCGTCGTGTGGGTGAACGATTTGCTGATGTTAACGTTGTGGATCGAGTTGCCCATGGTGCCGGTGGGGTTATGGTATGGGCAGGCGTATGTTATGGACAATGAACACAGGTGCATTTTATTGATGGCATTTTGAATGCACAGAGATTAACCACGATCCACGACCATCACCTCATGTTGCAGCATGATAATGCATGGCCCCATGTTGCAAGGATCTGTACACAATTCCTGGAAGCTGAAAACATCCCAGTTCTTGCATGGCCAGCATACTCATCGGACATGTCACCCATGAGCATGTTTGGGATGCTCTGGATCGGCGTATACGACAGCGTGTTCCAGGTCCTGCCAATATCCAGAAACTTCACACAGCCATTGAAAAAGAGGTGGATGGATTATCTCGACAAAGGAGAAGTGCTTACTAACACAGATTTAGACAGATTTGTGAACAATATTTGAGAGAAATAGGCCTTTTGTGTACACAGGAAAAGTCTTAGATCTTTGAGTTCAGCTCATGAAAAATGGGGGCAAAAACAAAAGTGTTGCGTTTTTAATTTTGTTCAGTGTATTTAAAAACCTGATGAATCCTTTCAGTGAGGATTAACTTTTATTATTTAACAGATTTGTGTTAGTAAAAATTCTGAAATGTGTTTTTATTTGTAAGCTTAATAAATAATAGTGTATTGTGAAAGAATCACCATATAACAATACACCAAGACATGTTTTATTTATTCGAGACCATCTGATACTGACATGCAGATCTAGCACTCTACTAAAAGCATATGGCATTAAGATACATTCTGTCCTTGCCGGAGCCCCGAACAGACACGAAGAAATACTGTCCATACATAAATATGTCCTGCTGAAGAGAACAAAGAGGGAATACATACAAACTATTGATGTTTGAGGAGAGCTATTAAGTTACAATGGCAAGATAATTTGCTGAACCATTGATTATTAGTTACAATTATGAAACGTTTATTAACGCTGCCATGTGAACTGATAAAGCACACACGCTCTTAAATAAGCTGTAAGCCATATATCACACCCCACTCAACCTTTTTTCGACATTTGAAAGCACCTAATGTACCATCTTGTGCATGCTCGACTTGCCTGCAAAGCAATGTTTATGTAAGCCTTTACAAATGACTGTAATCCCACCTTTTAAAAGAAAACGAAGCAATGAAAGGGCAGTATAATGAGTTAATGGAGGAACTGTATGGGGTTCATTTCAGGAGGAAAATTGCATTCATGCTGGCCACTGTCACAGAGGTGGTCCTATTCCAGTGGGTCTAATAGAGGGCTTATCTGATCCTGGTGAGCCTATGATCCACACTTTTCTACAGCACAAAGTGCAGCATATCTCTGGGGGATTAGACGGCAACTTGCAGCAATGCCCTCTCGCTCAAAACTCCCACCTAATGTGTGTGCATGTGTGTATTTGAGAAGGCACGAGGGAGATCACAGCTTGCACGCCTCCTCCGTGATGGGGGTGGATCAGTGCCATCTCAAAGAAAGCACATATCACACACACTATACACAGCTGTTGCATGCATAACACCTATCACTGGTTTTACTGCACTGCATGGTGCCTTTATAGACCACAGAACTCATCTGAGATACTTTCGAAAAGGTGTGTGTGCAAGGAGGCTTTGAGATATCATCACACCCGCCTTTTGCTTCAAGGTAGGAAAACTGTCTTTGTGGAGGCGAGAATTGCTGAATTATAAATTGAGCAGAATCGCATCACATTCAGAGAGGAATAGTTAAACACTAACACATTCTTTGTGTCACAGATTTGTGTGAAGCCTGTGGAGCGACTTGTGAAAAAGCAACCGGGTAACTTCAGGCCTGAGGAACAATAACTTTTTTGGTGTCTTTTTGAATATATGTCGGCCATGAACGTGCTTCGCAGAGCTGGATGAAGGTGAGCATTTCAAGTTAAAAAGTATGTATATACATATATAGAAAACCCTTATTTGTCGGCTGTGGATGTGTGGAGCCTTTGAAGCTGCCTAAATATGGATTTTGGACTGTCAAAATGGTCTACATTGGGCACCAATTAATTTGCATTAGATGGAGAAAAATCCTGAATGCTTTCCTCGAAAACCTTAATTTCTCTTCTGCTGAGGTAAGAAAGTCATATGCATCTATGGTGGTCTTGCGGTGAGTAATTTTTGGGTGAACTATTCTTAACTAATTGCTTTTTTTTAGAGCAATTTAACTAATTGCTCTAAAAGTCATATTACTTATATTAGCTGTTTATTAGTACTTATGCCTTATTCTTCATGACCATACTCTATAACTGATAGAACCTTAACTAAGAGTTCTTCCTCAATTAACTCTTAACTACTGCTTAATGAAGGTAGTTGTTGTACACAAATTATGATCTTAATATGGTATATGTTGTTCAGTATTGGCCTTATGAGGGTGTAGTACCACAACATTAGCAAAGACTATAGATATACACATGCCGTGCACTCCTGTTACTAATGAATGGGAGAAACTGCAATGCGCAATGTTGCAGAATACGTCCTGCCTTCTGAATAAAAGAGCCAATCATTGATTGGTAAAGCCATTGCATCACTGCAGCTGCCATTAGAAGTCACAGTTCCCAAAAAACCCTGAGACTCGCGCTTAGGACTGCACATGCACATTGGCTAATCTAGCCTGGAAAACAAGCTTTTTTTAAACACTATTTTAGCATAAGAAACGTCTCGGTTACGGATGTAACCCTCGTTCCCTGAGTGGGAACGGAGACGTTACGTCGGATGACGACGATTGGGGTTTCGCTTAGAAGCCTATCACCTTCGAGTATTAGAAAACGAGCCAATGGCAATGAAATGCCATGGGTCTGCGGAATTTGCATAGCGTAACTCCGCCCGCCGCAGGGGGTATATAAGGAAGTACGCTGCACAAATGCAGATATGTCTTCGCTGAGGAGCCGAGACTGGCCCCAGGCGTTTTTCAGCGGTACAGCGGAAGTGGCAGGAAGACGTAACGTCTCCGTTCCCACTCAGGGAACGAGGGTTACATCCGTAACCGAGACGTTCCCTTTCGTGGTCACTCCGAGTTACGTCGGATGACGACGATTGGGGTTCCAGTCTAATCACGCCACCTCGGCTGTCATCCAGTGCCCTGCGTAAGTCTGAGCTCCCTGTTGTGAGACTAGCACGAACGAAGGAGTCCTACTTAACACAGGGATACCAAGGTACACTGGGAAGCATATCTCCAGAGAGAAGTATGCAATCATGCCCAGCCATTGATGGGGGGGACTTAGAATACACATATGGCCAGAGGCTGCATATGGAAGATCACTGAGGTGTCCAGCCACAGGTGGAATTTTAAACCCCAGGGGTGGCAAGGGTGGCTTGCCAAGGGAAAGACACACGCTCACAAGGAGACTTACAGCGGAATACACATGTGGGGGTCGCCCAGAGGGGGAACCATGCACATGGTGGCACCTAGTCAAGCGCAAAAGCTGAGTATGGAATTTGGCATAACACAGGCGTTGACGTCAGCAGTGCTGGAGGAAACTCAGAGCTTATCAGACTCACCTGAGGAAAATATCGCACGTATCCCGTCCGTGGAGAGGAATGGCGAGCAAGCGAAGACACCTGAGCAGAATCTAGCACCGGCTGGTTGAAGCGAGTACATGAGAAGAAACTGGCTCTACTCGGAGATTATAGAATCTCGCGAATGTGTTGGGTGTCGCCCAGCCTGCAGCTCTACAAATGTCTGTTAGCGAGGCGCCATGCGCTAGAGCCCAAGAGGAAGCCACACTACGTGTGGAGTGGGCTTTCACACCAAGGGGGCACGGACAACCTTGCTGCTGGTATGCCAAAGCAATGGTATCCACTATCCAGTGTGATAACCTTTGCTTTGAGAGAGCCTTTCCCTTCAGCTTCCCACCATGACAGACAAAGAGCTGGTCTGAGGTCCTGAAACACCGCGTTCTGTCTACATAAGCACGGAGGGCGCGTACTGGACAGAGCAGTGCCAAGGCTGGGTCTGCCTCCTCCAAGGGCAGCGCTTGCAGGTTCACTACCTGGTCTCGAAAGGGTGTGGTAGGAACCTTGGGCACATATCCAAGCCGGGGTCTCAGGATCACGTGAGAGTCAGCCGGCCCGAATTCCAGGCACGCTTCGTCAACCGAAAATGCCTGCAGGTCCCCTACCCTCTTGATGGAGGCCAATGCAACCAAGAGCGCTGTCTTCATTGACAGGAACTTAAGCTCCACTGATTGCAAAGGCTCAAATGGAGCACTCTGCAGGGCAGTTAGAACCACTGAGAGGTCCCAAGAGGGAACGAGGGGAGGACGAGGAGGATTCAGTCTCCTCGCTCCCCTCAGGAACCTGACGATCAGGTCGTGCTTTCCCAGAGACTTACCATCGACTGCTTCGTGATGTGCGGCAATGGCGGCAACATACACTTTCAGGGTGGAGGGAGACAGCCTTCGCTCCAACCCTTCTTGCAGGAAGGAAAGCACGACACTGATGGGGCATTTCGTGGGTTCTTGATGTTTAGAAGAACACCAGTTGACGAAGAGGTTCCACTTCAACGCATAGGCATGTCTCGTGGACGATGCTCTAGCGGAAGTGATGGTAGCCACCACCGCAGGTGGTAGGGTACTCAAACCTGCCTCGTCCCGTCCAGGAGCCACACGTGGAGGTTCCAAAGATCGGGACGAGGGTGCCATAAGGTGCCCCGTCCCTGAGAAAGGAGGTCCTTCCTCAGAGGAATTGGCCAGGGAGGTGCTGTCGCGAGGAGTACTAGTTCGGAGAACCAGGTCCGGTTGGGCCAATACGGGGCAACCAGAATGACCTGCTCCTCGTCCTCCCTGATCTTGCGCAAGGTCTGCGCAAGGAGGCTCACTGGGGGAAACGCATACTTGCGTAGGCCCCGCGGCCAGCTGTGCGCCAGTGCATCCGTGCCGAGCGTGCCCTCGGTCAGGGAATAAAACAGGTCGCAGTGGGACGAGTCGTGGGAGGCAAACAGGTC
Source organism: Squalius cephalus (assembly GCF_949319135.1). Taxonomy (NCBI): domain Eukaryota; kingdom Metazoa; phylum Chordata; class Actinopteri; order Cypriniformes; family Leuciscidae; genus Squalius; species Squalius cephalus. The sequence goes on from NC_137126.1 coordinate 22,067,432, forward strand.
TACCTGTGCGTCGCCGAACTGATCCCAAATCAGCTGGACCGTCCGGGGATGGAGTCGCCATTCTCCAGCGAGAGGCCGAACTCGAGACAGCTCGTCGGCCGCCTGGTTCAGGTGTCCCGGGATATAAATGGCTCGAAGCGACCTCAGATGCTTCTGACTCCATATGAGGAGGTGGCGAGCGAGTTGCGACATACGGCGGGAGCGCAGACCACCTTGGTGGTTGATGTACGCTACTGTTGCGGTATTGTCTGATCGGACTAGTACGTGCTGACCCCTGAGCAACGCCCGGAAGCGGTGCAGGGCGAGACGTACAGCCAGCAACTCGAGGCAATTGACATGCCAAAGGCGCTGGGGTCCTGTCCAGGAGCCCGCGGCAGCATGACCATTGCACATGGCGCCCCAGCCCGTGTTGGAGGCATCTGTTGAAACGACAACATGCCGGGAAACTCGTTCTAAGGGCACTCCGGCCCGTAGAAAATTGAGGTTCGCCCACGGGGTGAAGGTCTGACGGCAGGCTGGAGTCACTGGGACTTGGAGCGTGCCGTGTTGCCATGCCCACCTCGGGACTCGATCGCGAAGCCAAAGCTGAAGCGGTCTCATATGAAGCAATCCCAGCGGCGTTACTGCGGCTGCGGATGCCATATGCCCCAGGAGCCTCTGAAATAGTTTCAGTGGAACCGCACTCTTGCCCTCGAACTGACGAAGACAAGTCAGCAGTGACTGCGCGCGCTCGCTCGTAAGCTGCGCGCACATGGCGACCGAGTCGATCTCCATACCGAGAAAAGAGATCCTCTGCACGGGGCAGAGTTTGCTCTTCTCCCAGTTGACCCGAAGGCCCAGACGAACTAGGTGCCGGAGCACTAGGTCCCTGTGTTCGCAAACCTGGTCTCGAGAGTGAGCTAGGATCAGCCAGTCGTCGAGATAGTTCAGGATGCGAACCCCGTGTTCCCGGAGGGGAACAAGGGCTGCCTCGACGACCTTCGTAAAGACGCGAGGAGACAGGGCTAGTCCGAAAGGGAGAACCGCGTACTGGTATGCCTGTCCCTCGAAAGCAAACCGTAGAAACGGTCTGTGTCGAGGTAAAATGGAGACATGGAAGTAGGCGTCCTTCAGGTCGATCGCTGCAAACCAATCCTGCGGCCGTACACACTGGAGGATGTGTTTGGCCGTTAGCATCTTGAACGGCAGCCTGTGAAGGGAGCGGTTCAAGACGCGTAGGTCGAGGATTGGCCGTAACCCACCGGACTTCTTTGGTACAATGAAGTAAGGGCTGTAGAAGCCGGACTTCATTTCGGCTGGAGGGACAATCTCGATCGCACCCTTCGCCAGCAGGGTGGCGACCTCCGCTCTCATGACAGGGGCATTGCCACCGACCATAGTGAAGCGGACTCCCCTGAAGCGGGGAGGAGATCGCGCGAACTGAATCGCGTAGCCGAGCCTGATAGTTCTCGCGACCCAGCGGGACAGTCTGGGAAGCTCTAGCCAGGCCTCCAGAAAGTGCACCAGCGGGGTCATACGAACCACAGACGTACCGTCGGTGGGGCAGCGAGGCGGAATGACCGGCACCGGCGAGGGTGGCATAGCGGCCCTGTGCGGGGGCACGGTCATAAACCGCGTCCTGCCAGAGGAGGCCAGGGGAGGGCGCGCGTCCCACGGGGGCGTGCTCTGGCAGGGGTCTGGCGACAGAGGGGGATGAGAGGAGCGAGGCCCGTGAGCGGCGCGTGCTGTCATCCCGCACCTCTGGGACAGAGGAGGGCGGCAGTGGCGGGACCCGAGGGTGGCGCGCACTGTGGCCCTCGGGCTCTGTGGGCTCAGGATTGGGGATTTCGATTCTGTCTTTAACCACATTAGGGTGCTGCCCGTCGTGGGACGAGCAGCGGGGAGTGGAGAACAAAAGATTCTCCCCCGGCCCTCCACCGGGGGAAGGAGTGGCCCTGCTACCACCTCCTGAACAGAAAAGAAAGCCAATCCTGAGCTGCCCGTCTCAGGAGCGCCGCTTAGCCTGGCGTTTAGCGGGCGGCGGGGCTGGAGAGGGCTGTGGCGCCTTCCTGCGGCTTCCTCCACGACGCGACCCCGATGACTGCTGCTGGGGCCGTGCGGGAGGGGCGGGAGCCGCAGGAGGGCGCCCTCGGCGGCGAGCAGGCTGAGGACTCTGAACCGGTGGCTTAGCAGCAACAGCACGCCGGGGCAGAATATGTTTAATGGCCTCAGTCTGCTTCTGAGCAGTCGAGAACTGTTGGGCAAAGTCCTCGACTGCACCGCCGAAAAGGCCGGCCTGGGATATGGGAGCGTTGAGCAGACGAGTCCGCTCAGGCTCACGCATATCGGCCAGGTTCAGCCACAGGTGTCTCTCCTGGACCACAGCTGTGGACATCACCAAACCCAGGGAGCGCGCGGTCACTTTCGTCGCCCGGAGAGCGAGGTCAGTGGCGGCGCGCAGCTCATCAAAGAGCCCTGGGTCTGTCCTACCCTCGTGCAAGTCACGGAGCATCTTGGCCTGGTAGACCTGTAAGATGGCCATGGCATGCAGTGAAGCAGCTGCCTGTCCCGCCGCTCTGTAAGATTTCGCCACCATAGTAGACGAGAATCTACAGGCTTTGGAAGGGTGCTTTGGATCACCACGTGATGAAGCGCTTGCCGGACACAGCTGCATCGCGACAGAACGTTCAACCGTGGGAATCCCAGTGTACCCACAAGCATCAGCTTTATCGAGGGGAGGAAAGGCGGAGAAAGCCGACGAACGATCACGGGAAGACATGGGAGCCTTCCAGGACCGCGTGACTTCCTCATGCACTTCCGGGAAGAAAGGAATTGGGGTTGGGCGGCGACGAGTGTCAGCGGCCGCTCCCAAAAACCAATCGTCCAGCCGCGAGCGCACTGGATCAGGTGGCGGGGACCACTCAACACCAATGGCCGCGGCTGCCCGGGAAAGCATGGCGGTCAGCTCGGGATCAGACTCGGGCAACGCTGGCACGCCCGAGGGCGGCAACGCAGCCGAATCCTCACTTCCCGAGGACTCGCGCCCACCTTGTGATGCCGCGATCGACATAGTATCTTCCTCTGGAGCTCCAAACGAGACGCGCTGGGGCTCCGAAGAGGGACCAGCGGTCTCAGTCTGTACACTCGCGGGTACCACTGCTGAAGAGGGGTGTGTGGACCGCGGACGTGTCGGCGGTATGTCCCACACAGTCACCCTCAGGTCACCCCGGCCACCAGCCGAAGTACTAGCCCTCTCGGAGTCAGTAGATCGGGGTGTGGGTAGGGGGACTCTCGCTCTGGTGAGCTCATTGAGTCTCGACCGCAGCATGGAGATGGTCATGTTCCCGCAGTGAGAACATGAGTCATCCATGAACGCTGCTTTAGCGTGATCAACGCCCAAACACGCCAAGCAGCGTTCATGCCCATCAGAGAAAAATATATCTCGACCGCAACCAGAAGTGCACGGGCGAGGCATCTTTAAAAAGACGTGCCGCGTGCAAGCTCTTTTTGTGAGAGGATAAACTCCGCGGATGCTGAAGCGCACAGGGAGAAACACACTAACTGTCAGATCACTGAACAGATCAAGCAGGGTAGTGAGCACTCGCTGAAATCGCCGTCACACCAACACCGGAGAGTTCGCTCGTCTCGAAGGTAAGAGAAGACTAACTCAGAATATTTGGCTTACAGGAGTGGAGAAGTTCTCGGCTCCGAAGCGAAAGCATATCTGCATTTGTGCAGCGTACTTCCTTATATACCCCCTGCGGCGGGCGGAGTTACGCTATGCAAATTCCGCAGACCCATGGCATTTCATTGCCATTGGCTCGTTTTCTAATACTCGAAGGTGATAGGCTTCTAAGCGAAACCCCAATCGTCGTCATCCGACGTAACTCGGAGTGACCACGAAAGGGAACTAAATTTATGGGACAGTTCATGTCAGATTTTGTTGCTGATTTGAAATATGTTTTTTTTTGTTTTTTGTTTTTTTTAATTGTGAGTTTTGGTCTTGGGTGACCAAAATAGCAGCTGGAAACGTTGCAAATATGGCAGCGAAGTGAAAAGACTTTCTTTGAAAGGACTAACTTTGATGTTAGTAATTCTCCCTTAATAACATTTAATAAATATGGTCCATTATTATGTAACAACACACATAAAAGTGTTCAACCAACTCTAATAAAGTCTTTCTAAAGTGTCTAAACTGAAGTGAGGTCTTGCTCATAATCATATATAGGCTGTGTGTGTGTGTGTGTGTGTGTGTGTGTGTGTGTGTGTGTGTGTGTGTGTGTGTACTTGTACAACTATCTTTGTGAGGACCAGTTTGAGTTTTAGACCATTGGAGTGAGGACAAAGAAAGTAAAGTGAGGACATTTTGGCCGGTCCTCACTTTCTGAGACCCCTTTAAAGGCCTGTTTGAGGGTCAATACTTGGTTTTAGGGATAAGGTTATAATTAGGTTAAGGGTAGTTTAGGGTAAGAGTTCGGGTTAGGCACATAGTTGTGATGGGTAAGGTTAGGGTAAGCGGCTAGAGATTGCATTGTGTCAATGAATGTCCTCATAAAGATAGATGTACAAGAATGTGTGTGTGTGTGTGTGTGTGTGTGTGTGTGTGTGTGTGTGTGTGTGTGTGTGTGTGTGTGTGTGTGTGTGTGTGTGTGCGTGTGTGTATGTGTGTCAGAACTGCGACAGTGAGTTATTAATCATTTAGATATGCAGATATACAATATCAGCTATGACTTTTAAATATGCTTTGCATATCTGATGGAAAGTCACTTATGTGACACACAATGCTGCTCCTTTTTTTATTGGTTTGACAGTCATCTAGAGTATTAACATTTTTATTTAAATGCTAAATTCTACTGAGTAGTGCACAGTTTAACACTGTGTTTATTGATCCATAGGACTTTTTCTTTAAATGTCTAACATTTGCTCACATGAAAGGAGTGGAAAGACCCAAATGTATGTACAGCTATATAAATTCATAAACAAGACAAAAATAATGCAAACATCACTCAAGATATTCTGAGGTTTGTGGTTTCAAGTTTTTTCCCCTGTGTCATATTGCCTTGTTTTCTATACTTATTCTTCTGTTTCTTTTCTATTTTTAAGATAACTAATAAAGAAGTGTTTTGAGTATTTATTACAATAAATACAAAACATAACTAATGATTAAACAAGACACATTGACACAATCATGAATGGATAAAAAAAAAAAAAACAATAAACTGCTTGAACTAGAAATAATGATTTCAAAATAATTCACATGAACAAACACAAGACAGGGAAATCATTTAAAATGCTCATTAATTATTGTAGAGAGCAAGTCATGTAATCTTAAATATTTATTCATCTTACCTTAGGCCCCATCCACACTACTGCGTTTTCGTTTAGAAACGGAGACCTTTTGCTACGTTTGCACCTCCCGTCCAGACTAAAAGGTAAAAATGAAGACCTAAAAAGGAGAAGTTTAGAAATGCTGCCGACCCAGTTTTGCGTTTTGAATCTCTGGAGGGCGTTTTAGGCCTTGTCTACACGGACACGGATATTTTTATAACCGTGACTTTTTTTACGCGGTTCGGCCGTTCATCCACACGGAAACGCAGTATCAGGTCACTGAAACCGAACATTTTTGAAAACCCCTGCCAGGGTGAGGATTTTCAGAAACGCCGTTTGCAGTGTTGTCGTGTAGACAGTAAACAGGGTTGGGTAAACGGGGTTGGGTTTTTGCTTCTGATTCAGGCTTCTGATTGGCCAACGTGGCTTTACGATTAGGGTTATATCACCGCCTGCTGGTGTGGCATGCTCTTGACAGCGCGTGATAGCGTGTTTTTGCGTTTTCATGTAGGCGGAGATTTCTTTTAAACCGAGCATATGTGGACGGGATTTTTTTTAAAACGCAGGAGGAAAAACTCCGGTTATAAAAATACCCGTGTCCGTGTGGACTAGGCCTTAGTAAAGACGGATCAAAACGAAGGACTTTAGAAACAATGACGCAGAGGCTCACGCTCGGCTCTATGATTGGGTGTCATCAGTCATGGAGTATACACAGGTAATATTCAGTACCAGTAAACTCCACCCTCTGGAACAGTTTCTTACAGTAAGAAACTGCCGCGCCTGAGATAAACGCATGCATGCTAGAAATAGAACCAACGCCTATTTTTCATGCGACATGCAAGCGTGTTGGAAGCGTTTCCAAGCAAAATAGAATAGGAAAAGATGTTTATATGTCATTTTGACACAAATACATATTAATAAATGACATTTTGATGTTTGAAAGCATTTTTTAGTCTATGTTTGAAAGTCTCTAGGTTTACACCAGCACGCGCATGCCCAGTGTTGGTGAATGGTCACGTGTTCCGCGTTTTCAGTCGTTTTAATGTGGACAGAGATCAATTCTAATACACAGCTAAAACGCTGATGTGGACGGAGATCTAATTCTCCGTTTCTAAACTAAAACGCAGTAGTGTGGATGGGGACTTAATCTTAAATATTTATCTTAGATATAAAATATAAATGTAAAGGCCAAATAGTCTGGGACATTGGTTTTAACTGTTAATGCAAGATGTTGTGTATTGTTCATGTAGCGTGTTTTTAAATAATTTGTTTTACATGCCTTTATCTTGTTTTTCCAGGATAAAAAACAGAACAGTATGGCTGCAATTTTTCAGGTTCTATGGCATAGTGTTATGAGAGCTGTTATCATTTTATCATTGCAGAGGGCAGTAAACTTGACTTTCTCTTGTTAAAAATGTATCCATTTAAAATATTGCTGACTTTTAGTGGGCACCGCAAATTTAAATACAAGCAATCAAACATTTAAGCTCTAAAAAGTAGTTAAAACCTGAAAGAAATTAGCTGTTTTAATGTGAAATATGCTTATTAAGAAACGCATATTAAATTATCTTGAGAGCTATATTGATGACATGCACGTGGACAGCATAATGTTCTGTTTTCTTTAGCTGTTAGGTGACAAAACTTATTTCTTGTTTCATTATGAGTTTTTTTTAAAAACTCTTTTCCCAGTCTGTCAGTAAAGCTTTGCGGTGCGTTACCCAACTGGTTACAATTTCTGTTGAGCTCTGTTGGCAATGACGGAACTTGCATCCAGTTGGCTTTAGGAAACGCACCCCTGTTTAGTTCTGGTCTCTATGAAGCCTCTCCTTTAGAAAAGCACAATATGCTTTAATTGGTCAGCTGGACCAGTGTGTTGTGATTGGTCAGCAACTTCAAGCTTATTCACACCTCTTACCACAACCATGAGTTTCAACACACTGATGTACCTTAACTAGGCCTCGTCATATTATTGTGTATGTCTGACTCTGGGCGGGAATTATTAAATGAGGAATATTGTGTTCATTTCAGGGAGTTCAGAAACAGTGCTTACTAATATAGAGAATAACTCCCTTTGGAGTAGGCTTTGTGCTCTGTAACTTTGCAGACTGTGTTCATGCATGCTCAAACAGCAACATTACACTCTAAAGAGAGCTGCAAATGTAAAAAAAAAGCATAACAGACCTCTTTATATGGTCATTGACAAAGATTTATTCCCAAATACTGTGAACAATGAAGTATGAAAGCACTCAACTGCCAACACAAATCACCACAAATTTGGTACAAAATGACAAGGGGAAAAAAACAATAAGAATGCAACAAGAAACATTATTTGAACATGTTAAATGTAATTAAGAGCTAATATCAAATACCACAATTTTCCAAACGAGAAATTCACCTGACTTCTTACAGATTTGTCACCAAAAGGTGAAAAAATAAAGAAAAAGGGCAGGTTAATAAATTTTATGGATACTAAAAATGTTAGCAGAGTAAAAACCATACTGGGCCTTTCATGCATAAGAGTGTGATTTCTCAAGAAAATGGCAGTGTCAGCGTTTTACTTGGGCCCTATGCTCAGAGTGCGCTCACTGTGAAACGAACATTATTTCATTATCAAATCAATCTGCACTGACATTTATTGCGTTTTTAATGAAAACCTAGAAATGTATCCACTACCAACCTCTCCCTGCCTGCAACTGTTAATTCAGAATTTTCCTGATTTACAGCAAAAATGACTCCCAACAGTATTAGCAGTAAAATTAATGTTACTCGACCATTAATGTGTTTTGCACAGAGTCCATTCACACTCTCACGGTCACGACTTGTGCAGGGTGTTAAAACCTTCTGATGTGTGAGCTAACAAACATATTTGAAGACTTTTTAATCTCTTTATACACTCTAATGTCCTTTTCTTATATATTTTATTACCTTGTAGGATGGGCTGATCTTCTCTCCTTATTTCCTTGTCCATTCTGAATTCTGAGTAGGAGGGCTATCCATCTGCCTGTGGACCACACATAAATAAAAAGACAGCTCATAAATGAATGCAGAGTGGATACTGATTTGTTAACAGGAAGCTTGGAGATTATTGATCTCAAAATTGATTTCCAACCAGAAGATGGAGGATGTATAAGAAATACATCAGATTGTCTGTTTGAGAAACCCAATGTTGTGTGCATGTGATCTCTTGGAACATTGGAAGAATGCCCAAATATGCCTATGATCTATGAACCAATGTATGCTAGAGTTCAGCTTTATGGCTGCACATATTTTTTTTTTTTTGTTTTTTTTTGTTTTTTTTTTTTAGCTAGTGGTAAAGCAAAAGCTAGGATTATGCTTAGTCTGTGTGTCAGTAGTTCATCATTTAGCAGATGACTCACAAACTCACACTTACTCCAGGCATAGTTCCCTTACAGCAAACTGAGTTTACATGCGCTTGGGCAGAAAGATGATGGGAGACTCTTGGTCCCGCCCTACATTTTTTCTTGTTCAAGAAGCCATTTATTTCAGATATACGTCACAATAGGGAAGAAAATACTATCGCAATTCCATTTCATGAAGAATTGGATCTTTTGTTTTTGAGTATTCAGATCACTCAAAGCACATGTGTAATATAGTGAGTACAAGCCGTTTATGTTTGTACTTTTGTACTTGTACGTTTATGTTAATTTCTTCAAATCCATTATAATATAGTAAAATGTTATTTCTCTAATACTATTAAATACTGTTCAATTTCTTATTTGTGCTTTATGTTAAAAAAAAAAAGTGTTATGTGCATTTAGTGAATTAGTTTCATTTGGACATCATCACACGCTTTAGTAGGTGTCGCGCCCGTGATGCGCTTCATTCAGAGTAAATACAACACTGTAAAAAATGATCGTAATTTTAACGGTAAAAGACTGTAAAAATGCTACAGTGAAAAACTGTTAATTGGTTAACAGAAAGTTTCCGTACTATATACGGTAAATAACTGTGATAGATCTAACGGTACATTTAATGTAATTTTACTGTAACATACCGTTAAATTTACAGTTTTTGAAAGTGAAAAACAACTCATTGTATAATTTACAGTGAAAAACCGTAAATTGACATTCCCACAATTCCCTGTGACACTTCACATTTGATGTATTTTTGTTGAAATAACTATGTTTGTTTCTTCATAGTTTTCTTCGTTTTTTCTAATCAGTTATGTACATTAGGGGTTTATGTTACATTTAATGTTGTTAAATTAATGTTTATTGCATTTTTAAAATTTCATGTGTTACCATGATGGTGTTTAATGTTTGTGTGAATGACACTGTGCAGCTTCTATATATATTAGTATTAACTTTCTTGTGGAAGAACTGCTTGTGTTGAGCTTTGATTGATCATGTGACTCTCATCACTGCTGTGATTGGTGGTTATCAGTGAACAAAACAGATATTAATACTTCAATAGGACGGTAAATTAACATTATATCATATTACTGAAATTTACTGTTATATTTACTGGATTATACTGTAAAATTGACATGTTGTTCAGAATAACACGTACATTTTACAGTTTAAACCAGTAAATATAACAGAACTCCAGTGTGTTATATGCTGGTTTAAACTGTAAAATGTACATGTTATTCGGTAAAAGCAATTACTGTTTTGTTGTATATTTTACGGAATTGTTCTGGTAACCCCAGCTGCCAGTTTTTTTCCGTAAAAACTACGGGATTTTTTTTACAGTGAATGACAAGGAAGCCATCACTGCAGCGCTCGTTTTTATTTCTATTTTAATAATATTTTTCCATATTACTTGTCAGGTAAATGCGAAGCATAATGCACAAAACACACTTTTGAGTATAAACTATGTGCAATGCGATACTGATGAGTTGTGTGTGTTTAAAGGAACACGCCGACTTTTTGGGACTTTAGCTTATTCACTGTATTCCCCAGAGTTAGATAAGTCCATACATACCCTTTTTATCTCAGTGCGTGCCATAACTCTGTCTGACGCACCCACCGCTAGCCTAGCTTAGCACAAAGACTGGAGGAAAACAGCTCCAGCTAGCATACTGCTCCCAATAAGTGTCTTCGCCTTCTGAGAATATAGTTCCCAGTATGTATACGGTTAGAAGATGGCTGTGTCTCATGTGACCTTGTTATTTGTACATGCTGTGACTATACAAATCACAACATGTAAATAGGAAAATGTTGGCGTTATTTTGTCACTTATTGTGTGTGTGCTAGCTGGAGCCGTTTACCTCCAGTCTTTGTGCTAAGCTAGGCTAGCGGTGGGTGCGTCAGACAGAGTTAAGGCACGCACGGAGATGAAAAGGGTATGTATGGACTTATCTAACTCTGGGGGATACGGTGAATAAGCTAAAGTCCCAAAAAGTCAGCGTGTTCCTTTAAAGCAGTTTGTTTTACTATATTAATAGTGTGTCATGAGATTAGTATGCCTGAGCACATGGTTAGCATGGGTGTTTCGTGATTAGCGCGATAGCCCTCTATTCATTATAAATGGTCATTATGTCGATGTTAAGAGTATAAGAGTACATGATGTTGTTTCAGAGTTAGGAGTTATCTTATACATGCACATTTGGGTAATTTAAGCCCCTCATGCCTGTTAATTGAGTTATGCATTGCATTCGTCGTAATCAATATTATATGTGTTTTTACTTTGTGAAATACATAAGATACGATGGATTGAACAGTTTACATATGAGGATGTGATTAATATCCCAGCTGCATTGTTGTATCATCAGTTTCATACTTTCGTTTCATTGCTATGGGTATATATTCATGCTGGACATTTTAAGTTATTTTGTTTGTAAAAAGCATGTGATTAAAGTGTCACTGTCAGTTGTAAATGCCACACATGTCATTTTGGGGCTAGAGCATGAGAACTGTACAGAGAGAGAGTGTTAATTAGCTTGTTGATCATATTTTTCTTATTCCTTCAAGTGTGATGAATGTTTAAAGTCACTTATGTCTACAGCCAGTCATTACTGTGAAAAAAAGTGTTGAGAATGTAATGTTCTGAGCTTTTGTTATATGCATATTCTCTTATAAATCATTCAGAGTAAATACGACGACAAGGAAGCCATCACTGCAGTGCTCGTTTTTATTTCTATTTTAATCACATTTGTCCATAGGCCTACTTCTTTTCAGGAGTACTACAAATGCGCTGTCCAAGCACTTACTTTGTGCTGGGGATTTTTCAGCAACTTTTTTTTGCAGGTTACTAGCATGTTACTCTAGTTTAGTATTACATGTTTAGTATTTTACCATTTAATAGATATTCTGTTCCAAATTCAGCCACTGGTAATGCTGTGTGTGTGTGTGTGTGTGTGTGTTGCTCAGAGATGCATACGTTAATTCTGTGGAGTATAAAGAAAATAGTTTAAAATAATGTGTGTTTAAAATAATATTAAATCAAATTAAATACAAAAAATGTAAACAATATGTTTAAAAGCTGCTCAATATTAACTTCTTGTTTATTAAAATATTGAATAAATGCAATCTGAATTGTCTGAAAAACAGAATGGTACTGGTCATGAAATTTGTTTGTGACATTTTTAATATAAATTGCATTATTCACTTTTTGTGCATTTCCACAAAAGCTGTTTTTGATCAATGCGTTAGTAAATATATATGGCAACATATGGACATATAAATATGGATGAAAGTGTCAGTACCACAGAGTTCTTGTCACATATCATAGAATCCAAAGAGACTTGAAACCGGAGATCTCACAAAATAGTCCTTTAATAGGAAACCTGAATACAGGAAGACTGCAGATAACAAACACGACTAGCATAGACGATGACCAACATCAAACTAAACCCAACAGGAAATATTTGTACACAAGGAAAAATTAGGGAACTAAACAGGAACAGCTGGATAAAGATTAACTAATTAAACGACATCAGGTGAATGAAATGACTAATCAAACAAATTGAGAAACTAGGTCATGACAGACAAAGGAAACTAATGAAAACAAACTGAAAGTCCATAATCATGACACTTTTATTTTTAAGACTTTCAAAATGAAGTTGTTAATGCATGCACTTGACTTTTTAATGTTTATAAAACATAATCCTGTCCCCTGACTCTCTTTTGATGTGATTATCAGAGCCCAGGACTGTCACAGAGAATTCTTTGTACATCTGTTTCAATTATGTCTTTCAGGTAGAAGCGACATTTTATGCTATTCTAAAAATGATCACTTACAGCAGCTTTAATTATTTTCAATGCTCGACAAGTACAAACTATCACCCAAGAGCAAAACACATAGTCATTTGTACAAACATGAACGAGAAAGGCATCAGAGCACAGCAGCAGCAAAACACTTTTTTGTTACACATGCAAGATTAAATCACAAAGTGTGGGGAAACTGTATGATATTATTTAATTATTGCATGTTTGCATTGAGATCAGTGTTTCCATTTCCAGTGAATTTGATGAAATATGCAATCTGTGATGTGTTTACAGATAAGTAAAGACTCTTGCATGAATCTACACTGCTTTCCAGTCCTTGAAACAAAATTAATTGCAACATTGCAGATGTCACCAGTGCACCGGTCCTCCCTCACACTCTAGAGTCTAGACTACAATTCCAAACCTTCCTCCTGCTCATCACCTGCACTTACTCAGCCATGATCTGCACGCTCATCAACACAGTATTTAAGCACACACCTCAGGCCCCATTCACACGAAGGGAAGATGCAGATATTTCCCTGCGGTTTGGCCTCATTTACACGAAAACCCTGTTTTTATCACAGAAGACGATTATTTCTAAAAACTCCAGCCAAAGTGGAGATTTCTGATAGCGCCGGTTATGTGCTGCCGTGTCAACTGGGAGAAACGGGGTTTTAGGTTCTCAAACGTCACATTATGCACCAGAAAATGTTTAACGTCATGTGAGTGTCCTATGTTTACAGTTCTGATTGGCTTGCATGGCTTTATCCTTCTCCCTACACTGCCGACCATAGGTTTGGCATAGTTATGATGGCGCTCGATGGTGTATTTATGCGGGTTGATTTAAATGACAATTTTTTTGAAAACGATGCTGTGTGCACGATGTTATTATTGAAAACGGATGGGGGGGAAATATTAGTTTCTCTAAATACCCGCCTATGTGTAAATGTGGCCTCAGTCCCACGCACATTGCCTGGTCTTGTTTATGAGAAAAGGACTACTTTCCTATGTTCCAAAGCGCCAAATAGTGGTGGGCAGATCGAGGCTTCGTCGAACAATGATACAGCAAATGTGCTGTACTGTGTCGAGGCTTCGAAACAATCCGACACCCGTCTCCACGGTGACCCCTAGTGGTCAGACCAGTGTAAATGCAACAAAACCCTGGGCCAAACATGCACACAAACACCTTTTACAAATCTATTGCAAATTTGTATTGAAAATCTAATCATCTAATAAGATTATCAAGTGTATATATCTTATTTTATCAATTATCAGGGTTTGTTTAGTTTCTTTCTATGAATGGCTCAGTTAAACAGGCCAATAAGACTATTAACTACCATTATTCATTTTAATTATACTAATGTCTAATTAAAATGTCTACAAATGTATTAAACTGATCAGAGATCAGGTAAAACCCACATACACTTGTTCACTGGTTCTCAGTGACTCCTCATGATTCATGGGTTGACAGAGATCATTGCCACCAGTGGTAAACCATTGAAATTTCGAAGTATTTTGAAACATTTCGAAATAGTTATGACGTAATGAAGCCTTGTTTACTGAAATAATGTGACTCTGGCAGTTTAATACACACTCCAAACCACTGATTCGGAACAAAATATTCGTAAAAGCTTTGAAGCTTCATGAAGCAGTGTTTTGAAATTGCCATCACTAGCACCGAAGTTACGCCAGTGATTATCCTACGTTTCTCCGGTATGTTTCCATCTCCTTTGTGTCTCCATTGTCTCCTGTGTTGTCTACCTGTGTGTTTAAGGATTACCTGTCGACTCACGTCGGAGTTACGAGGTGTGTGCATCACCGGTCCACAATCTCCACATCCACAATCTCCATCACCTGCAAAGACAGTAAATTCAAGTTATCCATTCATCATCTCTATTCTGTCAATCCTCTGGTTGGCTCACCTGCAATTCCCATTGCTCATTACTTTAATAAATATCTCAGTTTCTCCATTAACCATCTATCTTGAGTCTGATTCCATAAGATCAGACACTTAAAAACAGATTGTAATCCCTGTCCCAAAATGGCCACCTGATTGAGGAATATGCAGGGGAATTCTGGGGCTTAGATGAACCACTGTGTTCTCAGACGCCTTGGGATTCTAACAACTGCACATCTGAGAAAAATATACTCTATGCACTCCTGCTCCAGCCCATGTCACAGGACATATGTTTACATAACATTTAGAAAGAATAATTTCTACAAATATGCCACCAAATATACGACCTGAGGAGGTTTTTTTTTTTTTTTAGGCACTCTCCAGTGACAGTTGCTTTATTTTATGTCATATGCAGAGCTAAATATGGATATCAGACAGTCCGGTATAAAGAGACGAGACTTACTGACATATAAAATAAATACATGATTGTGATAGCCTATATGATTTGTCTGATTTCTTCAAGCGGTCATATTTACCATGTTTACGATGGTAATGGTTAGTGCGCGTAATCTTTTGCATCGTGTATAAACATTCTTGCATTATATGGTGATCAGAATCCACATCGGAACACAAACAGAAGGTATTCAAACATGAAAGTGAGTTTTGAGCTTCTGTTTGTGTTCCAATGTGGATTCTGATCATCATATTTTTTCCACACTCTCCTTCGTTACATGCAAAGACAATAAACTCAAGTTATGATCCATTCATCATCTCTATACTGCTAATCTCTGGTTTGCTTACCTGCAATTCCCATTGCTCATTGCTTTAATAAATGTATCCGCTTCTCTACTAACCATCTGTCTTGAGTATGTGATTCCGTAACAACATAAAATGTTAAAATATGTTTTTATAGGTTGTATTTTGTCTTACTGCACTGCTAGATTTTTTTAAAAAGTACTGTCCACAACTAGTGTGGTAAAAAAAATACACTTGCATTAAAGATACATTCTCTGAAAATCTTATGAGTGTTGCTGCAGAAAATGTACTTTTTTCCCAAGCATTTCTAGAAGGGAACATTTGTCTTTATTGGGAAAATAAGACAAAAGCATTGTCTTTGTACATACTCGATTATGTGTACATAAATACAGTTGCTAACTAAATAGCATTTAATTATCTTGCATTTTGCTTTACATGTGATCTGAAATGAAATAAAGTAATAACTAATGGCAAAGAGTTGAAGGTTTTCATGTTTAGTTTTGTTTTTATAGACGTGAATCCTCTCACTTACAAGATATCATTTGTTCAAAACAGAAGCTGTGCCAAGTCCCTATCAAGTCCCTATTTGCACATTCACAGTAGACAGTCTTCATTATGGATTTCATGATTCTGTACCCCTCAGCTTTCCCAAATCTTCTAGCTTTGTTAATATTTCTTCTTTCCTCTCGCTTTTTAACTGATCTTTTAAGTACTGTATATCGCAGAGGAGAGGTTGTGAGGGAGTTGAGCTGCCGCAAGAACTAATGAGCTGCCTCCTCTGCTGACTTTCTCTTAACTAATATGGGTGACTTGGCTTTTAGTTTTCCCATTTGCCTTGCAACTCGTTTTTAAAATATCAATAAAAAGGATACACTTCATGTCATTGGCTTACATCTGCAATTAACATAAATGAAGACATATGCAGTTTAAATGATTCCTCTTGTGTCCATGACCATGTGGAACTACAACAAATAAAAATATGCAAGTTTTGTTTCTCATTAAAGCTGAGAAAAAGTGTTTTCAATTTTTGACAATAAAATATTTTTCTATTCATATGTGAAAACAGATACCATGTGAAGTAACCCATTTCTAAACTGATTCTTCCCAAAAGTAAGCACTGTGGCCTATTGGCTCAAGCAATGACTTGAATTTGGATTGGGATTGACTGTTTGTTGACTACTGGCAAACAGCTTCAGAAAAAGTTGTTTGATTTATTTATTTATTTTTATTCTGGAGGTGACGTTAGTGGTGAAAAAATTGCACACTTCACCTTAAAAAGGTTATGACAGATTTTCTACAATTTGTTTCTGAAGTTCTTGCAGTGCAAGCCCTTTGAGTGTTTATTCAAGGGATTTAGCATTTAAATATATTTCTGTTGGCAGCAGATTTTAGCATTCGGGTCAATTCCTATTCACTAACTTTTGACAAGAATTGTATGCATAAGTTTCTATTAACAATGAAAAAAAAAAACTCTTTCATTAACTTGGCTTAATAACTGAGAACATTTTGCATTTTAATAGTCATCCTTCAAGAAACTAAGTGGAAGCTCATCACACAAGGCTCATCTAAATTGTATTTTCTATCCCTAAAGAAATTCTAGTAGAGAATGTATCTCACTTTAGAGAGATTCAGGTGCTCATATTGAAGCAGTTTAATGCTGAAATAAACCAGAAGTTCTTTCTCAAACTCTTTGTGCTACTTCAATGTGATCTCATTAGCAGGGGAGACTGGGATGGTTTTAACACTCTAATGGTCTGTAACTCTGTGATCTCAATGTGTCTCAAATTACATCAATATAATTTCCTGAAATATGGTTGCTACAAATTAATTTGCTTTGAACCAACTTATGCCTAACATTTGAAAACAATATACAAAGAGTGCTGGGGCCACAACATACCCCACTTCTGGGGTGAGATGTAGCACAGCTGTAAAAGTACAATAATTAATTAGTTTTAACAATAATTTATTTTGTTAATCAAATATATTGAAATGAGTAATTTTTACAAGATAAAAAACAAACACAGCCCATTATTATTTATAATTGAAGCCAGACATTACACAGGCAAAACCATAATATTTTTCATTCACTGTGTAATTTTGAGCTGTTTTGCTTCCTTGTTTCTGGCTAGTGGCTATGTGCTGCAAAACCCTGAAACACCTTTAATGTTCCCAGTCAAAAATGACTGGCCTTTTAAAAATCGGTTGTAAATCGTTCGTTATGCTATATCAGATGTGGCCAACGTCAGTCCCGGAGAGCCACTCTGCAGGACTGGGGCTCTCCAGGAAAGACGTTGACCACCCCTGTGCTATATTATCACCAAATTCTATATTGACACCAACATCTTTTTTTCCCAACTTGTTTTCTTTCAATTAGGACATGTTTTGTATTTATTTTTTAAACTGATTGATCATATGCGTCATTGATCTGAGGATAAAGTTCATCTTTGTGAAAAATAAAGCCTGTAATACTTAATCTGTAATCTTTTGTGTACACGAATGTGTGTGTGTGTGTGTGTGTGTGCACGTGCAGTCATTTTTTGACCAATATAAGCTCAGATCAGGAGAAAACCTGTCCTAATTGAAAGAAAACAAGTGGACAAAAATATTGAATCCAATATTTGGTGATAATATCATAACAAGAGATATAGCTTTTTTTGTGGACCAGTAATTTTTGACCAGAAACGCCACAAGTGCAGTAACAAGGTGTGAAATAAAAACAAATCACAAAAGTTTACAAAAATTATCCAAACACAACCTGGGGGTGGAGTGCTTATTTTATGCCATTGTATATGTGTCTGAGGATTTCAATTAAAATACATAGCTCTGAAGGCTGTTTGGTCAAATTTTCAAAAGTTTCAAAAGATTTTTTAACTTTTTTAACTAGCCAGAAAGCTCTTCAGTACTTGCATACACCAAGCCCCCCTCTCTCTCTCTCTCTCTCTCTCTCTCTCTCTCTCTCTCTCTCTCTCTCTCTCTCTCTCTCATATATCCTTATATGTTTAATTATAAATCACACATATTTTTAATATTGCCTAATTTGCATATTTAAACATAACATTTCAGAAAACCTGTAAAACAAAACAATATTCTACTTTCAACTGTGGAAGTACTGTATGGTGATACTGTATCTATCAGTTAAAAACGTCTTACTCTGTGGTGTCTTGTCTCTCAATTTTAATTTAATTTAATTATTAAAAAAAGAAATGTAAAACCGGTCTGTCTGTCTGGTCATTAAAAGCTTTTGGAGATGTTGCATATCAAATTAAACAAGACAATCTTCTGAATCAGATGATACATGTGCTGCCATTCAACATTCATTAACTGAGGGGAGGGGTGGTGGAACAGCCTATACCGAGTCCAGTCTGTTCCAGATTTTAGCATACACTCGGGACCTCGCTGATGCGGCAGCCTGGGGACTGATTGACTGTTACATGGCGCAATCAGCCTGCCTATATTCCAACTTCCAATCAGCCAAATTCTGCGGCAAAAGCCATGACCGCTCCGCTATTTAATCAAGACTCACCCCCACATTTCTGCAATTAGAACCAATTGTTCCTAGATGGTATCTAAATTATTATGTGATTAAGGAGCTTGATTATGCTTAATTAGGTTCAGACTGTTGTTAAAGGTGCAATAGGTCATCTGGGAAATGCTAACATTAGCCTGCTAGCATTGAAAGCATACGATCCCACCCTCCATCAAATCGCTGTTCAAAGCCACGCCTCCTCCAAAACACTTGCAAGTGCGCAGACCAGAAGCAAGTTGATCAGAGACAACGTTTCATGTGTCATTCACCTGTGAGAAAACTTTACAGTACAGTGAGTAACAGTCAATAACGAACGCAGACAACCTTTTAAAAATGTAATAAGATGCAGCAAGTTTTTGGTTGTGTAGCTACCAAAACGTGTCAGGGTGTAATAATATTACTTGCATGACAGGGTTTCCACGATGAGAGTCTGCTTGGCTCCGATGGAGATAGATAGATCGTAGAATCTTTGCCAGTGCTTTGCTGCTTAACATAGTAATTGCTATGAGGATATGAGAAGACTTTCAACCAGCAAAACAAAAAACTTTTTTGTAGACAGTCACCTAATGCACCTTTATGTCACAAAAGCTTGTGAACAGGCATGTGAAGTAACGCATTACAAATACTTGTGTTACTGTAATTAAGTAGTTTTTATCAGAAATTTTACCTTTTAAAGAAGTTTAAAAATTGTGTATTTAAGGAGCCTACATTTTTAGTGATGTAACTGTACTTTTAATTCATAATTGTCCTTCTGTTTGTGGTCATGTGAGAGGCTAGGGATAGATGACTCCCATCAAATCAAATTGCACATAGCAAACCAAAATCTTACACTGTGTAAGATTTTCTCCCATCTAGCGGTGAAATTGTATATGACTACCAACTGAATATTACTTTCTAGCCCCTCCCATTCCGAGGGCGTTTTAACTCCTACGGTGGCCGTATTATTCTAATATTAACATGGCTTCCGGTTCGACTTTGTCCATGAGTGTTCCTTCAAGTGATGAGGTTACTTTAGAAAACTATTACAAATTGCTATTTGCTATTAGTTATTTAGTCAGTTAACATGTAGGTTATGACCTCAATGTAAAACGAATAATAGTTTTACGTTTTCATTATTTTGGTACCATTTCATTACTAACATCAGCTATCTGGTTCCCAAACGAATGCAATCTAATCTTAGTAAAGTATCAGTGCTATCGTTATTCTGTATATTGTACAACCCCAAATCAGAAAAAGTTGGGAGACTGTACAAATTGTGAGTAAAAAAGGAATGGAATAATTTACAAATCTCATAAACTTATATTTTATTCACAATATAATATAGATAACATATCAAATGTTGAAAGTGAGACATTTTGAAATGTCATGCCAAATATTGGCTCATTTTGGATTTCATGAGAGCTACACATTCCAAAAAAGTTGGGACAGGTAGCAATAAGAGGCCGGAAAAGTTAAATGTACATATAAGGAACAGCTGGAGGACCAATTTGCAACTTATCAGGTCAATTGGCAACATGATTGGGTATAAAAAGAGCCTCTCAGAGTGGCAGTGTCTCTCAGAAGTCAAGATGGGCAGAGGATCACCAATTCCCCCAATGCTGCGGCGAAAAATAGTGGAGCAATATCAGAAAGGAGTTTCTCAGAGAAAAATTGCAAAGAGTTTGAAGTTATCATCATCTACAGTGCATAATATCATCCAAAGATTCAGAGAATCTGGAACAATCTCTGTGCGTAAGGGTCAAGGCCGGAAAACCATACTGGATGCCCGTGATCTTCGGGCCCTTAGACGGCACTGCATCACATACAGGAATGCTACTGTAATGGAAATCACAACATGGGCTCAGGAATACTTCCAGAAAACACTGTCGGTGAACACAATCCACCATGCCATTCGCTGTTGCCGGCTAAAACTCTATAGGTCAAAAAAGAAGCCATATCTAAACAGGATTTAGAAGCGCAGGCGTTTTCTCTGGGCCAAGGCTCATTAAAAATGGACTGTGGCAAAGTGGAAAACTGTTCTGTGGTCAGACGAATCAAAATTTGAAGTTCTTTTTGGAAAACTGGGACGCCATGTCATCCAGACTAAAGAGGACAAGGACAACCCAAGTTGTTTTCAGCGCTCAGTTCAGAAGCCTGCATCTCTGATGGTATGGGGTTGTATGGGTGGAATGTTTCCAGAACCTGCGAGAGTACAAGGCCGGCTGTGCACAAAGGCTGATTCTAAAAAGTGGGGAGATTCCATATTTGCAAGTAACGTTACAGTCTGGTGCTTCTGACTCACATAAACAGCCTGTAAGTACGTTTTTATATTTTAAGAATTTGCTACTGACTATTCAAACGCGAGTTTTGAGCAGTATAGAGTAGCGCTTATTTGTCGTTTCTACGATCAGAAATGCAGACATGGTTTTATGTTTCCATAGCTGATGTTCCAAATATGGTAAGGGGCATGACAAATGTGTCATAAATAGCAGTTTAGCCATTTTTGTAATTACATAAAAAGGGCGAGTTGGAATCTGGATATTGGCACGAAGGAGAACATAACATTACTACTGTACTGTATGTAGGCTACAGTGTTTTCTGCATTTTAAATCGCAGTGTACATGGTTTATTATTAGAGGGTTGAATCCGCAGCTCAGTTCTCACTACTCACATCTCTTGAAAACTTTTAAATAAGCTTCTCTTTTACTATTACTCAAGTAGTTTTTGTTGGTCAAGTACTCTACTCGCACTACATTTTTAGAAAGTAATGATACTTTATAATATTTTTTCAGTACTCTTTTCACCCCTGCTTGTGAATGAACAAGCTGAACAAATGGAAAGGACTGCAGAAAGTCTTATGATGGATTTGTCAGTGTTGAATATTTGGAGACCGCACAATCCGTAAAGAAGGAAAAACAAACAGTTAAAAAAAAAAAAAAGGGCTTTTGCCCATCTGTAAATCTGTAAAAATGTGCTTGTTCTTTGTTAGACTTCGATTTATTTCTTTTTTTTTCAGATGTCACTGCAGCTCTGAATAGAAGCAAACCATATGTTATCGGAAAATAAGGGCCAGTTTTGTCTGCTTGCAGTCAGACAACTTTGAAACACTTTTGCTCGCACTCACCTAGCAGGCCACTGACCTTTCAGTTAGAGAAGCCAAGCAACCTTAGCAGAAAATGAATGCCTGTGACGGCAGAAAGGTTGGCACAGCTGGACTGGTAATTGCTTTGCTGTACCCAAAAGCACCCTTGATGCTACACAGCAAAAGTGGCTATCGAACGCTTACTTCTCCAATGACTCACAGTCTGTGGGTAGTTTGTCCATTTCTCTATTCCCGAAACTCCACAATGAGCAGCATCATTAACAACTTAATGAAAAGTAACACATTATGAGTTTCATAAGGGGCTGGTGACTTCTATTTGTTCTCCTATGTGTTGAAATAAGAGAAGGGATACAAATGTCACAAAATTACATCTGACACAGCACTTATTGTTTATTACTGGGACAAAACATGCTACAAAATGTGTTAAGGAATTGTTTTGGATGAGTGTATACACACCTGCTATCCTGTTTCTTACATTTTCTCATATCCTGTTTCTTATAAAAAAAAAATCTAATCATTTCTTTACAATTTGTGTGATGAGTCGATAGATCATGGTGGTGACAAAGAAAGTCTAATTTATTATATAATATCTTCTATAATATGGTAGATTTGTGGTAAAATTCTACGGGAAAACCCGTAAAAACATTTGCTGATTGAAGTGAAAATTTCAAAATGGAAATGTTTAAAAACTAATGAAACATATAATGAATGTCAATGTCAGTGATAAAATATTTGACCAAATAAGTAGGATTTGAAGGTAAATAGACTATACAATGTTTTTCAGGGTTGCGTAACACGTGGCTGCTGCAGTAAATGTACGACAACAAACAGTCTTTATGAATTTTATGAATAAATCCAAAACGGAACACTCAGGAAATCACAAGGTTAAATGGTATATAGCATAGTATAACCACATAAACTAAAATAAGACTGAACACTGAACAAAGGGAACTAATGGCTTATATACACAGAACTAGATACTTATGCATAAGAGTTCAGACCATTAGCGGTGGAGCCAGGAGAGTTGGAGACTCAGGAAGAGACAAGAAGACACAAGGACCGGGCAACACTCTAGGTTCCTGGAGGCCAAGGCGGAGCCGCGGTGTTGAGCGGGCGAGGTGGAGCCAGGGTCCCCGAAGACTGAGGTGGAGCCGGTGTGAGTAAGGACCAAGGCAGCGCCACAGGGAAGGCGGAGCCCAACGGAGTCGAATGGGTGGAGGGACGAGGTGCAGCCGAAGGTCCGGAAGTCCATAGTGTAGGAAGAGCGACAACTGACCAAGATTCATCCGGAGGAACAAGGAAGCCCAATGGAGCCAAAAGGACGACAGTCCCAGGTGGAGTAAACAGAGGAGGAGCCCAGGAATTGAAGGGAATCAGCAGAGATGGAGCCAGAGGACTGCCTTGCCTTGGTAGAGGAGGTGGGAGAGGAAGGGTGGGTGGGATCATTGGAGACACAAAAGACTTGGAGCAAGGTGGGGCCAGCGGAGACGCAGGATACTTGGAGCTGGACGGGACCAGCAAAGCTCTTTGTCTGTGGTGGGCTCAGGAGTTTCGTCCGTGGAAGGCAGCTGGCTGGGCACTGGGTCTGGAGTGGGTCTGGTGATGTCCTCCTCTGCAGCGCAGACAGTGAATGAAGATCCGTTGTTCACCAGCACCCATTCCACAAACACGGCAAATGTCTCTTGAGGACCATTGTTGGGAATGTGTTCGTTAGTCCACTCATTTAAGCTGGTAAAATAAAACACTCACAGAGAGCAGTCACTGTTGTTGTTAATGACAAACAAATACCAATTTGAAATATTGTTAAAAATATTCAGCACACAAACAGTTTCCATTGCATCAGACTAGCAGCTCCCAGAAATGAAGGAGGTTTCCTATTTTTCTGAGTATCAGCAGCATTAGAGGTTCTAACACAGCACCGCGGTCTGTATTAGTTACAGCAGCAGAGCTAAAGGTCAGAACTAATAGCTTGTAGTGGTTTGCTGTGGCATGTCTGCAGTGTAGTGCTCTTTCACAAAGTGAGCATCATGCACTCTTTAATGGACCTGTCAGTTGTCATGCTGCACTCAAAACACAGAAAAATTCCTAGATGCCACAGTTAAGTCAGTTAAGAGCTCTGCCATTAGCCCATTAGCCAATGTGGCGGTGGATGCGATTTGAGTCGGCTCAGTCAGCAGGTGAGTTGTTCACTGATTATATCACACTGTTGAGTCAATTATGGAAATGCAGAAACATTATTATTGTTAGAAGTTTGAGGGGCTATTGGAATAAACTCCAAATGAAACTGCTTTTTTATTATTATTATTGGTCACGTTGACAGGAGAAACTTTGCTTAGCAAAAATAATATTCTGGGTCCAATGCAAGTGAAGCTCTAGTGAGAACATTTGAGGGTTCATTTTGATTACCAAAAATAAAAATGTATTTTAATGCAGAATTTATGGTCACGGTCATGCACTTACAATGGAATTAAAGAGTATGTGTTGGTTCTTATATGTAAACAATTAAATGATAAAACACAGCTTGAAGACAGTTTTTGTAAAATACTGTATGATTTATTGGGGTGAAGGTAGTCGAGCCAGTCAAAACTAGGACACCAAACTAAGAAAGCCAAAGTGTTGAATTATTTTCTCTCTGATGAACTTTCAGGTGAGAATAAAAAAAAAGAAAAAGTAATTGAGATAAATGATGTGTGTTCTATAAGTGTTACACATTCACTCGTTTTGCTTTATGGAATTTGATTTTGAAGTTTATTGTTTGTTTCCAGTGTTCACTTCCTGTGTTTAGTTCATGTTTTACTTTGTTCCCATAGCTACCCTTGTTAATTTCTAAAGTTACCATTCACCTATGCCTTGTCTAGTCCCTTTTTATCCTGTGTATACCCTTGTGTTTGTCAGTCGTTTTCAATGCATGCTATTGGTGAAGCTGTTGCATTTCTGGTCCCCATTTTAGCATTGTCGTCTTTCTAATTTGGATTATTGTCTTCCCTGCTTGGATTATCTTTGTTTCTGTGAATTTATCAATAAACTGCTGCAAAAAAGATCAACTATTTCCTGCGTAACCGTAACAGAACAGCTGACCCAAAAGTATGGGTCTAGCAGCAGTGAGCCACCTCCTCCTCACCTCCTCCTCACCCTCGAGGAACATACTGCAGACTTTTTGAACCTTGCTTATCAGACCAACTACCCTGATACTGGACTCAATGAACATTTTAAACATAATATTCCTAATTCCGTTTATGGTCCTCGAGGGAGATTTATTGATTTTGTTGAGATGGTGCTCTTGACGAGTGGTTCCTCCTTTACCATGGGTTAGGCGGAGGTGGACTTGGATTGCCATTCGCCCGCTATGGACCCAGTGCATGAGCCCACTCACACTGCCACGCATGAGTCTTCAGCTGTCATGGCCACCATGCAAAAATCAACTAAGGCTGTCTTAAGGCATTTAGGACTGACATCCAATGGGGCGGACCTCCCAGTAATGTTGGCACGGCTGGCTATGAAAACGTGGCGAGTGGTCCCAAGTCCGGTGGTCTCAGTGCATCCAAGTTCGGTGGTCTCAGCGCTCCCAAGTCTGGTGGTTCCCAGTCTGGTTGTCTTAGCAGCCGTTAGCTGTGCTTCCTGTGATGGCAACTGCCATCTTGTGTGTTTGGGCCACACACACACACTTTTTCTGCTGCCCTTGAAGTGGCGGTAACCGCTACAGCTCCTCCCGAAGCGGCGGAGACTGCTACGGTGGCACTCTGAACTCTTTGCCTGCTCTGTCACAGCTATGGAGGCCGTCTCTGAACTCTTAACCTCATCCCTTCACCCAAACCTGAAAATTAGGCACATTGTGATAAATATTTTATTTCATTAAAGCTACATTATAAAAATAATAATAATAATAATAATAATAATAATAATAAAAAAAAAATAAAATAAAAAAAAAAATATATATATATATAAAGAAAAAAAGAATATACAGTACAGCTTTTGAATGGCCATTAAAAGGGAAATATGCTTTTTCCCAGCACAGTATGTAGTTACAGCATATACCAGCAGGGCCTAAAAGGACCATGTTAACCAGCTAACCAGAGGAGATTCACAATAGGGAATATTAGGCTACAACATAGTGTAGTAAATTACTATACTTTAAATCGCTTTAAAATAAAGTTGATACAGCTTCTAGTTTAGGGGTGAAAAACACCACAGCCCTGCTTCAACCCTAATTAAACACACATGATTTTTTTTTTTTTTTATCTTTTTTGAAAACTACTGGCATGTGTGTTGGCGAAGGGTTGGAACTAAACTCTGCAGGGATTTGGACCTCTGAACTGAATTTTGAACCCCTGTTCTAGTTACTACTAAATGTGTGTAACACACTATCAGCTTTCATACAGTAACATGCAAAGAGCTATGGGCAGTGTAAAGATCCAAGTACAGACATGGTTTAATACAAAATAAATCCAGGCAACAATCCAAAGGCAAAAGGGAAAGAACAGGTCAAACATTAACTGCAGTCGGCTCAGCTAAAAAAATCAAATAACCATCCAAGAAACAAAAATATAGGGTTAGGGTAAACAAGGCAAGCAAGATTAATGGTTTAGACCAGGGGTGCACATGGAGAGGTAATCATTGGCACATGAGCAATATCCAGAGAGGAATCTGTATTTATTTTATTTAGTTCCTCACATCTGCATGCCAAACTAGCTCTTGCATGAATCCTTCGTAATAGTCACACAGCCCATTCAAGCCAAACACTATTTCTCACAAACCATAAACAGGTCAACTTTGCATCTGTTGTCCGGTACAGTTTATCCTTTATTTGTTGCTTTTTGCTTTCATATAAATACTTGATTTCAACAGTACAGAACACTTCATACACATACCACAGCAATGGTGACTTTCAACATTACTGTACTGCATATAATTAGAGCAAGTAAGCACTGCATGTTATCACCACAGGGCACATGACTCAAAGTCATTAACAAACATGACAACCCCAGTTGTATTTATAATCAGTTGTTATAATGTAGAAATGGAGAAAAACAAAGAAACAGAAAGGTGGCGATTTGCTAGCCTGGCAAGCCAGACCTACATCAAGATGTTAGGTCTGGCAACTCACCATAGACACGGCTCAATCCGAGGGGCGGGATAAACGGCTGTCTTTCAAATTCCCTCTGCACGCAATAGGACAGCGCTTCAACCAACCAGAGCATTTTCCCAACAGCGGAGCTAGTTGATAGATTCAACTTTTGCCATATCTGGCCGGCAAAACTACGAACACATCTTCCTTTTTTAAGAATGACTTAAGTGCCGTTCTTTGCTCTTTTATCAAAGAAAAACTTAACTCCAAGTCCTCCAGAGTCGCGGCCAAAGCCGATTCGAAAGACTGTTCTCCAGCAGCAGCCGCCATTCTTTGTTTTCAAGTAGCAGGGAACCGTCGCAACTCTGTCGTCATTATGTTAAGCCCGCCCCGCCTACTCTATACACGATGTGATTGGCCTGATCCAATTTAGGTTTTTGCAGCTCGAAAGTCAATGGAAAGTTGCTAGACTACCCTGGCTGCAAAATACATTTTGCTGCCGCTAGGGTGCGTCTAGATTTCTAGGCTAGCGATTTGCATGAATAATGCAAAAATAATGTGGTATGTTTATGTTATATACAATAGTATATAAAAGAGGAGACATGTGTGATGGTTCTCATGTGACTTTTTCTTATTGATTATTATGTAGGGTAAAATTGCCCACAATTTCTTGTGCAGTGGAAGAAGAGACATTTATGGTGGTTCTCTTTTGACTTTTTGACCCAAGTTTTTAAATATAAGAACACATGAAACATTTGTAATAATGAATTTTAAAAAAGAGGGATGGAAAGGCGTAGCACCAAGCATTGGTCCCAAACTGATGAATGATATCTTCTTGCGGTGTGTAGATCCAAAAGGAAATAAAAAATAAGACAAAAGAGATCCGCACAGGAATATAGGCCAAAAAGCCCATGGGATTTTATTGTCCAGAGGCCACAAATAAAGTGCAAAAGTGCAAAAAAGTGCAAGAGTGCAAAACGTTTTCGGGTTCAACCCTTCTTCAGTGTCAATAATGAATTTTAAACAGAGAATATGGAGAAATTAGTTTTTCTATATCAACATGCACTAGACTGTCATCTTTGACCCGTGCACCACATTTTTCAGCCCTGCGGGAGAAAAAAAAACAAAAAAACTTTAATTTCACTCCACTGCACTTTTTTTAAAAACATAGTGGAGCACTGCATGACGTTCTGTGTGAACACCTGAATAGCGGGAATAACCATGGCAGGATAAAAGTCACCCATAGTTTTCAAAAATAACTATTGCCACATTACTTACATACATGATTTAGAGTCACTGGTTTTAGTGCAAAAAATGTGAACTGGAAGGCAGCCATTACTTTATTGCTGGTCCTTTGGTAGCTCACAGATGGAGCTACAGCCCCAAATGTCACACTGGCACTGAATAAAATAGCACCAGAGGTAAAGTATTGGGTCAGACAGTTGCATCAGTTTCAGTAAAAGACCCCATTGACCCAACCAAAATAGTATGACATTATGGACACCCTTTGGGAAACAGAATCAGGCAGTTCATTATAAAATATATTTATGACTAAGCACAGTCAAATTAGTACAAACATAATAATAATAATTCTTATGGACAAATTCAGTTACAAGACAGAACTCACCAAAGCCCAGACATGAACCCCACTGGGATGAACTGGAACTGTGAGCCAGTCCTTATCACACAACACTAGTAGGCTATGTTATTAAAGCAAAGGGAGGAACTGTAAGTAAAGAAGAAAGAAATCAAGAAAGAATGCTTGTAAAATTGATGTTCCCCAGTGATGATTTTATGATGTCCCAAGAATAAAGTTGGCAGTATAAAAAAGCAACCACACACACACACACGCACGCACGCACGCACATATATAGTGTTGCCTTTTTATACTGCCAACTTTTTTAACTTATTGAGAACAGTGAGCAGTTCAATCTGTATAGGACAATTCTTTTGTAATTACTTTATACGAGATTCTAGAATATTTGTAATTAATTGCTGGTGTATAGAACAGTTTATACCTTTATAATTTCTTTCTTTTGTCAGCTATCTCCCAGATGTAAAATCTCAATTTCAGAAATAATGAATTTAATATGATAATACCTGATAGGTAAACAAAGTGATTATCTTAAATGACTAAAACTGAATTATCAGAATGGTGCTACGCCAAATCACATTATTTATCACACTAGTTTCTGGGTTCTTTAAAGGTGCCATGTGTAAGAATTGAGGTAAAAATATCCAAAAAATGAGCTACACGCATCAAAAGAATGAGAAGAAATAAGGGCGATGATGTCATTAAAAAAATGACAAGTTATAGTGCTGCAGAGATATCAACCTGAATTAGCATGCTAAATTACTAGCCACAGCCCGACAGGTGTCATAATACCAGTTTCGGCCATGGGAGGCGGTATGCGGGCAACGTAACCACCAGCCAAACTGCAATACACGAATAACTCGCACGGCTTGTGGGCGTACTTGAACCTGATGTCAATCGTGTGGAAAGTACAGCCCACTACTACATTTCAGTTCAGGGAAGAGAGCGGAAGAATGGCTGAAGCCCATGATATAAGTAAAAATATAATAAATATGTAGTATTGTAATATAGTACACATATATAGCACAATACTCTCTATAGCTCTTTTTTTCTTGCCAACTACGTGACCTATATTATGTTTATTAAATGGCTTTCCTGAGTTAAATCTGACATAATTGTTCTCCAGCTATGTTATTGACCTCTTCACGCTGATAAAAAACACTGATTGGTCGATATTATGTATGAGGAATACATTTTGGTAAGTTGTAGCCTACTGTATCTTTCAACAGTGTTCGTGTTTTTTTACTATTAGCTAGTAGAGATGATCGGTTCACGTGCGCTAGGGATCAGTCGTGTAA
The DNA here is from genome assembly GCF_949319135.1 of Squalius cephalus. Lineage (NCBI taxonomy): Eukaryota > Metazoa > Chordata > Actinopteri > Cypriniformes > Leuciscidae > Squalius > Squalius cephalus. Next base: position 22,097,126 of record NC_137126.1, read on the forward strand.
CATTTACAAGCGCCAAAACGGTATTTATTGTTTGAATTGCGTAATAAAATTGACAGAATCTGAGAGCTGAGATTTTTTTATATCATAACTAACCTGCTCTGTCTAGTCTGTCGGTCTCCGTGTCCTCTTTGCTTCGCGATTTTTCTGTGCGTGAGATGTGTGGCGTGAGAGCGTGTGAAAAGTGTCAATTGCGTGTGTCTCACGGTGAATGCGTGAGAGTTGGCAGCTCTGGTTACGTTGGCCCTAGCTTGGTCAACATCAGCGAATGCTGTCTGTCAAATTCATGTAATTCAAACTAACAATAAAAATGTAATATGAACAAAACGAATATGAACATATTCACTGGTAAAGGTGAAGGGGAGTAGCTTGAAGATGTCATATTTCAAAATCACTTGACATCAACCTACGTTCCTCTGGAGTCAAAACGTCCTCTATTAGGAGTTGGCTCGGCTTCGGCTATGGCTCTAGGGTCGTTGTGAAGGTAGGGGCGGAGCATAGAGACTATGCCGTTTCTCGGCTGTTACTCTAGAGTAGACCAACTCACTTTCTGGAGGTATACTGCCCCCATCTGGTATGGAATGTGGAGTATGAATTGATTTTTTGGCGGACATTACACAAGGCACCTTTAAAGCAGTGGTTCCCTAACACATATGGAATTATTCTTGTGCCAATAATAATGAACGTAGCTTTTCAAGAAACTAATGGAAATATAAATTGAAACTGAATAAAATATCTTTGAAACTGAAAAAGAATAAATCGCAGGCAAATTTTTTGACTTCGTTTTTAATACACTGCATGTTTTGCTAACTATTTCTCATATTTCAATCGCTGATCTGAACTTACAAATGCGCTTCCAGAGTTTTCATTTGCGCTTCTGAAGTTTTCGTTTACGCTTCTGGAGTTTTTGTTCGCCGTTCTGACACATTTCTCTCGTGGGGGCGGGGCTAAGTTTTCGTTTACGCTTCTGGAGTTTTTGTTCGCCGTTCTGACACATTTCTCTCGTGGGGGCGGGGCTAGTGGCAGTGTGTTCTCATTGGCTACTGAGGTTTTGACTGACAGCTTCTTCACCTGGAAGTGAAGACGTCAGTGGTGTGTTTATGTGTGGATTTAAGCGCCTGAAATCGCAGCTTTCTATTTCATTTTAGTGATATTAAGTTAGGTTTTTTTTTTTTTATTTGATCTGTATTTACCTGCTGCTAGTACTTTGTCGACAGAAGCTTTTAGGAGCACAAGAGATCTATTCAGTCTATTCATGTGTAATTGTACTTTCAACCATGCTTCAATATCTGACGCTCAAAGCACCCTTTAGCGTCCATATGAGACGCATAACCCTACCACAGACCTAAACCTACCCAACCGAAGCGTCTCATATTGACGCTAAAGGGTGCTTTGTGCGTCGGATATTGACGCTTTCGAAAGCGTCAGTTACATGACGCCTAAACCTACCCATAACCGAAGCGTCACATATGGACGCTAAAGGGTGCTTTGAGCGTCAGATATTGAAGCATGGTTGAAAGTGACAAAAAGTGACGTCTTGGGTATGAGAATGTGTTGGTATATAATACTTAAAATATTGTAGTGTCCAATGTTTTCGGAGAATATTTGTTTATTCCTGATGATTCTTTTGCATGTTGGGCTCTGATTAGGTTGAGCTGTTACAATTTAAAGAGAATACCAACAAACGTGTGTGATATATTCAGCCGTCAAGAGAGTCAAACTTCAACCAGGTAATCAAGGTTGGCAACCATGGCCATCACACTACTCATTGTTAGCATGATATACATTTACACCATCAAAATTAATGATCACTTAAATAAGAGGAATTTAAACAATATGAAAATTAGTCGTGGCCTGCTGTCAGATGATACAGACCTCAAAGGGCATTTCATTACATATGTCACACAAAGAATGTTCTTGTTGCCATTTTTTTTTTTTATTGATAATTGTATTTAGTTATTTCATTTAATTAATACTATCTTCTAACATTTAAAATTGTAAATATATTTTAACAATCATCAACCGTTTCAGTTGTGACTTCTACAACCAGTTAAATGAATGTAATTGAAAATATGAATTCCAATAAATTTACATTCTTTATTGTCACTAAAGCATATACACAAGTATCAGAGTGAAAGTCTTGGATGCAATTATGCTGTGACAGGAAAGACCAGAATCCACAAAACATTAACTGCATAATATATGTAATGCACAGTATTCTCATGATATACATTACTATACAAAATGCACAATTACAAATACAGAATACATTTTAAAAATTCATATACATTTTAAATGATGCAATGATTCTTTGAACAGTTCCTGTTGCAGTACAAGTAACAAAGCAGTGACTGGACACAAGCAGTACAAGGATAGTCCACCCAAAAAAATGAGAATTCTCTCATCATTTACTCTCCTTCATGCCATCCCAGATGTATATGACTTTCTTCTTCACACAAACTAAAAAATAAGACATTTAAAAACATCAATGTAACAACATGAGGTTTATAATTGCCCTCAGCAATTTAAATTTGTTTGTTAATTAAATGCTGTATCTTTCAGCCAAAAAACTTTTCACAGCAGCTACATATCTCTTGTTCAGTGAATTTTCAATTAGCAACAAAGGAAACTTCTTTTTAAGTTATGCAGTTGTAAGTGACTGATTGCCTCTTCATTTTAAAAGAAAGGCAAACGTAGGTCCTCTAAACACATAAGTCTCAATAATAGTAATAAATCACCATTCATCATTAAGTAAAGATTAGCATCAGCACACGCCACACGACAAGAAACTAACTCTGAACAAGAAACTAACTGATCAAGCAACAACACAATTATCCTATAACAGTAAGTAACCATATATTGCATGATGGTGTGGAAGTAACTTCAAAGCAAAACAATTACTTGTTGGATTTTTACTGTGAAGAAGTGAATTTCTATATCCTTAAATAATGTTTTAGGATGCACAAATGCCACAATTGACCTTTCGCAGGGAGCTTGATTGACAGGCGATCTAACCAATCATAATCCGCCATCCGCCATTTTGTCCGACAAAGCAGTCAGGAGAGATAGCAGATTAACATAGGAGAATTTGAACTTGAAAAACGGAGTGTACTGACGCCTTTCCGCGGTTAAAACAACATTCCTTCTTATGTTCATTCATGTTTATTTGATGCTATAAATTAACTAGAAGGAAGAGATGATCGGTTCACAAGCAGCTTTAACTGATGCTCTACAGCGATCTGTCAGACACATTTAAGAGCCACAAAACGGTATGTATCGTTTAAATTTCTTTTAAAAAATGACCAAATTTGAAAGGTGAGACTTTGTTTAATATGTCTAATATCAAAAGTAACCGAAAAGTAACCTGGTCTGTCCTGTCTGTCAGCGTGTTGTCAGTCTCCTCTCTGCTCCGCGATGTATTTTTCACTGCGTGAGAACATGGTGTGGCGTCACGTGAGAGCAGCATAGCTTGTCGGGCATAGCGACAGTAACTAAGGGGGGCGGGTCTTTGCGAAGGGTCAATTGAGTGCAACATATTTCTACTCATATTTCAGCAGTAAAACTAAGCCAAACATGAAAGGAAAACACAAAGTGCTTTTTTTGTGGTGGGAAAATCCAAATGTAGTGTGCAAATGGCCACAGCTTGTTTTCATGTGTACCAGGGGAACAATTGAATCTGCTCCCCCAGGTCTTGTTCTTCCTCTAACTGAATGCGAATGTGATAAGGTATATACATTATACACACACTGAAGTGAAGCTCACAACAAACACCAGCGTAGTAGGAAAATGAGCATTACGTGTTGGCCACATGCCCCAGGGCCCCATACTCCCAGATGCCCAGTGAGGATCCCATCCAACACATCATCAGTTCACTGGTGTACTTGTAAGTTTTTAGGCTAGCACACATTGTTAAGGAAACTATCTTACAGGTTTATCAACTACTATAAATCATTATCAAATTCCAATGCCAACACAATGTCTAACAAGAAATTACAAATTGCCTAAATATAAAGCATTTAGTCTTTCAGGTAATTTAGGCAATTCAACAGTGTTGCTATAGGGATTAAACTCTTTGAAGTGTTAGTATAAATGATCAGCACTTGATGAAGAACCATTCATTCGAAACACTATTTAATCTAATCAGATTGAGAGCATTGGAAATGTGGCTGTTTGTTTTCACAAGAAATGAATTATTAAATGTCCAACCACATCCTTCAAATAGCTACTTAACCAATATTCTCTGGCTATTCTTCACAGTAGCATTCAAGCCATTAAAACCAAATGGAAAACTGAAATTTAAAGTAAACAATCACACATAGGTGCATATATAAACAATTGCAGGTGCTATAATGTGTAGACACCATTCCATACATTAATGCACTGTAAAAAGTGAATAGTAGGATCAACTTAAAAAAATTACTTCAATTGGTAACACCTAAAGAAATTAAGTTTTCTCAACTTAAATTATCACGTTTTATCATGAAAAATCTGATAATTTAAGTTGAGAAAACTTAATTTCTTTAGGTGTTACCAATTGAAGTAATTGTTTTAAGTTGATCCAACTGTTCACTTTTTACAGTGTGTTCCTTGTTCTGCTATGTGGTTGTGCAAATTATTATTATTATTATTTTTTTGCAAGAACATTTGCAAAAGAACATTTGCAATGGATAAAAACATGAAAAATGCACTAATTGGAAGTCTATTGTCAAATGGTTGGACGCTCTGTTACGCATCTGTCACAAATATTCTTTCATTTTGCAATAAATACAGAGCTTTGGACTCAAACAACACTTACACAGACCATATGAGCGGTTGAGGATATTTTGGCTGGTGTAACGGTCTGCTGAGAAAAAATATTCCAATCACACTGAGCTCTTTTACAAAACGTACACATTGTTCTACAAATCTCTTACCAGTGTCTCTGGCCATTACATGACGGCGAGAAGAACAGGGAAGGAGAGTACCTTTATGCCGAACCTCACTTCATATGCATTTTTCATGGACTACAAGAAAATCATAGCTTAGACTGTCCTGGAGGCATGATCTAGTGAGCTTTTTTTTTATTATTTTTTTTTTAATGTGACATTTTAAATTACAATTTTAAATGTGCTTTCATCTCCATTACTATGTATGGTTACCAGATTTATTTTATGATCAATTTGATAACCATATACTCAGAAATGATCTGGGCTGCATTTCCCAAAAACATTGTAAGCCTACAATCACCTTAGCTCATAAGGCTTTTGAGAAACGCATAGTCTGTACAGTTAGTCTGCTTTCAAACCAGGTTATCTCACTGAATCCAGAGAGACAGACATGAACTTGGTCTAGCCAAGCTACAACATTCCATTTACAGAATCCTTTGATCAGGGATACATTTTGGAATAAAATGGCAGATTGATGATTGAATTAATAAGCTTATGTTTTGCTTCACAGTCTTCAGTGGTTTAGACACGATATATCATAATGCTTATGTTTAGGCTCATTGACATTTTAAGAAACACACTTATGGATGTGAAATTTGACTAATAAAATTAACAGATTAATTACAAAAGCCTCCTTAATCACACTGTTATCATACTTTGAATATCCAAAAATTACATTTTCAAAATGCAAACTAGAGTACTAGTAGAGTAGAGTAGAGAGTACATTAAATGTTAGAAATGTATTGCTAAAACACATTATAAAGACTGTGAACTGTGAAGTACTGAACAGTTTTTCATCGTTCAGGATTTTTTAGGCGGGGCTAAAACCGCCCCTACTGTCGATGACGCACTGGAGCCACCGAGGCTGCCCCCTCCCCTATCTGTTCGCCGCTCAATCGCGAGTTACTGTCAGTAGTATTTACTACAGCCTACAGTTTTCTAGCTAGCTATGCCTTCGTCACGGAAATGCGTTACCTGGATGCGATCACTTACAAAACAGATCGGTGCCCTTATTTAAGTTTCCGAACAACGATCATATCAACATCAGAATGGATTAATTTTGTGAAGAGCCACCTTCATGGAGAGCTGAGGATTACCACCAACACCCGCCTCTGTAACTTAAGTGATCATTTTACACAGGATAGTTTTATAAACTTTCGTCTGAGACAACTGGGATTCACTGATAATCCACTGTGACTGGTGAATGGGGCCAAACCGACTATCTCCCCCTAACTTGACTATCTTTAAAAACTCCAAACACCGACCACACGTAAAGCAAAACCGCGTTAAGCTGTTCATGTGTTTGCCACAAACCGGGCAAAACATCCCTCGGCCGCAGTCCATGTTCGGTCACCATAAACTTCATTCACGCCATACTCCACATTGACAACACGAATTGACCGCGCTCACCAACAACACCTATCACCCGCTTTCACCTCATCACTTCCGGTATGTGGTACATTCCCTTTCCGTGAAGAATCTATCAGTTGTAAATTTGTTTCGGGACTGGTAAAAGTGTTTTGCGTCTTGTTAATTTGTTTTCTAAAATGTTAATTTGTTTTGTCCTTGGTAAAAGTGTTTTGCCCATGTAATTGTGTTTTATGGTAGGTAAAAATGTTTTCCAAAATGGAAATTTGTCTCAAGCTTTGCAAAAGTGTTTCATTCTTTGTAATGTTGCTTTGCACTTCCCGGCCACCATAGTTTACACCATTTAATCATGATATTTGTTGGGAAACTATGGTAATACAAACAGTAATCGATCACAAAACCAAGGTTAATTTTCCTAAGGGGTGGTGAACAGCCTTACAAAAGTGGGAGCTCACGAAAGCTACAAACAAACACACACTGTCAACACTAATGTTGGCTAGCAGGCGAGCAGAGGCAAAGTGTTGCCCTTTGTTTACATCACAACATCAACATAAAACGTGTAATTGGAACTGTTAATAGAAAACACAATAAATAATAAGACACAAACATCTTTGTGTGATCCACAAACATCAGTTTGGCCCGAAAGGTTCTGGAAGCTGTTCTCTGTAAAATGTGCAGCACACAGATAAACTTTGGGATTATAATGTTCAGGAAGAGTGTTTGAAATAATTTTAAACCACTTTAAGTTCGTCAGCCTTAGGAAGGTCAAACAAATGAATTTTGGAAACGGGGTGGACACTCTTTGTCATAGCGACAACACAGTCTTCTCTAATGCAGCTCAACCAGTCCCTGTCCCCCTTTTTTGCGTTTTCTATGGGCAGAGATTATTTAAATTAGTAAAATTATGACTTCACAAAGCCTGGAAAAATCATGTTGTAATCCAAATAAGTCATTCATTGTAGTTCTTATAAAGTGAATTCTGTTAAATAAAATATCTCCCTTTGGACTGGGCTTTGAGCTTTGTAACCTTGATCTTTTTGATGCTCAAACAGCAACATTACAGACTAACTAAAGATGAAAAAGTGAAAAAGCAAAACAGGACCCCTTTAAAAGTCTAAATAACCTTTTGGGCAATGAAAAGGATCCATATATTTTAAAGGTTCTTCATGGATAAATAGATGCTGTAAAAAGAATTTAAATGCCAATAAAGAACCTTCATTTTTAAGGGTAAATATTTACTTATATGAAGTGTTGAATTATTTTTATTATTTTTTATGCCATCTTTTGGACACCCCTGGCTACACTATTGGTCTAAAACAGTCCAGAATTAACATTAAATACAGTTCTCTTAACATACTTTATGAATAGTACAATTGAATTCAATCCAGAATAAACATTAATTATCACATGGTCGTATAAAAAAAGTAATTTTGTGATATATTATATTAAAAAACCTTTCTATTTTAACATTTTAAAATGCAATTTATTGCTGTGATGAAAAAGCTGAATTTTCAGCATAATTTCTTAAGTTTCACACATTATTGCTGATTGCTGATGCCCAAAAAACATTTCCTATTGTTCCTATGTTGAAAATAATAATGCAACAGACAGGTAATATCCAAAACAAGAGGTATATAGTAGGTAGGCCTATACAGAGAACAAAAGACGGGAGCAGGTATTTAACTGAGAGAATGGCTAAGTAGATTTTAGAGCAGTGAATGACAGTTCTTACTGTTACAGATGGAGATGGGAGATGACTGGAGCACTGGAGACGACTAAAGAGAGGATTGCACAGGTAAGTTTCTTAGGGTACAGTTACACGACAACGGTATGCTTAAAACGGAGAAGTTTTTCCTTTAAGTTTTCTGCGTACAGACAAAACGATTCCCATTCACACGGATCCGCGAAAACGACTAAAGACGCTGTATCCTGCTGCCAGGCCATTAGATGGCGATGAAACACTATAGACTGAACACGTAATACGCATGTGCATGACATCATCGTTTTTTATTGTTTACACCGAGACCGTTTTCAGAAACTTGCACTTTGCCCGTTTTCAAAAGTTTGCGTTTTCAGGCCCCCAAAATGCCGTTGTCGTGTAAATGAACGGCCGAAGCGCAAAAAAAAGTTTTATGTTTTTAGTTGAAAACGTATGATCGCGCAAAAGTGCTGAATTGCTGTGGAGCCCTCCGGCATCCGGCAAAAATAGAAGCTCTGCGTATCTGCTCCGGAGTCGGAACGCAGCCGTTCCGCAGTCAGTGAAAATACACACATTGACTTTAATGGAAACCTATTGACTCTGCCGCCGTTCCGGAGCGGATCCGTGCCGTTCCACAGTTGGTGGAAATTGCCCGTAAGGTGCTGAGCCACTGGATCTGTAACAGCCCTGCATATAAAACAGAACTACCCCTGTGGGGAAAAGTACCATGTCCAAGCTAGAACTGACATCAAATTCATTGTTGCTCTCAGCTAATTACTTGGAGCAGAAGAAGTGGGAGGACAGGAAGTTGTGTGAATGTTTAAATAACATCTGGTAGTTATGGTCCCTTTGCCTTGCCTGTCAAGATAACAGTTTACTTTGTTTGACAATATGCACTTTACTCAGCTGGCTTTTATTTCCTTTGTGCACCTCAGTGGAACTCAGTGGTTCCTGTTGTCCCCTAATTCTGAAGAAGAACTGTACGCAGCGCCCCATAATGCCCACTCTCAGCTCGACTTTGATTGTGCTGTAACCACTTGGAACACAAAGCTGTAACATTGTTGCAATAGAGTGAAACACGATGTGGATGTTTATTTGATTTAGATCTGACAACAGCGCAAGGCCATCAATATCATTGGTCTAGAAATAATTTCATTCCTAGCCACAGCTGCTAATGTTTTTTTTTTAATCTTTTTTATCACCTTTACAAGAAATAAACATATCACAAGATGTTTTTATTATTATTATTTAATTGGTATTCTAGCCTCAGGTTTGCAGAGGAGAGTGGAGTTTACCTGTTAACTGTTGCATCAGATGAACCTGGGTGTTATGAGCTTGTCAGGGGAAAATCAATTTTTCAGAGAATGATGAAAAGTGCTTCAGCCATTCCTTCAGAGCTGGAAAAGGAGGTAAAGAAAACAGCCACATGAGGCAATGTGGGGAAACAGATTAATATAAAATATGAAACATTCAAAGAGCATGATGTACCCAGCAAAACAGACAAAGACCTAAAATTCAACTGAAGAGTTTGTGATCTTGTGATATTTACTCATGTAACAGATTGCATGGTCTGACCTCTGCCTTTAAACTGAATCAGCACTGCTGGGTTTGTTTTAAAAATGCAGAGCCTGCTATTACTTTATGTAAACATATGGATGTGTTATTTTACCCCATGAATACATTTGACCCAGTCAAAACGTGAAGACCTATCATTTTTTTCATCCTTATGTTTTCAAATTGGTGGTTTAAGGTGAGAAATATTAAATATGAACTGTTACATTAAGCTCCAGAGAAAACCCAAAAAATTAACAACAGAAAAAAAAAGTTAAAAAAAGTATGTAATATTCTTTCGCCATGTAATAATATGTAAATTAATATGTAAATAAAATCATAAATTATATATACCAAGGACCACGCTGTCTGAATACTCGATTCTAAATGGGCTAGAAGGTGTGCAATAAAACCATTTAATGCACAAAAGATGCTGGCAAAAGACCATGGTATAGGCGAGATAATCCACGGCTAGCTGTGCATTATACAATTTTAATGCACTTTGCCTCCACGTCGTGCATTAAAATAATTTAATGCACAGCTAGCCGTGGATTATCCCTTAAACAAATACCACCTATTATATCAATGTTTTTTTAAAAGTTTTAGCAGTGACGTTACATTACCTGACACCATCAAAAAGTCTTAAGAACAGAAGTGAAGTTCCCCAAAGAAGGTAACCATAGCAACAGTTTCAGAATCGGCAGGAGCATGGCAAGTTTACTGTCATTATGTATTATTTGATTATATATTTACATATCAAAATGATATCATCAAAAACGTCCTTTAAAAAATAGCTATATAGCTGACTGTGTTACACAAAATTATAATTCATGCTGCACAAGATGAACCTTGACCGATTGCGAGTCATAAATGCCCTTTGTTTTTACTTTTAATACTATAGCTAACAAAACTTCATTTAAAGTATTGAACCCTCTCTGAAAGTCTAGGAATATAATTGACACACTGTTTATTATTGTGATTTAAACCATGTTTTTGTATTGCTGTTTCTAATAAAGTTATGTAATGTGTATTTCTATGTCTGTTTTGTTTCATTGTGTTTTGGTTCTGTTTTCCCTGTTCTGGTTTGCCTGAGTTCCATGTGCTTATTTGTTTCCATTGTTCCTAATTTACACGCCTGTTCTGTGTTCTGTTGATTACTCAGTCTGTGTATTTAAGTCTTCAGTTCATTCAGTTCTTTGTTTGGTCCCATTTATGGGTTTTTGTGTGGTTGTTATATAACCTGACAAGCCAGACCCACATCAAGATGTTGGGTCTGGGAACACACCATTGGCAGAGCTCAATCTGAGGGGCGGGATAAACGGTTGTCTTTCAAATTCCCTCTTGCACGCAGTGGCGGTTCTACATTGAATCACACCCTGGGCGAGACCCCCTTCGAGCGGTAATAATATTATGAATGAAATGTGCGTTATTTGGAAGAAAGTCGAGGTGTGACTTACTTAGATAACTATATGGATCCCCCCCCCCCCCACCTTGTCCGTTCCATTTGGAAGAGACCCAGAGGTGAACTGTCATCCGCGCCCGCGCCACCGCGCCCCCTCCCCTTTCCCCTTCTCAAACAAACAGCTTCTGTGCACGGCATCTTCTCAGCAAGCAGGGGCACCTGCAGCTGCAGGGGGCGCAAATTTGCCAATTCCCCACACAGTGAAATGATAGATAATAGAAAACCGCTTCGCGGCGCAAATTTTAAATTTAAAAAAAAATTTTTTTTTCTTCTGCTCGTGCTGGCGGCAGCGCCCCCCCAAAAAATGCTGCCCCGGGCGATTGCCCGGTTCGCCCGTGCCAAAAACCGCTACTGTCTGCACGCAATAGGATAGCGCTACAACCAACCAGAGCGTTTTCCCACCAGCGGAGGTAGTTGATAGATTAAACTTTTGCCGTATCCGGTCGGCAAAACTCCGAACACATCTTCCTTTTTTAAGAATGACTTCAAGGCCAAAGCTGATTCGAAAGACTGCTGTTCGCCAGCAGCAGCAATCTTCTTTGTTTTCAAGTAGCAGGGAATTCATGTGGAACTGTCGCAACTCTACCGTCATTATGTTAAGCCCACCCACCAACTCTATACACGATGTGATTGGCCTGACTAGAGTTTGTTTTTTCCAGCTCGCAAGCCAACAGAGAGTTGCTAGACGACCCTGGCTTCAAATTACATTTGCTGCCGCTAGGGCAGTGGTTCCCAAACCTGTCCTGGAGGACCACCAACACTGCACGTTTTCTTTTTCTCCCTAGTCAAACACACCTGATGCAACTCATCAGCTCATTATCACATGGGTTAATGAGCTGATGAGTTGAATCAGGTGTGTTTGACTAGGGAGAAAAAGAAAACGTGCAGTGTTGGTGGTCCTCCAGGACAGGTTTGGGAACCACTGCGCTAGGGTATGTCTAGATTTCTAGGCTAGTTGTTATACTATTTCTCCTTGTTGGCTTATTATTAAAGACTGTTTTTGTTGTTTACTCCTTTGTCATGCACTTTATTGCAACTACTTCACCCATTACAAGTCACAAGCCAATGAAGAACAACTGTGTTATGTACTCACCAATGCCAATATTAACTGGTACAATTAACAGCACTTAACAAGTCACCAGTCAAAATCGTTCAACTCTGACTGGAAATCTTGATCCCATGATGGGCCATTTAACCTTTGACTTCCCATGACACTGAATGGGCTTACATGGAGGACTCTGTGATGGGTAAGAGCTCCTCTCCCATGAGGGAAGTACCATTACTCTGACCAGAGGACATGTGTCACAGGAGCTTGACACGCATCTTATTGGCAATCTGTTAACAAGGCCTCTCGAGTACAGGTGTGCATCAAGGAGGCTGGGGACAGTAAAGTAAAAATTGGGGGCAGAGCTCACCTGCTTTAAAATAGAAGAAAAGAGAGGGGGCGACTGACGCTACTAAGGATACTTACGATGACTGGCATACTGGCAGCCAACAGAGGTTAAGAGGAAATAGAGACGATAGAGAGGAGTCATCATCACTCCCCATTGTTCTGGGAGTGAACAGAGATAGCTGGGAGGGAAAGGAAAGAAAATAGAACATAACAGAAATTATTGCTTCATTTACAAAGCACAAATCTCAGCAGAATGCATAATTTAAACAATTCTGAATGGTAGTGTGTAATTATTCAGGCTGGACTGGGGAACAAAAATACATTTGGGATGTATATTGCTTTGATTTGTGTAATTAATTGTGAATGAATTTCAGTTTTAATTGGAACAGAGGAGCATGCAATAGCATGCTTGCTTTTAGAAAGGCTTTTACTTTTTCTATTTTATTTTTTATTTTTAGTAAGATAATTTCATGTTTAATGAATCATAATAATGTCTTTATAAATAACACTATGAGTATATTATAATTTATAAGCACCAATACATTGTAAATGACTATAAACATAAACAAAAACATCACAGTATTCCATCCAGATAGACTGTTCAATAATCAAAAAATTAACCACTGCTGTCATCCATCTTTCTGATAATTATGGTAACAGCGTGAAATGCTTAATTACTCCATAGTGAGATGTATTGTCAAAATCAACAAACAACATTAGAATATTGTTGATAAAAGTTACATTAAAAATAATGAAATTCCCCAAATATTTGTTTTGAAACTAACAGGCATACATTACCATCATGGAGCAAGTGCACAAGCTGTAATCACCCTTAAAGGGATAGTTCTCGTCATCATTTAATCATGTTGTTCCAAACTTGTATGACTTTCTGGTAACACTTTAAAATAATGGCCGTCATTAATAAGTAACTATGCAGGAAGTAATGCAGAACTAATTAGTAGTACTACATTAACACTTCAGCTACTACTATTAACTAATATGGAAACAAGCTTAACTAATCAGTAAGTAATATGACAAATTATATATAATTACTTATTAATAACTAATCACAACATTAACGTGTCTGAGACGTTAGCAATTGTCTTTTTTTTTTACTCTCAATGTGGTCATAAAATGCATCACTAATTACTTAAGTGTTACTTAGTCACTATGCAGGAACTACTAGTGATCTGGACCACTATTTAAAGTGAAAAACATATTTTGAAACTATCTAGACTACTATTTTAAGTGAAAAACATATGTTTCACTTTAAAATCATGGTCCAGATCACTAGTAGTTATTGAGATATACTCAGAACATGGTCATAAAATGCATCACTAATTACTCAAGTACCTAGTCACTCTCCAAGGACTACTATTTATGTGGACCATTATTTTAAAGTGAAAAATATGTTTTTCACTTTAAAATAATGGTCCAGATCACTAGTAGTTCCTGGATAGTGACTAGGTAACACTTGATGCATTGTATGACTATATTTAGAGTAACAATTATGACTGATTACGTAATACACATAATAATGTTTTTTATAATTTGTCAGTTAGTTAATAGTTAATAATGAGGCTAATCTCATTAAGTAATTATTGATTACCTAATAATGAACTATCTCCTAAATTTGATATTACTTTCTGATTATTTAAGCTTGCTAATATTAGTTAATAGTAGTAGCTGAAGTGTTAATGTAGTATTACTCATTAGTCCTGCATTACTTCCTGCACAGTAACTTATTAATGACGGACCATTATTCTAAAGTGTTACCGACATTCTTTCTTCTGTGGAACATTAAAAAAAATATATTTTGATAAATGTCTTAGTGTTTTCTTTTTGTACATACAACATAATCGATGCTTTTCTCTCACACAATATATTGTGTTCCGCAGAGGAAAGAATGTCATGCATGTTTGGAACGACGTAATTGATGAGAGCATTTTCATTATGAGGAGCTTTCTTTAAACACTGCCATGAACAGCATAGGCCTGAACATGCAAAATAGTGATAGTGACATTTGCTGAATACAAAATACAACAGAAGAATTGTGTTTTACCAGTCGAACACGAAATAAATACTGGGCCAAATATTGTATTCGTATTAAACTTTCTCATCAATTACAAAAGCTATAGGGAATTTGTTATCCCTTTTGAAAGTTGATAAGCCTATTTATTTTCATAGTTGCATTTTATTATTTACCTGCTGTCTGTAACCCCATCTTAACAAATTCCATTTCTGGGTGAAGGCTCACCAGTTGAGAAGAACTGATGTAGGTTATTGGTATAGGTTTTTGTCTTCCAGGCATTTCCATTCACCTCATGTTCCTTTTGACATTTGCAGATGCAGAGAGGTTGATTGAGTGTGACGGCTGGCATACCTCCCATCTTCTGATACAGACTAATTTGGGATGCACCAATCAATTACACTGTGTTGTGGGAATGCAAAAAAAAAAAAAAAAAAAAAAAAAAAAATGTTTGGTTTGCTTCAAAGCTAATTTGCAAACCTTGAAATGCTGTTCCAAACCCATATCCTGCAATCCAATTTGACAGTAAGAATATAAGATGCAGTTTTGTATTTTTGAATGCTGCTGGATGCCAGTTTGATGCAGGTACACAGACTCACAAACTTTGAGTTTTCTTGTTTTATGGGGACTTTTCATTAACATAATAATTTTTTTTTACAGTACAAACTGTATATTCTATCCCCTGACCCCAAACCCTACCCCTACCCCTACCCCTACCCCTAAACCTACCATCAAAGAAAACTTTCTGCATTTTTACATTTTCAAAAAACATCACTTAGTATGATTACAAGCGGTTTTCATGCATGGGGACCAAAAAATGGCCCCACAAGGACAAGTAAATAAATACTTAATTCATTTACTAGTAGTAAGTAAATAAATAATAGGGGTTTACCAGGACCACACACACAATTTTATAGCTGCTAACTAATACAGATACAATAAATAGTTGATTTATATAACTATTAAGTCCCTATAACCCGTACAAAGATGTCAAACGCTTAATCAACTCATCACATGACCCACATTCCTGTAATTCCCTAGGAAAGATAAGTTATAAGATAAATATAGAGGATCATTTTTCTTGTAGCAAATGAGCGAGAAGCTTATTTCCATTCCAAATGGGGATGGAGCTTGAAGCAGGTGGTATTTTGTCACTGTCATAACCAGAAGGAGAATTAATTGTCTTCATGGCTTCCCGCAAGCCACCTTGTGGGGTGGAAATGACATTTTTATAACCTAGGGCCCATCAAAAAGCAGCATGTGGAGCACTACTCACTTTCCTCTCTGGTTTCAGGTAAAAACGATTTTGGAGTCAAACCTTTACACTAATTATGTCAACCCCCCCAATTTGAAGCGCATACAGAATGCGCCAGGTGTTGCCATGTTTAAACCAGGTGTTTTTGTATGTGCGATGTGTTAGATTCAGCCACTGTATAGTTTTCTAAATGCTCATTACCGACAAAGCAAGAACATTGCTATCACTCTCTGTAATAATGAAACCCCACCAGTCACTATGTTAGACTCACACAAACAGTATGTGCTCTTCTTTAATGTTTCAAGTATTATTGATCTAATTTCTGGCCAGCACAGTCTCATTCATTTGTCCCCGACATGTTTTCAAATCATTGTTTATTCTTTTAGCATTTTTCTTCTGAAACTGATCTACCCTCACTGTGTTTCTTCTCCTCGCCCCTAATATTCATTGTTCAATATATTCAATATTCATTGTGGCCTTGTCTAACGGACTAAATAATAATCTTCCTTGCTTCATATTGTGATAAATTTATGGCCAACCGTGTCTGTAGATTTCCTCTGACTCCTCTTCTCTGGAGATTTTTTTTCTTTGGACTTATCTGCGTATCCACACCAAGGTCAAAACAAGCTGATATAGTATAAAGACGAATAGTTTCAGCAAAACTGCACTGTTCCGACCTCAGTAACCAACTCCGTCATAGCGCTGCAGTTGGGCCGTAATGTCCCCCAGATGCCCATTTCTCATGGAGTTTCTGTATTTTACACTAAAACACAGAACAAGGACTCGCTCTGAGCTCTTTCTCTAGGCCATAAAATCACAACATACACTATGAAAGTCATCCCATAATGTGACTAATGGAATCTTTTGTAATTAAAATGTACAGATGAACAAACATTTGTGAAAACTAGAAATTAACATTCTATACAAATTAAGGGCTAGATAATATAGAGGTTGAACAAGCATGAAGTATTTTGTTTTTCTCTTCTCACAATTCATGTCAAAAATTACTTTAATAGTGTAGTTCTAAAGGATAAAATCTGGCCACATTTTTCAATTAAACAGCAGCAAATTAAGTCATAAACCTCTTATATTAATGTTATCTTAATGTCTACCTTGAACTTGCAGCTAAGGACATTAAAATATTATGGCACTTTTATTGTAAATTGGATCTAGTGGAATGAAAATTAAAAGTTAAACACAATTTACTTAGCCATTAAATGGGTGGTGCAGCAGAGTTGGTTTACTATTAGTGGCCATGTCCGTGAACCCATAACCTCAATCATGCTGAGTATTCAAGCAATCAGTTGCATTTGCTCAATGACTGGTGCCTGGGTGAGCGAAGAGGCTTGACATGTATTAAAATGTGACAAAAAATAAATGTGGCTGAAAAAGAATGTTTAAATGTGGTTCTGTATAGTAAATTAGTCTTAACAGTGGGATTTTATTTTACCTGTTTCACCTGATCTTATCCCACTTCCTTTTTTAGCACAGTGAATGTGACCAGCTCAATCTAAAATGTATGCAGTAATTGAACCCTTATGCTGGGAACACACAATTTTCACATTGCAGGTCCAGATATTTAACATGCTTGCATAAAATATTTGCATGACAAATATGAAACTGTCTTTTTTTAGAGTCTGAAAACAAATAGACCAAAAGTCACAAATGTAAATGTTTTGTTTCATATCTGAGGATGATAAATTTAAAACCATGGGTGCTTCTTATTTCTTATTTGTGCATCCTCGCTTCTTTACCTCACATCTTAGCTCCACCCCCTTAGGATGCGAGGGAATGATACACCCGTGTATCCTCGCTCATGACTCCTCAGGAAGCTTCCTCGCTCCTCATATCTCCTCATGGTGCACATAGAGAATTGAGATGTCCTTCAAGATGGTTGAGTTTGATCGGTTTCCGGGTCATGGGCTGAAGGACAGAGGAGCGAGAAAACAGGGAAGCAACAATTTGAGTATTGAGAAGCAGCCTATGATTCCATTTTTAAAAATAAAAAAGGCAACACAAAATATAGACAAAAAGCACAACAATAAATATAAAAATATTGATTAAACGTTTTAAAAAAGGATACCTCAGATAAACCAATTAGTACAGTAAAAAACAACAAACTGTTTATATATGGAAAACAGTCAGGAAGTGTTCAGTAGTTGTACTGCTTTAGCAAAAGAGCAATGTTTTTCCAGAGACTGTTAGGGATCATGGCAGCTGCATCCAATGTGATAGCTTTTGGCCTGCTGTACGTGAGATCCTTGCAGTGGTGGCTCAGGACCAAGGGGTTTTCTCAAGGGGCAATCCGTTTTGCATGATCAAGGTTATGTGCAGATGCCTTCGTTCCTTGGTCATGTGGAAGAAGTCTTGGTTCCTGTCCCAAGGCCCAGTGTTGGGAGCATCCTGTCATCGCAAGACTGTGTCGACAGATGCATACCTCACAGGGTGGGGAGCGGTCATGGAAGGCCACTCGACCCAGGTTCTGTGGTAGGAGCATCATCTCCCTTGGCAAATAACTGCCTAGAGATGTTAGCTCTCATTGTTAGCCATAAGGCATTTCCTCCCAGACCACCATGTTCTATTTCAAACAGAAAATATGTTGGTGGTCTCATGTATAAATCCTCAGGGGGGTCTGAGGACAGACTGGCACACCAGGTCCTCCTGTGGTCCAAGGGTAAACTGCTCCCTCAGAGCACTCTATATCTATGGGCACTTGAATTTGGAAGCAGATGTCCTGTCAAGTCAGGGGCTGAGGCCCGGGGATTGGAGACTCCTAGACGGTGGAAATAATGAGGCGGATGCGCAAGAAACGACTAATTTTTTACCCTGGTTCTCCCTCACGCATCCAACTCCACTGGGGCTGGATGCTATGGTACAGACGGGGCCAAGGCTTCATCTGTACGCATTTCTTCCGATGGCTCTGCTCCCAGGAGTTCTAGAAGAGTTCACCAGGACGAGGTTCATCGTCTTCTAGTAACCCTGTTCTGGCTGGCCCGAGTATGGTTCTCAGACCTGATAGCCCTCCTAGACAGTCTCCTGTGGGAGCTTCCAGTCAGAAGGGACCTTCTATCGCAGGCCAGGGGCACTATATACCATCCCCAGTCAAATCCCCTGAGGGGGATCATCTCCAAAATATTCTCCAGAATCTTCATCTCTAGAGCTCCCTCCACAAGGAAATTATATACCTTAAAGTATCTTCACTTTTTGGTGCAGAGAACATGAGTTGGACCCAGTTAACTGCCCACTGGCTTCAGTGTTGGAGATCCTTCAGGACTGCTTTTTGGGGGTCCATCACCACCCGCACTTAGCCATAGCCATAGTTGCCTCCCATGCACATCTGAGCACCTTTCATTCTCCCCATGTGTCGGCGGATCAGGAGAAGCTACATTTACTTGCCCTGTTAGGGTTCTTGAGAAGTATGTCTGTAGGACTGCTCAATGGTGAAAGCTATCTTCATGGCTTTTTGGGGTGCATGGTATGCCTTCACCTCTGCAAGTGAGAATTTATTCCACCAGAAGTATGGCTACTTCAAAAGCCTTATTTTCAGGAGTCTCCTTCCAAGACGTTGCTGATGCAGCAGGTTGGTCGGCCCTGCACACATTAATACGGTTGGACCTGCGGCTCTCAGGTGCTTTCCTCCTGAGTTGTGCCTATACAGCTTTACACCAGGACATGTATTTGTCAGCGTGGTGAAGTGGGGTATTTCGTTCCCCAATGCGTCAGCTGGGAGGCAGTGCGAGTTTCCTTGAAAGGGAATGTCTGAAGTTACACATGTTACCATGGTTCCCTGAGAGGGAAGGATGGAGGATGGATATCTACATATTTCATAATATGAGAGACTTTCAAAAGACACTTCTGGGAACATGATAATATGTCATGGCCTTGAGATCGTTTTATTATGTTGTGGCCACACGATATGAAGCCGTGGCCTTGAGATCCTATTTTGAGGGAACAACATATTTTTCTTGTTGCTACAAATTCTTGTTTAGGGAATGAGATATATTTCTTGTGGCAATGATTTTAATGTGAGTAATATTAAGAAAAAAACTTACATTTATTTTATTTAAGCTACTGTAGTTGCCAAATAAACATTTCTCATATATTTTCAACATAAAAAAAAAAAAAAAAAATACAAAACTAATAATAAAAAATAATATTAAAATAAAAATTAATTCAAAGTATTAATAAAAGCTATAATAGTAGCCTATTTAAATTATACTAAAATAACACTGAGCGGAGACCATCATGGAAATTACATAATTAATTAGATGACTTTTATCACCCACAAATCTTGCAATCAATCAATCAATCAATCAATCAATCAATCAATCGATCGATTTTTGAAAATCATTGTGGGTGTGGCAATCATATGAGTGTGAAAAAATCAGGATTTGATTTGACTGATCTGATAATCAATAACTGAGTGTTGAGAGACATTATAAATCACAAGTGTTTCATTTAATACTTTTAAATATAAAAAATCATCATAAATCGGCCAAAATTTGCCCTACTTAAGAGCATTTTACCCCCCATTGAATTCTATCAAACTCATCCAATCTGGCATCACAGCATAGGTTGTTCTTATGAATAAGCGTTGGTGTCAAATTATACGGCAGCTTAAGGGCAAATTAAGCTCATTATGCACATTTAAATCAAATTTACAGTTCATCTACAGTTCACACCCCTGAAAGTGTCATAACATGCATGAAGCCAAGTAATTTCTTGGCACTTTTTTCCCCTTCTTTTCACATCAACCTCAGATCTTCCACAGAAAAGGAGAGCCAAAGGTCACTGTCATCTAAACAGTGGGGCAGGTGTATTCAAGTGATTATCCTCCTGTGAGCCATGAATTGTCTAAACAATTCATGAACCCATCCAATTTTAGACAGAAAAATGAACTAATACTGTTTCTGGAAAATATATTTTGAACAGAAATGAAGAAGCGAGAATTGTGAATTATAAAATTTGAGATTGTATGTGTGAAAATGTATTTTCTATGCATTGTTGACAAACGACAATATTATGGAAGATTACATTATTTTACAGATACTGTGGTGAGTTCATCATGTAAGATCTATAAAATCATAAATAATGGATGTGCCCACATTGTGCTGCTCTTTTAATTATTTTGAACCAATTTACCACATTTACTTTAAGCAATTTCAATAAAATAAGAGAGGTTTAGGAATTCAGTAAAATAAACAGGCCAGAACTAACAGTTTGTAGAACAATTGGGTCTCTGTGTGTGTGGTCCTGGTAAACCCTACATTGTGAGGACGAACTGGACATTTTTTGGGTCCCCATTAGGGGAAAACGTTGTGTGTGTGTGTGTGTGTGTGTAAAAATGCAGAAAGTTTTCTGTGAGGGTTGTGTTAAACGGCACCTATTATGCAAAATCCACTTTTACATGGTGCTTGGACATAAATGTGTGTTGCAGTGTGTGAACACAATCCCCCTACAATGATACAAATACACCCTCTACTTTTATTTTAATCCCCATCAAACCAAAGTAGTCTCATTAAACATGCCGTTTTGATTTTCTGAGCAGTGTGACATCATCCTGCTCAGGCACCGCCCACGGACGCTGACTGACAGTCCTGCATTACCACAGTTTCCGCCCTCAGCGAGTTGTACGCTATCCGCCATTTTCTCCGCGCTGAAGCAGCTATTAAGCAATCCCGGCGTTCTGTTGTTGGATGTCTCATGTATTAAAACGTGAATATATCATATTGGAGAGTTTTACCGCTGCTTGAATGCTGAATGGAGAATGATTGACAGCTGCAGAGGAGGATAGACGAGTTCCCTTGAACTTTAATTTAATGATGTACATATACTTCTGTCCCTCGCATTAAGCTATGGAATGGCTTCAGATGACTTAAAATATATTGCAGGAAAACTTAATTAGTGCTTGTCTATTTCTTTTTTTGTTCATGAGTCCCCCTTGTGCCGTAGGCCTATACTGCCCTACAAAGGCAAAAGACCTTAAGTCGCTAGAGTGTGGAACTGAGAAAAATGACTTTAAAGATTTTTAGTTGTCCCGCCAAATTAATTATAGGTAGGACACTGGAAATCTGGCAAATAGATGTTTTAGTAATGGAAATTATATACATAAAAAAATCTTGAGCTCAAACTTGACTTTTGACCACTATTTTAAAGTTACTGTACTCTGCCTTTGTATTGTCAGCAAAAAGTGAGAAGTCATGCCAAGGCAAAAGGCAGTAACTTCCACATTATCAATATTTAGTTGCTGATCACCATTAACAAAATCATTATAGTAACACCTGTATAAAATCTAGTGATCATGGCATTTATTTTGTATGATTTACAATTATTTATAGCCATCTACTTATTGCTATCCTGTGCTTTGGTTGCATTCTGATGGCATTATTAATACATTTGACATGACAAAATACCTATTAGTCCAGCGTTGACTCGATCGACCGCGTTTAGGGCGGGGCTGAAGGCGAAGTTTTGGCACTCTGCCAGCTAGTTTGCCAAGCTTTAATTCTTGGTTGTATTCATCTGATACGGCAATGTGTAACGTTTTTCTGTCAACTCTGCATAATCCTTCGCGATCGATATCGCACGTTTGTCGATGGAGCAGACCATACTAAATGTTCTGACCGCTCTGAGAACATCAGAAGTTAGAGCGACTGATGGCAGCTGTACAAAGTACACAGGCTACACCGTAATTTAAATTTTAATGGACATTAAAACAAAGGCAGATAACCGTACAATCTGGTAGGTAGCATTATTTGATTGAACACCGGCACAGTAACTTCATATTGACGCGCGGCTGAACAAAGGCAGAGCACCGTAACTCGTAATTTGAGCGTTCCAAAACAAAGCCAAAGAGCGGTAACTGATGTTACGGTGTTCTGCCTTGGTTTCTCATGAGCTTTTGGAAGTTACTGTTAAGACAAATCATTATTTTCTCGAAAAAAAAACGGAATTGATTCAAGATACTTATCCACATGATAAAGAAGGTCTTGAATGTGCCAAAAATATAAATAACTCATTTTCGACCAAAAACGAAGTTACGGTCTTTTGCCTTTGCACGGCAGTATAAAAGAGTGCAATAATCATGGTTAGATCAAATAACTGTGATCAGACGGTTATTTAATTATCGCGACAGGCTTAGTAAGAGGGAACATAAGAGTCTTCATTTTCTCCCATCATCTGAGCCACTGAGGATGCAGTGGATTAGTTTTAGTTTTGCAAAATACCTAAATTTGTTTATGTTTAAAAAGTTGTTCCTCAAGAATGACCCTGTACCAACTGTTCATGATCCAGCTTACAGTCTCTGGTAAGGCTGTCAAATAAAATTTTTAATTTTGAATATTCGTTGAATTAAAAAACAACACCTGCACATTTGAATGCAAAAACCGTGCATTAGATTTTTTGGTGTGTCAAGAGACGCACGAGACATGATGATGACGTAACTGGCGCTGTTTGTTTTTGTTAGCTTATCCAGTATACAGCGCAGTGCGGCTGCATTGTTAATTAAAAAAATGCCTGAAAAAGGCTACATGCTACATGTACATTGCATGCACATTAAGGAAATTATATTTTCTTTAAGAACAATTGTTTCAAAAGTGAATGCACTTTAAAGGGATGGTATAATGCCCCTTTTTACAAGATGTAAAATAAGTCTCTGATGTCCAGTATGAAGTTTTAGCTTATCCCACAGATAATTTTTGTGTGTGTCACTTTAAATGCAAATGAGCTGCTGCTCCAGGCAGAGAGAGCAGAGCAACAACAACAGCTCCTGTCTTTAGCAGCTTGCAGACACACTAAAATGTAAAACTGTTCTGCCTTTTATGGTCATACTGGAGTCAGACAACGATGGAGAGATTTAAGAAGAAGTGACAACATGTAGAATGCAACAGGACGTTTCTGAATGGTTAGTTGATGAATTAATGTCAGCTGATGTGGAGTTAACTATCTTGAAATCATTGATTAGCATATTCTGTTTGGGAACTGTTGTAAGATGCCTACAGAGTGACATGCTATTGCATTTGTGTTACGTACTTTTGTTACGTTAATTTTGGGGTTTGTGATGTCACTAACCCTGGAGGAAGCTTAAAAAGCGATTTCTTTAAAATAAAAATATCTCCCTTTGCTTTTAACTTTGAGCGTTGTAACTTTGCAGATTTTTTTAATGCTCAAACAGCAACATTACACATTAATTAAAGTTAAAAAAGTGAATAATCAACTACTGCTTTAAAAAGTGAATGTCATTTAATTTCATAAAAGGGTGATGCTTGATTTGGTTTATATTTGCTTATTATGCTCGCTTGCGCCTTTTTGTGGGCATAGGAGACAATACAGTACTTTTTTCCTGTAACATTAAGTATTGCCTTTAGAATTCGAAAATAATTAGAAATTTTCTAATAATTATGAAATAAATTCGAATTTAGCTTTTCATTTTTTAAAAAATGTTTTTATAGGTTGTTTGCATATGACGTCACGTTACTGCGTTGCCATGGCGCGAAATGCAGATGGAGGGCAGGAAGTGATTTGCTACATTTAGGAAGCACTATAACAAACTCAAAATACCTATGTTTTGCGTCGTTTATGGTTGCTCAAATCGATCAAGCCGAGAAACCATGAGGAGTTTTTATCGTGTACCAAAAGTTGTTGTTCATAAGGGGGAAAAATGCAAGAAATTGACCGAAAACCGCCAGAAAAATGGCTTGCAAACCTACGTCTGCGGTCGGAAGGAGCCGAATCGGAAAATGCCCGTGTGTGCAGTGATCACTTCATCAAAGGTGAGTTAATACAACTTATGTGGCTATGTTTGTGTAACGTACCAGTTTCCGAACTTTGTAAAGTCAAAGTAATTGTTTCTTCTTTTCTCTGAGTTTGTAAGTTACCCCTGTAACTGAAGACAAACGCGTAACGTTAGCAAAGCTACCTACAAAGTGTTTTGAGGGTGCTGCCTTCAGTGCTTTAGTGGTGTTTCGGCGGACCTTTGAGAGTGGTTAACCTAATAACGTAAAGTAAACAGCCGTAAAAGTAACGTCGAGAAGCGCCGCAGCGTTGAACGGTTGTTAGGGTTAACGTTACGGATTAATCCACAGGACAAAAAAGAATGACAGCCTCGATGACAGGCAAATCTTTCAATTCAGTTGAAAAATCACTCCTC
This sequence comes from Squalius cephalus, assembly GCF_949319135.1. Lineage (NCBI taxonomy): Eukaryota > Metazoa > Chordata > Actinopteri > Cypriniformes > Leuciscidae > Squalius > Squalius cephalus. The sequence continues at coordinate 22,121,953 of NC_137126.1, forward strand.
TTCATAACGCAAGGATCACATCCAACATTAGATTTTTTGTCTATATCTTTCTCTTGTAATAGCGTCTAAAGTAGTACAGTACCGACTTTGGTCCCACTTTATATTAAGTGGCGTTAAGTACTATGTACTTACATTGAAATTAATAATTTGATACAATGTACTTATTGTGTAACTACATGTTTTTACATTGTACTTACATTTTAAAATTTCCTGCATGTAATTGCAGCTGTAATTACTTTATGTAATTACATTTGTAATTACATAGTTGACCCTTCCCTTACACCTTAAACCTACCCAATCCACCACACCTTTCCCTAACTTTACCCGTATCACACATCAATAGCAGCAAAAGTGTTTTACAATACAACATGAACACAAAAAGTACATTGTATTTATTTTTCAATGTAAGTACATAGTACTTAACGCCACTTAATATAAAGTGGGACCCAGACTTTCCTCCATCTCGTCCATTCCGCTCTTTACTTCCTGCCCTCCATTTGAATGTCGCGCGTCATCACAATCACGTGACTGCAAACCACCTATTGCAGGAATACATAGGCCCTACAGACATTTTTCAAAATACATATTGACCAAAAAAAAACTAAAAAACAAACACAGATAAACAACAATATAAGAATAGAAGAAAAAAAAAAGAACAAGCAAACAAAAAACAAACCAAAAAAAAAGTAATAAAAGAAATAAAAGAAAAGAAAGACCTTATAATTTGAAACAATGCCCTTTGGGGGTGTTTTAAGTTAATCAGTAATTGAATGTCTTTTACCCTTTCTCTCATACCCTCACTCTCATCTCCTCCCAATCCTCCAAACAATAACAATGATAATGAAGTAATATGATTTTATGACGAATTTAGCTTTTCAGCCATTTTGACAGCCCTAGTCTCCCATTCGATACTGGTCACGGCAGTAATGAAAGGGAGAGTGCGCACTTTATTGCAGTTCATAGGAGTTGTTTTACGGATATAAAGTTTCCCAGTTTATTAAGCACCCCCGAAAAGGCATAACATCTGTATATATTTGTTTACTGTTAGTTGTAACGAGTATTTTTGTGTAATTCACTGGGTGGATGATAATACAAGGGAGAGAGAGAGAGTTTATGGGTAAGACTTTAATGTGCACTTCTTGTACTGTAATTTATTCAGTTCTAACAGTGATTTTCTGGAGTGAAAACGGACGCTTTATCTTTTGTGTGATGTAAAATAAACTTAATAAAACTAATTAGCAAAGTTTTGGCCATCATTCGGATGGGGTCCGCTACAAAAGGCTTGTATGGATAAAAGCGAGGTGACAGCATAAGTTATATGCGTAATTAAACTAAACTATACCTGTTCTATTTCCATGCAGCATATTCTCTGGCTCTGTAGGCATCATTGTCCGACTCCAGTTCGAACTGAACACCGCTATTTTATTGTGTGAGATCTGTTGCCACTGGAGCAAGAGCTCTTGAAGCTCAGCCCTCTTCTTGCAGCAGCTCATTTGCATTTAAAGGGACACACACAAAAACTGCGCGTTTTTGCTCACCCCTCAAAAAGTGGCAATTTGAACATGCTATAAAAATTATTTTGAGCTAAAACTTCACATACATGGGGACATCAGATACGTATTTTACATCTGTAAAAAGTAGCATAATAGGTTTAATTCATAATAATTTAATTATTGACCTTTGTAAAAGGAAGTAATTGTTTGAAGTTGGTTAAATTTGAGGTACTGGTTTAATTTGTCTAACATTTAACAGCTGTTATTACATCATCAGAAACTATTTCACTTTCAAAGATGGCATTAAAATGCACCATATAGTAAGCGGATCAAACATGTAGCATACAGGGAGATTGAAGAGAACATGAGCATTATATGCAAATATAAGTTCATTTGTGTATATACAATTAAATGTATGCATTTAGCCAATAATCAAATATGCTCAAAACTGTGAAATAATGTAATTATTAATGTTCACACACTTTTTGAATTTCGACATAATTTGGTTGTTATTTCTAAATGTGAAAATGTCAGGATGAAAACCTGCTGAATTTTTTATATTTTTTTAATACACACACACACACACACACACACACACACACACACACACACACACACACACACACACATATATATTAGGGCTGTCAAACGATTAATCACGATTAATCGCATCCAAAATAAACGTTTGTTTTTACATAATATATGTGTGTGTACGGTGTATAATTATTTTCTATATATAAATACACACACATGCATGTATATATTTAAGAAATATTATCATGTATATACTGTGTATATATATTTATATTATATATAATTTATATTATATATGAATATTTTATATATAACTAACACATTTTTCTTAAATAGATATGCATGTGTGTGTATTTATATATAGAAAATAATTATACTCCATACACACACATTATGTAAACACAAACTTTTATTTTGGATGCAATTAAACGCGATTAATCGTTTGACAGCCCTAATATATATATATATATATATATATATATATATATATATATATATATATATATATATATATATATATAATAAAATAAAATAAAATATTAATCTACCAGAACTTTTGTACAATTGTATTTTGATTTGCACATTAACCATTTTATGATGGGCATATAACTCTTTCAGAGTTGATATATTAGTACTAAAGTAAACACATGGCCCATACAAACCTTTGAGCATATACCTGCCAAACGCTTGCTCTCTTTTATATAACAACTGTTCCCAGAACATCGTGCATCTTGAACAATTGGAAAAAATAATAATTTTTGCATGCACCATTCAAAACCAGTCTAAGCTCAGATTTTTTGCCACAACATGATTTTTTATTGCACAGTTCTGTTAATTGGACATGCAGGATTGTTATTGTTGGCAAGCGTTGCCCCAGATAAGTCCTCAAATCTCAGCAGAACTGCTTAAACAGCATCTGGGAGTGTCTCACTTTTCTGATTTCCTCCCTCGACTTTGTCATTAGGGGTGCAGAGACTGTTGAAGCTGCTGATATACTGTTTTTGAGCTGCATTGATGCGTAGGTTTACTTTATGGCGTAGTTTCTGAGTCAAACATTAAACTCAATTAGAGTTTAAATTTCTGTGTTTTGGACAATTTCTCCTTGAAAAGCTTTGTGTAGACTTAAACTGTGCTGGCATTTTAAGTCTGGTTTAGTTATCAGTATGATTTGGCTGTATTAGATTTTAGTCATTGTTTTGTCATTTTTCTCAAATATTACTTTTTCATTTATTGGTTGGAGGATCTTGAAAAAAATAACACATAATGAAAACAATAGACTGGAATTTTGAATAAACGGATGAAAACTGACTTTATGTAACAGTTTTCTATTGAAATAGCTTTAAAGCTGGTTGTCCCTGAATGGAACAAATGTCAGAAAACTGTATCTGTGAACTCAACGAGAGCCATGTACCCTGTTAGCAACATTAATTGTCTGCGGCCTGTAAATTTGCCCAAAATGCAATCCACCCTTCCCCTCTTCATTGCAATTCTTCTTCCTTAAGCCAGAGTCCGATGAATTATTGAACACTTCAGTGGGGAAAAAGCCTCCCTCTGATTGATTGAAAAGTCCATGGGCAAAACGGAAGGGAGAGCCCGCCCTAGAAATATTGCCTTTCCCACACAAAGAGGAATCAAAAACGACACACAGCCTTGAAGCATGAAACACCGGGAATTTCCTAGCGTAGTGCATTAATAACAAAATTAAACCATTTACCATTGCCTATCAAAATTATTTGATTCCATGGAGCGAAGCCTGCAGACAGCACCTGCAATGGAAGGAAATTAAGTCACATGGACATACAGGAACAGACAAAGTGTGCAAAGCTTAAATGAATAATTTAACAAACTCTGGTAATAATTGTCATGGCGGCTTCAATAAAGATTGAACTGGATGATAATATTAGAAACATAATAGCAGAGGAAAAGTACGAGTTTTGATGAATTTGTATTTTAGAAATAATAATTTGACACCTTTGTAGTAAATATATTGTTAAGATCAACTTTGATGCTGACTTCACAAATTTGAGGTTGCTAGGGTGTTCTAGGTGATTGAGTGTTGTTTGGGTGTTTTATTTGGCATGTTGTAATGTTTAGTTTAGTTGTCTTTTTGTCCCCATGTGTTTGTTTCTGGTGGTTCAGTTTAGGCCTGATCAGTCCCTAGTTTGTTCCCTTGGTTACTGATTACATTCACCTGCCAATCATTATGTCTCCCTGTGTATTTAAGCCCTTAGTTCCCTTTCAAGGGAACTCGCGCTGCGTTAAGCGCTGCGGGAACGCCCTGCGTGATTGCGTCGTGAAGCACATGTGTAATCAGCCCAATGGAAAGACGAGACGTCATAGGCGGGTGACATCATCGACCAGGAAACTATAAGGCACCCCTGGAAACAGACCGTGACAGCTTCTGTGCCTTCAGCAAGCGATCTGTGTATTCTGTCCTTGTCATATTTATTGTTGTCTGTCAAAGTTGCAATATATATATATTATGGCAAAAGAGAGCAAGCAAGCGTTATGTTGTTCCCTGCCCACGTTATATCACGGGTGGGGACACACACTTCAGCTTTGTGTTGCTTGTTTGGGAGTGGAGCATGCCAACAGTCAGTTCTCGAGGGGGCTGACTGTGAGCATTGCGAGAAGCTGTCCGTGAGGACGCTCCGCTCCCGCCGGCCGTTCTTCGAGGAGGACAGTTAGGTGCGCGCCCCCCGAGGTGCGGGTCCCGCTGCTGCCGAGGCACGGCGTAGACGCGCATCTTGGGGATCGCAAATGGTTCTAACAGCGGGGTTTGAGACGGACCCAGCCCTATCTCTGCCTTCACCTGTTAGATCCAGTGCTTTATCTCGGTGAGAAGCACGTTCTGTGGTTTCTCCTCCCCGGGGTGAGGCACTCATGCTGCGATTTCCAGTTCCGAGGAATTGGTATCGTTAGTGTTTTTTGTTTAAAAAATAAAATATAAAAGAAATAAAAGAAATCTCTAAGGCAGATGTTTATGAGTTTTCAATAAATAAATAAATAAGTCAGCTCATAACTCTGTTGAATAAAGAGGAGTTTTTAAAAGGAGGTTTTATCTAGTGCTGTTGTTAAATTAAATATTACTGGCCAGCCAAACATGAGAGTGAAAATATAAGGAAAACTCTATATTTCAGCCTCCTCGTCGGGGAGCGCCGTTTTTTTTCCCCCCTATCTCCACACTGAGGTGTCGAGATCGTGGAATAAGCCGGTTTCTATTTATGTGTTTAATCCCTAAACTTCTACTATAGTAATGTTATGGGTATTAAGTATCATGGTATGACAGTGCCTCGGGTTAAAGAGACGCTTGCGAGCTATCTCTCTCCCGGGTCGGCGTCATAATAACCCCGACGTTACCCATCAGCATCATAAATAATAGATAAATATTATTAGGCAGCACTGGTGGGTAAAGTATATAAGGACATAGATGAATGTGAGGATGTCAGCACTGACGCTATTCGAGAATAGCGTCGCGCAACATATAAACTATACCGGGGAGGGACAGTTTCGAGAAATCGTTTCTACTCGGCGTCCTCTGGGGGGCGACTCTCTGAGGAGGGTCGCAGTGCTGCCAGTTCGGTTGTTTTCCTGCTGGTGGCCACAGAGTGATATGTATATGTATATGTATATGTGTATATGTTTTTCTGATATAAATAAAATAAAGATAAAATATGTCTGTTCTTCTGGACGCTCCGCTTTAAAAAAAAAACAACAACAAAGAAATAAACTCTTCAGCGGCGTTCCAGAGGTTTCTTCTGATCTAATGTTCCTGAGACTGCTGGGCAGGAGCAGTCTCAGTTTACTAAAGCTCCTCGCAGCATAGAGTGCGGCAAAACAGAGATTCGCCATCTGGGCTCATCCACAATCGGGGGGACCTGTGTGGCGGTCGCAGTCTAGCCAGTTAGAGATATGCAAGATTTGAGGACTGTTTTATCTCTAAAATAGCTTGGAAGAAGAAGCCCTGACGCCGAGGCTGCAGGCTTCTGAGGGTGGTCCCCTCTGGGGTAGGGACGGTTTTGAGAAATTGTTTCTCCTCGGCGCCCTCTGGGGTGTGACTATCTGAGGAGGGTCGCAACGCTGCCAGTTCGGTTTTCCTGCCGGTTCGCCGTTTCACGACACCGAGGTGTCAGTGTCCCCAAACGATCCTCCGAGGAGGGTCGTAGAGCAGTCAGTTCGGTTTCCCTGCCGGTTTGCCGTTTCAGGGCGCCGAGGTGCCTGCTTTTTCCATCGATCCTCCGAGGAGGGCCGTAGGAACAAAGCTAGTTAGAGATAGGCAAGATCTGAGCACTGTCGTTATCTCTAATAAAACTTAGACATGAAGTCCTGACGCTGACACTATCAGGCTTCTGAAGGTTCCTCCGGGGTAGGGACGGTTTTGAGAAATCGTTTCTCCTCGGCACCCTCTGGGGTGCGACTCTCTGAGGAGGGTCGCAGCACTGCCAGTTCGGTTGTTCCCTGCCGGTTCTCCGTTCAGGACACCGAGGTGTCAGCGTCCCCATGCGATCCTCCGAGGAGGGGCGTAGAACGGTCAGTTCGGTTGTTCCTTGCCGGTTCGCCGCTTCAGGGCACCAAAGTGACTGTTCAACCAAATCCAGAGGCCAGTCTCAAGAGACTGGTTCCCCTAGTAGAATTTCAGGCAGGGTGGAAACTACTGCCATATATTTCTCAGTGGGTCCTGCACACTATAGAAAAGGGCGCCCAGATTTCTAGGGGTTCTCCCCACAGTGGTGGAGCCCAAGCAGGCTCTGATTATGGAGCAGGAAGTACTGACACTTCTGCAAAAGGAGTTATAGAAGGGGTTCCTCCTCCCAGCAGACAGTCAGGGTTTTACTGCCATTACTTCATTGTTCCGAAAGAGGATGAGGGGTTGCAGGTTTTAGAATCTCAAGTTCAAAGTATACTTACGCTAATATGTCACAGATTCAGTCCGAGGACTGGTTTGTCACAATAGACTTGAAGGAGCGTGTACTTCCATGTAACTATCCATCCTCATCACAGGAAGTTCCTGAGGTTTGCTTTCGGGTGCGAAGCATACCAGTATCGGGTTCTTCCCTTCAGCCTAGGTTTATCACCCCGCACCTTTACAAAATGCGTGGATGCAGCTCTGGCTCCTCTGAGACTCCAGGGCATTCGCGTATTAAATTATCTCGGCGATTGGTTGATTTTAGCTGAGTCCGAGCAGATGGCAGTTCGGCATTGAGATGTCGTTCTGTCTCACAGAGGTTGGGGTTGCGGCTCAACGCCAAGAAAAGTGTGCACCTCCCAGCTCAGAGGACCACTTTTCTGGGTGTTTTATGGGATTCGACAATAATACAAGCACGTCTGTCGCCTGCACGTATTTCTGCGATTCTCACAGCCGTAAAGGGGATAAAACTAGGCCAGTCACTCACTGTGAAACAGTTTCAGAGACTGTTGGGGCTCATGGCAGCTGCGTCCAACATAATCACTTTTGGTCTTCTGTACATGAGACCTCTGCAGTGGTGGCTCAGGACCAAGGGGTTTTCTCCAAGGGGAAATCCATTTCACACGATTAAGGTCACGCGGCGATGCCTTCGTGCCTTGGTCATGTGGAAGAAACCTTGGTTCCTCGCCCAGGGCCCAGTGCTGGGGGCTTCTTGTCGACGCGTAATGCTTTCGACGGATGCCTCCCTCACGGAATGGGGGGCGGTCATGAGTGGCCGCTTGGCGAAAGGTCTTTGGCAGGACCATCAACGTTCTTGGTATATAAATCGGCTGGAAATGATGGTGGTATTTCGAGCTCTCATATACTTCCTGCCAGACCTGAGAGGCCACCATGTGCTTGTCCTCCGGACAACACACTGATGGTCTCGTATATCAGAGCAGAAATCCTGTTGAGGCAGGGGCTGAGGCCCGGGGAATGGAGACTTCACCCCAAGGTGGTGGAGCTCCTTTGGGAGAACTTCGGTCAAGACTCAAGTCTACCTTTCGCATCGTTTTATACAACGCATTGCCCTATGTGGTTCTCCCTGACGCATCCAGCTCTGCTTGAACTAGATGCAACGTATTAGGTGTGGTTGAGGATACACCTGTACGCATTTCTCGATATCTTTGCTCCTGGGAGTTACTCTCATCCGGAGTTATGGATACTGTGGGCTCGGCCTCTGAGGGGGCCCAGCTCATAGGTTCAGGTCTCTCGACTGAGGTCGTGGAGACCATACTCCAGTCTAGAGCTTCCTCCACGAGAAGACTGAATATGCATTGGAATGGAAACTGTTCTCTGCCTGGTCCGGAGAACTCCTTCTGAATCTTGCTATCTATTCTATGGTACAGTACTTGATTTCTGCAATGAATGTTTCTTTGCTGGGTTATCTCTGAGGAGAGATCCTTATTTCGTCTTCTCCGTGGTACGTGAGGCTGAGGCCTGCACATACTTGGATTTGCACCTGGCATGGTGATAGTCTTTCTTCATCATTTGTAACCATGGTTCCCTGAGAGGGAACGAGACACTGCGTCGCCTTGCCATACTCCCTGCATGCCTGTGATCGACTTGCTTCGGCTTTTCAGAAGCTGTCACGGTCTGTTTCCAGGGGTGCTTTATAGTTTCCTGGTCGATGATGTCACCCGCCTATGACGTCTCGTCTTTCCATTGGGCTGATTACACATGTGCTTCACGACGCAATCACGCAGGGCGTTCCCGCAGCGCTTGACGCAGCATCTCGTTCCCTCTCAGGGAACCATGGTTACATACGTAACCTGAGACGTTTTCTAAGTTCATTGTCCGGTATTGTTTTTATTTCATGTGGTTGTGTGTTACATTAAGTTCTGTTAGGACCACTATCGTCACATACATATACAGTGATAGGCGTCGTATTCCTATAGGTAGACGGTGGGCCGAGGGGAGATTTCATGTTTTCGGACGATCTGTGGTGAGGGATAACCCAGTTTTTTATATGTAACCGCTACGCTTTTCAACAAAGCAAATAAAAATGTTGCCACTCACATACTTTGTCCATTACTATAATAGCAGTAACTTTCTCCAGGTTATTTTCCCGGCGAATAGAGCAGGCAGCTACGTGTGGGGTCTGACATGTATGACGTATTTGTTGCCTTCATCCAATAGCGTGCGTGGAAAGTGTCGGTGTTGGTGACGCGTTTGTCAAAACCTTTACAGTCTATGGTCAAAACACTGGCGCTCCGCGCCCAGGAAAGATTTAACTTAACTCATTTTACCCACTTATGCTACATATTAAATTTGACACAAAATGTGAATGTAGAGGTAACGTTATCCATTCTTACTGTTTTTATTTTATATAACCATATTTTGTCATATGACGTCCTGTCATTTAGTTGTAATCTTTAATAAATACACCGTTCTGATTTCACAATTTTTTTTTTGTTTCGGTTATTTTTTTTTATTGAATTCAAATTTACAGACAAAATAAGGTATTGAACAAACAGTATTAACTTACAATTTTCAAAAGGCAGACACAATTGCAAAATACAATAAGTAACAGTGACAAAGTCTCAAATCAAATATACAATCAAGAAAGACAATAAATAAGTAAATAAAATAATAATAAAATAAGTAAAATAAATAAATGAATAACATTTATGTAAAAGTAAGTCCTTGCAAGGGGTAAAGGAGCTAAAGTGCACTTAGCTCATTGAATAAATTGGCTACTATAGAAGCTTTTTCATTTGGAAGGGTGCAAACTGCAAAGTGAAGCAGCAAAAGCTTTAAGTTCATTAGTAAAATGAGGAAAGAATGGGGAGGATTTCATAAATCTGCATTTATGAATGAAGTATTTAGCAAATTCAAAAAGATTATTAAGCAAGTAGTACTGTGGACAATCTTTCTTAAGTACACCAAACTTAATTTGTTTGTATTCAAGGGGATTTACACATGTAATAATACATGACAGTTTACTGTACAACTGAGACCAAAACAATTTTGAGTGATTACAATAATAAAAAAAAATATGTTCAGTGGTTGCAATACTCGTTTCACAAAATTGAGAAGAGTTTTCTCCAATATCAAATTTAGATTTCAGGAATTCTTTAGATGGGTATATGTCATTTATTATTTTAAAATGAACCTTTCATTTTAGGGAGACATGGAAAGGTATGAATTCATTCTCAATTCCTTCACCTCCTCTGGGTTAAAATCTTTGAAAATATAGTACTGATTTCACAAATTTACGCTGTATTGCTTGGAAACACAACGTCATAAAAACGATTTTTTTCCAGCACATGTTTACTGGGTAGAAATGGCAAAACATGAAGTGCTGCATGCATATATTTGAGGGAAGTGGACCCACCATTCCCTTCACAGACATAAGTTGGGACAAATTCATTAAATCAGTGTTTTTGTGGAAAGACCTTGAGTGCAGAGAAAGTATTATAGCAGAAGAGGCAGTACAGGCATACAAGTTACAAAGCCATGAACCTACAAACCAGTTAGTCAAACCAGCTAACACTGGCTACCACAGGGAGTGCTACAGCCATTTCACAAATATCACGAAGATAAAACGAGCACAAAGGAGAAGATAGAGGGCAGTAATAGTTGAAGAAACTGCAAAGGAAGGTTGGTATTATATTGTATAGACAGGCGGTGCAGTATAAGACATACAGTGCAGTGTAGACAGTAGTATACAGTTAAGATAGTATGGTTTGCAGTAATATAAAGTAAATATAAATGTGCAATGCATTAGCAGTAGCCTTATAAGAGCAGAATAGATCTGGATATGCAGTACGAACAACATATGCAGATATGTGCAGTGTAGTAGCAGTAACAGTATGAGAGTAGTACAAATAATATAGATAATATACAGTGCATTAACAATAATATAATAAAAACACCCTGCAAAAATGTACCCTTCCAATTATGGCATCATTAACATCAACAAGGCCGGACACCTGAACGCTGTGAAACTGGTTTATTACAATTCAATTCAATTCAATTCAAATTTATTTGTATAGCGCTTTTCACAATACATATTGTTTCAAAGCAGCTTTACAGAAAGTGCATTTCAGAAATGTACATAGAGAAATACAGTTAGTTAATCATGTATTGATTTAGGGCATAAACATCGCCAGCGTCGAGTCGTCTCTTCACAGGCGCCGAGTCGTCTCTGCACGGGTGTTGGAGAATCTGTAGTTATGAGAGGCTGGATACAAACTGGAGCTGACGATCTGTATTTACCTCGGGACTAACGTCCCGAGATAACAACAGAAAAGCATATGGGAAATAATTAGCGTAGCTGCTGTTCGCAATATTAATGCATTCAATCTGATTCAACTGTAGTATAAAAATGTAAGTACCCAGCGAGCAAAAAGTCGTCCAGAAGACGTCTAAAAGACATCATTCTTAGACATCCAGAAGATGTCCTCACAGGAGCCAGAATGAAAGTTTTTTTTACGTCTTTTCTGGACATTGTATAGACGTCAATTAAAGACGTGCTACAGACGTCATTCTTAGACATCCAGAAGACGTCCTCACAGGAGCCAGAATGAAAGGTTTTTTTACGTCTTTTCTGGACATTGTATAGACGTCAATTAAAGACGTGCTACAGACGTCATTCTTAGACATCCAGAAGATGTCCTCACAGGAGCCAGAATGAAAGTTTTTTTTACGTCTTTTCTGGACATTGTATAGACGTCAATTAAAGACGTGCTAAAGACGTCATTCTTAGACATCCAGAAGACGTCCTCACAGGAGCCAGAATGAAAGTTTTTTTTACGTCTTTTCTGGACATTGTATAGACGTCAATTAAAGACGTGCTAAAGACGTCATTCTTAGACATCCAGAAGACGTCCTCAAAGACGTCATTCTTAGACATCCAGAAGACGTCCTCACAGGAGCCAGAATGAAAGTTTTTTTTACGTCTTTTCTGGACATTGTATAGATGTCAAGACGTGCTACAGACGTAATTGTTAGACATCTAAAGGCAGCAAGAATAAAAGTTGTATTAGACGTGTTTTCTGTAGTAGAAATGTCAAAGACTGTTAAAGACCCATACTGACATGGAAATCCCATATGTGCATTTTGCAAGGATCCAACTTTAAAAAATATTTACTTACAAATATTTACAAAACAGTGGCAGTGAGTGAGCTAGTTCTCACTGAGAAAACCCCAGTTACTCATTGTTAATGGTTGTCGTGTCATGAAACTGCAGACACACAGACCATAGACCTAAATAAGATTTTAAAGAATATTGATAATATTGAATATTCAATTGAATAACTGTGTAGTGTATATAATTGCATTTGTATATCTTAACAATATAACTGTAATAAACTGCTTACCATTTTCCTGTAAACCAAACTAATCACTCCAAGAAATCAACTATTTAAATCTCAAAATATATTTTTATTACTATTTCGTTCTGCTGGACCAAAACTTAACAGCCGGAAGAATAAAGTATACATTAACACAATCAAACTTAAAAACCAGAACAGTTAAGTTGTAAATTAACACATTTTCCCTTTAAATAATCTATAAAATGTTGTTAAAACAATATAGGCTATAACATAACAATTAACAAAATATGGCTGCTATAAGGTTCACAAGCTTCATTTATAGCAGCAAGCAGTTTCAGATGATCGGCTGCAGACTTTATTTGGGCCTCTGTTGCAGCTGGGTCCCATTTCATGACAGCAGCTACAATCAAAGCAAAAAAATCAACATGTAAAATAAATAAATACAAATGCCACTGTTGTGGTTTAGCTTATAGCAGAGATACATAGTTGAAAATTTGAGTACTCGAATCAATTAAATGAAATAAATCACAAATCAAGTAAAATTACATCAAGCCTGATATAAGGCATTCCACACACACACACACACACACACACACACACACACACACACATAGGGGCCATTTACAACTTCATGCGATTTTGGTGATCGGATAGCTATACGATCTTGAAAAGACCAGGTGTAAATGCCCTCCGAAACACATTCGTGACGCATTTGAATCTGATTGCTCAAACCACTTCAGGAGGAGGTCTGGGCCGCATTCCAGAAGATACTGGACAAGTGTAAATGCATCTGGTTGTTGAAACCACATATCATATGTACATTTTACTCCTCCCAAAAACGCTCTAAAATAAAGGTGTGAGAGCGTGTTATAGGCTATATGTCATGTTATAGCCAGTTATGACGACGCTACTGCCGCATCGCCGCTGACCATCTAACGTTATTCATCAAGCCAACCTGCAAACTAGCGGAAATCAAAGTGAAAGTAAGCCCCCGATGCTTAACACAGTTATCATCTTTAAAAGTAAAGAAACGAAATGATATTACCAAGGCTGTTGCGCTCTCTCCTATTGCGGTCTTTGATTTAGAAATTTTAAAGGAGAACTCCGGTCAATTTTAACATTGAGGCCACAGTAGTCGATTGTCGAGTTCACGTGCGTGATCATAGGTACTAAACCAATGCCCGTGAACTCGACAATCGATTACTGTGGACTTCGACCGAAAACAGGATGTAAATACAGGTATGAGCGCTGGCTGAATTAACATCATTTTTATTCATATCTTTCACATCTACTGCAGTCAGATTCACCCGCGTTCACCCCGAAGGAATCACTCACATTAGCTGTGCACTTGTAATGACACATCAAGGATGTTAAGAGGCTAAAAGCAGGTTTAAAGGTCCCGTTCTTCGTGATCCCATGTTTCAAACTTTAGTTAGTGTGTAATGTTGTTGTTAGAGTATAAATAATATCTGTAAAATTATAAAGCTCAAAGTTCAATGACAAGCGAGATATTTTATTTAACAGAAGTTGACTACAACGAACGGCTCGATTGGACTACACCCCTCTACTTCCTTCTTTAATGACATCACTAGAACCGTGTTTTTACCGTGGAACACAGGCGTTTTGATGGCGAAATGTCAACAGACGGTTGATGTTTATCTATAATCGGATACCGCAAAAGTTTAATTCGAAGTTGTTAGTTTGCTCTGTCCATTTCACCACGGACTGTTTTTCTAACCTAGGGCTGGGCGATATGGCCAAAAAAAAATATCACGATAATTTTTTTTATATCAGTCGATATCGATAATTATCACGATAAAAGTCAAATCTTTATTTCTTTAAAGTTTAAAGGCAGATTTTTGCTCCTAAGTGAAAGTTGTAGAAACCAGAGCGTTAACTGTGGTTTTAAACTACTCTTTATTGTCAGAACATATCATGACAAACATTTGTCATTTTTCCTTAACAAAATAAATATATTTATTGGACAATTTCTTAGTTTCTGCATGTGCTAATTTTTTTTTTTTTTTTTTGGTAAAATGTAATATTCTGACTGTTTGAGTTTTATTAAACTTAACCATTGGTCATCCAGTAGCCTATCATGCATTTAGATCATGATAACCACAGATAAAACCAGGGCTAGCCTATAGCACCTCACTATCATGGCAAAATGTAACTTTATGGTTTCTATGGTATTTGTATGAAAAACAGTAGTCTAAATACATTATTAAATACTGTAATTATATTCCATTAGTCCTTTAATACATTGTCTACATTAATAATATAATACAATTCAATGTATATCCTACATTTCATAGTGCAGTTAATATTACTAAGCTAACAGTAAATCCGTGGTAAATGATGGGAATTTCAGCCTTCAGACTGTATCGTTGCGCACAGTTTGTCAGCGCTGTTTCATCTGCCTTTAAGCTGGTTTAAATCACTGAGACATTTGTGTTCCTCGCTGAATTCAAGCGCTTCTCACTGGATTTCATGACCGAGACCGATCAGAGTAAACGCATCTGCTCTAACTTTAGTGAGCTCGCGCTCGCGCTGCCGTTTGGACTTTGAGCCGAGCGGATAAAATGAGCCGCGGTTCAAATGAGTTTCGTTCCGCTTTTGGCGCATAAACATTATCGAACATTTAACGACCTCTTGATATCGTTTTATCGAGAAAAATTATATCGCGATAATTATCGTTATCGTTTTATCGCCCAGCCCTATTCTAACCTGGGATAATATCAAGCAGACTTCTCTCAGCGTTTCATCCTGACGAAGGGGGCAATTTCAACTATATTCCAGCAAGCGGTAAGTAGTGATTTACTATGGAAGTAGCGATCAACTTCACATCGTTTCTCTTAGTAGGATGAAAATAATCTTACTTAAACTGTGATTAATATACAGAAAGCGATCAAAGAACAATCCCTTTCCAATCGCCCAAGCTGTCAATCACACAGCGCGAGTTTATCTGGACACTTGACAAAACTCGTTATGAAATCAATGACGCTGTTACACTGCACAACGAAGCGCTTACTGTATTTATATACCTCATGTTTGCATTGGTGAAATCATTAGTGAGAGTGCAGAAAGTGATAAGATCTTTTTTCACGCCATCAACAGACTGTCATCTGCTCAATATGCTCATCACTGCAACCTTTTATGTGATGGGAATAGATCTAAATACTTAAAAAACTTCTCACGATTCGTTAATCCCGATAGCTGTAATAGTAAAAACGTATAATAGCTGTAATAGTAAAAGTTTTCCAGATAGTTCCACATGTAATGCCAGATATTTCATATGCAAACATTTCAGCCAATCACAGCAGAGGGCGTTTACACTGAAGTCTCACAGCAGACACGCCCCTTCAAACAGAGTGTTCAAACCAGGGAATGAAATCAGGCTAGGAAATATGCCTTTTATTTCTAAATTATAACAATTTTTGATCTAAAAAACATACTAACATTATAAGGGCACCCCAGGAAACATGATAAAATAATAAAAATAATCCATGGAATGGGACCTTTAAAACTTGCCCCATTGAAGTCAACAGGGTGCAAATTTTAAAAAGAGGATAACATGGTGTAGGCAACACCGATTTTTGTCGTTGTTCTCTGTATTGACAGCACTCCAAATGTACAAAAAAATGAGCTCAATGTTAAAATTGACCGGAGTTCTCCTTTAACGGATGATCAATAAAATGCAGCTCATATCTGTTGCTTTCGGTGACGTGAACGCCATTAAATTTGCATAGTGAGGGAATCGAAGATCGGATTTATATCCGTTTTGCAAAAGGTGTAAGGTGTAAATGGAATTGTTGTGATAAAACAGATAGCTATCCGATCTGAGAAAACGCATCAAGTGGCCAGGTTTAAACAGCCCCATATACACACACACACACACACACACACATATTAGGGGTGTAAGTTAACGGTTCACAAAATTCATGGTTCGGTTAAATACGATACACTTGTGTCACGGTAAGGTACGTTTTCGATACAGGAAAAAGAAAGAAATGCCAGAGAAATTTCCTTGATTTAATATTTGTAACTTTTTTTTTTTTTTATTAAACCTAACATCATAAAGTATGATTTTTTTTTTACTTTGAGGAATGATGAAGCTATAATTGACTCTTAGAAGCATGTAAAACAGCTCCTTGAAAAAAATGAAATGTAATATTGTAGTTATAAACAAAGGTTTATTTTAGTTCAGATTAACATTTGAGGGCAGTAATTTTATTTATGTCAAAATAAAACCAACGTAATGTAACTTGAAAGCATTATAGCCTACTATTCCTGCCATACTTCCATGGTTACAGTTAGTGTTACTACAGTAAATCCATGGTGAATGTTGCTGATCTGTGGACACTGGATTGTTCATTCATGGCACAATGTTTCCACATCAGCGCTGTTTGATCCATTAATAACAGAGAAATATGAATGCTTCTCACTAGATCTCGCAGCGATGTTATTACTTCAGTGGGGATCTATTAGCGCCGTCTAGTAACAGTGTCGCTTGATCAAGATTGGCTCGTGCTGCACTGGTCCAAACTGATAAACGGCCCGTGAAGCACATAATAACAGCACCTGCTTTCTGGTCAGTTAGCCTACAGTCCCTGCTTTTTTTGTGGAAACCAAATCTTTTGATTGTGAGAGAGCCATGTGTTAAAAGTCAGATGGCACTTAAGCTACTTTATGATTTGCCCTATGTCTGAACAAAAGAAATAAAAGTTAACTATCTATACCATATTGAATTGCATAGCATCATATTTTTGCAATGCGTTGAATCGAAATCGAATCGCACCGGATCGTAATAATAGTGAATCGTATTGCATTGCATCGGTAGCTGGCAGCTGCTTATATGTATCATTAATGTATTGTATCGTTGGCTATGCATCGAGATGCGTATCGTATCGGCCTCAGTTATGGAGATGCATATCCCTAATACCTACATAGGAAAAGTAACTACATTTACATACTGTGAATCGTTTTTTTATTTATCGAGAATCGTTTTTGCATCGAAAATCGCAATTGTATCGAATTATGACATTTTCTTAATCTTACACCCCTAATATAAACACATACATATAGTACTTTGGAGACCAATTGTGTTGAAATAACATTGAGACAAAGGAGGTAGAGGACGAATACTCACTTATCTTGGTAGCTGTTCTGATGAATGACGGATCCTGACCACAGAAAGATAAAAGAGAGAGGTAAAAGGGGGGAATTAATTAGCATGGGTCACATTTCATTCGTTTTGTCTGGTATCTAAAACTTATGTCTGATAGAAAAATGTGCATCACCAAAAGAAGGAACATGTAGATTAACACAGT
Organism: Squalius cephalus; assembly: GCF_949319135.1. Classification (NCBI taxonomy): domain Eukaryota; kingdom Metazoa; phylum Chordata; class Actinopteri; order Cypriniformes; family Leuciscidae; genus Squalius; species Squalius cephalus. Next base: position 22,139,534 of record NC_137126.1, read on the forward strand.
GGATCTGTCCAAACGGTAATCGTTTTAATAACGTTGTCATCTGTACAAAGAAAAAACTCTTCCGTTTTTAGTACATTGTTGTTGTGTAAAAGTTCCTTAAGTTTGTGTGTTCTTGACGTCTTTTCTTTTAACCCTGCAGGTAGTTACATTAACGCATCTATTAATAGAAGTTTTACCTATGGAACTTCGGTATGATTAAATTTGTGTAATATAGCAAACCCAAACAAATGTTAAATGGAACTCTTCCACCATATCTAGCTTTAACCTGTATTTACATCCTGTTTTCGGTTGAAGTCCACAGTAGTCGATTGCCGAGTTCACGCGCGTGATCATAGGTAACTAAACCTATGCGCGTGAACTCGACAATCGACTACTGTGGACTTCAACCGAAAACAGGATGTAAATACAGGTATTTGCGCTGGCTTAAATAACATCATTTTTATTCATATCTTTCACATCTACTGCAGTCAGATTGACCCGTGTTCACTCTGAAGGAATCACTCACATGACCTGTGCACTTGTAATGACACATCAAGGATGTTAAGAGGCTAAAAGCAGGTTTAAATATTGCCCCATTGAAGTCAACAGGGTGCAAATTTTAAAAAGAGGATAACACGGTGTAGGCAACAGCGATTTTTGTCGTTGTTCTCTGTACTGACAGCACTCCAAATTTACAAAAAAATGAGCTCAATGTTAAAATTGACCGGAGTTCTCCTTTAACCTACCAGTCTATTGACTGTCTAGTACAGCCTACTAATACTCTAATGAGAGTTAGTTGACATGTAGTTGAAAAGTTACTTATAGTTAGTAGAATGTCTAAAGTGGACTATCGAAATAAAGTGTAACCAGATACTGCAGTGGATACTTACTAGTGATGGACTTGTTTTTATCTGTTGGTGCCTATTCTGCTCCGTAAGTCCAATGCTTGATCTAAAAATAAAAATTTTGTTAAAAAGTGTGTTAATAGGATTATTGATCGGGTAACATAGGACCATTTTTTAATGTTCCATAAGTGTTATATAAATCTGGAGAACCCTTACTAAAAATTAACAATGTTTTGCAACACTAACCAAATGGTAATAAATTATTGTAATACGTAAAATAGGAAAGAGGCCGCACTATGCATAAACTTTTATTTGCAAAAACACGTTTTGGCGCGTGCCTTCATCAGTTTGCACGCGCCGAAATGCATTTTTGCAAATAAAAGGTTATGCATAGTGTGGCCCTCTTTCCTATTTTACGTATTACAATTATCCAGGCCAGCACTCTAAAAGTTTATTAATATATGCAGTGAAGCCTGCTCCTATACTCACTTAATAAATTATTGTAATCAATCCACCATAAAAACATGGTTTCTACACTATAATAAAAAACATGGTTAATTTAGCAAATGTCCTTAAAAGAACAGCTCATCCAAAAAAAAAAAAAATCTCATTATGTAGCTTACTCACCCTCATGTTGAAATTGTATGAGTTTCTTATGTAGAACCATAATTAAGATATCTTGGAAAATGCCTTTTATTTTTGTCATACAATGAATACAGTTGTTTTATTCCCAAAATTCCTGTGTTTCACAAAAGTAAGTTATACAGGTTTGAAAATACTTTCATTTTGAAAGACATTTATTTTTGGGTCAGCTAGGCCTGTAAACTCAAGAAGATAAAGCTTGTCTGGAGGGTTTGAACTAGTGCATTTGAGCAGATTCACATGTTCTGCCTCTATTTCACGTGTATTTTATGACAATACTCACCGCATCTGAACATCGTGTGGCTGGATAATATTTATTCCCAAAATGCCTGGATCATGAAGGAAACACACACATACACATCAATATTATTATTTGTTTTACTTACTAACGGAGACATTTGCAAAAGCTTGCAAAATTGACTCAACAGCTCCAAAACATATTATTACGACTCGTTAATTTAACTGATCGGTTAGCCATCCCGAGATCAACAATAGATTCAAAAGCCTAGTTTGCAGATTCTTAGAGTAAGACTGTGACAGTTCCTTTCTGTCTAAAGATACAATATTCTCAGTTCACTCGTTGTAAAGCTCCCATGCTGAGTTTTTTTATTTATTTTTTTATCATAGACAAGTTACACATGCTAGCAGCACATAACATGAATTCATTGGAATACCGTATGCACTAATAATATTGATCTAATCGCGTTTAGATTCTCAATTTAATACACTATATCTTGACGTAGCAGAATTTGTATAAAATAAAGTTATTTACCTTCCGTAGATTGCAATATGTCCGTTGTTAAAATTCTTTGTCCATATTCCTGGTTTGTTCTTCATTTACATCCAGCAACTCGCTCAAAATAAACATTTAGCAGTCCGATGTAAAATAATCCATGTTTTAAACGATGTAAAACCCACAGAATAGGCTATTGAAGATCCCGCGCAGCAGCAAAGCAAACACCGACTCGCTCAACTGACGTTTATTCAAACTTGACTCGTAAAGGCGCGCATAGTTGTCATTGGCTAGATTGCTGGATGACAGTCAGAATAAACAGAGAATAACCAATCATGCTCAAAACAGCGAGGAGAGACAGCCAATAGTGTGGCAACATTGTAATTACTGGAAAATATGAATATATATATATATATATATATATATATATATATATATATATATATATATATATATATATATATATATATATATATATATATATATATAATGTGCTGCTTATTTGGTTGTAGGATTTGTAGGCTGGCTGTTATATTTAATCAATTGGTTAAATTGTTTTTTTCATTGCAGTGCATGATTAAAAATTAAACATTAAAAATTAAAGATTAAAAATACTGTAAGAACTTACAGTAACTGACCATATACAATATTTATTTACCACTGTTCTGATAAAGTGCAATTTAATAGAGCAAACAGTATATTAAACAGAGCAAACACTGCATATTCATATACAATTCTGTATGTAGATCTATATGAAAATCTAATGAATTGGTATCATGGTGGTGAGTGACAGTTACATTCATGTGACCAATAATGACCCTTTTACACTTTCACAAATTCTTGACCTTTCCTTTAGAAACACTCTTATGCCTAATAATGTCAACATCCTTTATCACCCTGTGAGGCATTGGTACACAACCTGTTGGTTTAGAGTTAATCCTCTGTCCAACGCAACACTTTGGTAACATTGGCAGAATTATATACAAGTTACAACATAATACCCCGGGTTTCACACTTCACAGGCAAGACTTAAGCCTGTAGTCCCAAACTAAAATGCATGTTTGAGCTGTATTACCTGAAAGCAACTTGCACTGACATATCTTATGGCAGTGCCATTGTTTTGTCTCAAGATGCACGCCAGTAATGTTTTTTTTTGTTGTTGTTGTTCTAAAGCACATTTTTAGAAGCTATAATGAAATACCCAAATTGAACTAAGGACAAATCCTGGCTTTATCTAAACCCTGTCTGTGAAACCGGGTCTGGGTTAGAAATTAAGGATTAAGGTTAACCCTAACCCTAACCTTAAGACTTGTCTACAGACGTTTATTTAACAGCATGGTGTTAACTGCAGTGGTTAGGCCTTTAGCATTGATAAAGGACAAAAATCTTCTCACTGTGACAGTCTGTTTAGTAAAGATTGTTTGTATGGATTGTCCCTAAACTAGAGCTATTGATGCACTCAAGACATACCTGTATCATAAAGATCGTATTTACAAATTGAACATACATGAACGCCGCCACAATGATGAAAATATGAGTAGGAAGCTTGGGATTTTCTTTAAGCCCGATCTTGAAGAGTTATGAGTGTGTCAGTGAGAAACATGTAATACCACAATACTTTGGTATTTAGCAGTTACATTGCCAGGCTTTTCTATTTACAATGAAGTAAGCTAATGCCTGCACAAAATATGACAGTATTATAGTATAACAATATAACATGTAATGATACATTTTACAGTGGCTTCATAAATTAATTTAAAACATAAAAAAAAAACAAATAGTAAAACCTCATGAATACAAACTTCCCAGGAGGACTTAAAAGCATCATGTGTGCATCATGAACCCTGTTGGTGTCTGACCAGCAAGATCAATTTAACAGTTAATGATATAGTCCGTAAATTTACAGTCAGTTAATTAATTTACAGATATTGTTTGTCATTTTGTTCTGAACTAGTTCTGGCTGTCAGTCATTGACTGTTTCTGGATGTCAACGGACGTCCAGATTATAGTCAGCATGAACGTCTTTTCTGAACTAGTTCTGGCTGTCAGTGGACGTTTAGATTATGGCCGGATTGGACATCTTTATTCACGTCATTTATGGACTGTTTCTGGATGTCAAAGGACGTCCAGATTATAGTCAGCATGAACGTCTTTTCTGAACTAGTTCTGGCTGTCAGTGGACGTTTAGATTATGGCCGGATTGGACATCTTTATTCACGTCATCCATGGACTGTTTCTGGATGTCAAAGGACGTCCAGATTATAGTCAGCATGAACGTCTTTTCTGAACTAGTTCTGGCTGTCTGTGGACGTTTAGATTATGGCCGGATTGGACATCTTTATTCACGTCATCTATGGACTGTTTCTGGATGTCAAAGGACGTCCAGATTATAGTCAGCATGAACGTCTTTTCTGAACTATTTCTGGCTGTCAGTGGACGTTTAGATTATGGCCGGATTGGACATCTTTATACACGTCATTTATGGACTGTTTCTGGATGTCAACGGACGTCCAGATTATAGTCAGCATGAACGTCTTTTCTGAACTAGTTCTGGCTGTCAGTGGACGTTTAGATTATGGCCGGATTGGACATCTTTATTCACGTCATTTATGGACTGTTTCTGGATGTCAACGGACGTCCAGATTATAGTCAGCATGAACGTCTTTTCTGAACTAGTTCTGGCTGTCAGTGGACGTTTAGATTATGGCCGGATTGGACATCTTTATTCACGTCATTTATGGACTGTTTCTGGATGTCAACGGACGTCCAGATTATAGTCAGTATGAACGTCTTTTCTGAACTAGTTCTGGCTGTCTGTGGACGTTTAGATTATGGCCGGATTGGACATCTTTATTCACGTCATTTATGGACTGTTTCTGGATGTCAACGGACGTCCAGATTATAGTCAGCATGAACGTCTTTTCTGGACTAGTTCTGGCTGTCAGTGGACGTTTAGATTATGGCCGGATTGGACATCTTTATTCACGTCATTTATGGACTGTTTCTGGATGTCAACGGACGTCCAGATTATAGTCAGCATGAACGTCTTTTCTGGACTAGTTCTGGCTGTCAGTGGACGTTTAGATTATGGCCGGATTGGACATCTTTATTCACGTCATTTATGGACTGTTTCTGGATGTCAACGGACGTCCAGATTATAGTCAGTATGAACGTCTTTTCTGAACTAGTTCTGGCTGTCAGTGGACGTTTAGATTATGGCCGGATTGGACATAATTTCTCAGTGTCATTAATAGACTAATTCTGGCTGTCAATGGACGTTCAGTTCATGGCCTGGACGGGCGGACTTGATTTCAACCTGTTTTGTACGTCCACAGACGTCGCTTGCTCAGTGGGTATTATGTGAATGCCTGGCTGAAGAGATGCGTCTTTAATCTAGTTTTAAACTGGGACAGCGAGTCTGAGCCTCGAACAATATCAGGAAGGCCATTCCACAGTTTAGGAGCTAAATGTGAAAACGCTCTCCCTCCTTTAGTGGACTTAGATATCCTAGGAATGACCAGAAGCCTCGAATTTAGTGATCTTAAAGAGCGCGATGGATTGTAGGGCGATAGAAGTTCCGTTAAATACACGGGAGCTAAACCATTTAGGGCTTTATAGGTCAGTAGCAATACTTTGTAATTGATACGGAACTTTATAGGTAACCAATGTAGAGACGACAGAATTGGTGTTATATGATCGTATTTTCTTGATCTAGTAAGAACTCTAGCGGCGGCATTTTGGACTAACTGTAGCTTGTTTATTGAGGATGCAGGACAACCAGCTAATAAAGCATTACAGTAATCTAGTCTCGAGGTCATGAATGCATGAACTAACTTTTCTGCATCAGAAACTGATAGCATGTTACGTAGCTTAGCAATGTTTCTAAGGTGGAAAAAGGCTGTTCTTGTAACATATGAAATATGATTTTCAAAAGACAAGTTGCGGTCTAATATAACACCCAGGTCTTTTACTGTAGAGGATAAAGTAACAGGACACCCTTCTAAATTAAAGTTGTATTGTAAGAGGTTTTGTGGGCAGTTTTTTGGACTAATAAGTAATACCTCCGTTTTATCTGAATTTAATAGCAGAAAATTACATGTCATCCAGTATTTTATATCTTTAACACACTCTGTTAATTTAGATAATTTAGCGTTTTCATCTGGTCGTGATGAAATATATAATTGAGTGTCATCAGCATAACAGTGGAAATTAATTCCATGTTTTCTTATAATATTACCAAGTGGCAGCATATATATTGAGAATAGTAGAGGGCCTAACACAGATCCTTGCGGTACACCGTAGTTTACTGACGTTATCTTCGATTTTTCCCCATTTACGCAGACAAAATGGTAGCGGTCTGATAAGTATGATCTGAACCAGCTTAATGCCTGTCCCTGAACACCAGTGTAGTTTTGTAGTCGGTCTAAGAGTATTGTGTGATCTATAGTATCGAACGCAGCACTAAGATCAAGTAAAACTAGTATTGAGATACAGCCTTGGTCAGAAGCTAAAAGTAAATCATTTGTGATTTTAACGAGCGCAGTTTCTGTGCTATGATGCGGTCTGAATCCAGACTGAAACTTTTCATAGATATCATTTTCTTGCAAGAAAGAGCACAGTTGAGCGGACACAACTTTTTCTAGTATTTTAGACATAAATGGAAGATTTGAAATGGGTCTGTAATTTGCTAGGTTATTATGATCTAATTGTGGTTTCTTAATAAGAGGTTTTATAACTGCCAACTTGAATATTCTTGGAACATGACCTAAGGATAAAGACGAGTTAATAATATTGAGAAGAGGCTTATTATTATATAGGCTTATATTACTTATTACCCATGTTAAGGGAACAGGTGGAACCAATTTATGGAGCATGAGTTTTCCCCTGCTGAAAGTTACAAACCATTTTTCCTTAATCAGTGATGTGGGGAAGGGTGCAGAACCTAGATCTATTGTTTTGCACTTTTTGTAGTGGTAGAGGCAGAGGATGGTGAGGCAGCTCCAGTAAAACACGGGCTCTGAGGTCTTGCGCCCATGATCTCTACACGTCCAGCTCCAGAGGCCATACTGGAGCTTGTGCACTGCTCGTGTAAAAAAAACAAATTGTGTTAAGGGTAGATGCACAATGCACATGTAATCAACATGTAATTTGATTAAATCAAATATGTAATCGCATGATGCTAACTACTGCTAGATATCCAGCTGAAACTACCCTACTTAAACCTTGTGTGGTGTTCATATTTTTGTTATTCAGCCAGTGTTCAAGGGTCTGGTGGACCCGCTGTATGTTTGGGTTTTTAGTTCAACACAATCAAAAATGTTATGTTAAAATTCTCAACAGATGTTTACTTCATCACAATTACAAGCAATATAAACTGCATATATGGTTAATATTTTCTCTTTACCTTTGTTAGATCGCATTAAAGAATTGCAACCCTGTGCGGGAACAGCAGGGGTAGAAACACAAAACTCACTCTTGTACTCATACACACCTCACTCACTCACTCATTCAGATATGTGGTTTACGGGGACTCTCCATAGGCGTAATGGTTTTTCTAATGTACAAACTGTATATTCTATCCCCCTACACTAACCCTACCCCTAAACCTACCAATCACAGAAAACTTTTGGCATTTTTTGTATTTCAAAAAACACCATTTAGTATGTTTTTTAAGCCGTTTGGTTTATAAGGACACAGATGTCCTCATACACATTTGTGTCCTCATAAATCATATGCAAGAACACACACACAGACACACACAGACACACACAGACACAGTAGGCCCTGACAGGAGGAGGACAGAGTAAAGGTACACAGGACCTACAATTTCCACACTTGTATTAGCCCCAGGTCCAGTGGACCCGAACATCCTGTGTGTAATATAAATGTGGGGTGTGGGGGGTGGGGGGTGGGTGTACAGTGTGTGGTCATTGAAAGGCCAATGAGTCTGAGTTTGAAAAAATAATTAATCGTATAATTTTTCTCTTGATAAAAAATGAAAACGACCTGCCACACAAGGGTTAAAACGACACTAACGAGACGCTTACAGTAACGTTACATACGTTTGAACAACACAGTGTACAAAAACATTTTATATAGATATCATATTCTAATTAAATTAATACTTACAAATCACAGAAAGAATGTCCTTGGCGATGGTCAATGTGCTCGTGTCCGTCGTGTCCGATAGCTGAATCATACGTGTAACAGCTGTTCTAAATAAGCTACATCTGATTGGTTAATAATAATCCTATGTCAGTATCTTGCCGCACTATTGGCTCGATTGATATAGTAGGCAACTGCGTTTGCCTGCATATTACGGGTCGTGCAATATGATTTCAGGAGAAAATGTGCAATAAATGGGAGTGGCAAGACTTTTCATATCGTTGAGAATAAAACAACCGTCCCAACTTTTCAAATTCAGGTACTCCCTCCATGGGGATCATCCATTTCGAAAAGTAAAGCACATACGGACACTCGGCCCACCGTCTATAGGTAGAAGTGTATCAGCTGAGAGTCAGCTGATGAGAGCTTGACTAACGTGACCTGCCAGAACTGACACTACGCTTTTTCTCCTGTGATCTCCTGTGTGTATACTTGTGGATTAATAAAAAAATGTTAGCGTCAACTCAAATCCTGCGTCATGTGATTACTTCAACCCCCAGTACGCTATGACGCTATTACGCTATGCGTAATTTCTGTCAGGATCACTATCGTCATTTACGATTGACAATTAGCATACAGTTAGGGTTGGCGGTATGGTTCTGTTCTGGGCAAGAACTCCCTGCGCATCCATGTAGCCTAGGATGGATAAGAGCAGGGAGAGCAAAAAAAAAACAAAAAAAAAACAACCTTTTGCCAGTATCCCCCACTGATGCTGATAGAATGGTAAATGCATCCTGATGTTAGTGGCATATGTTGAGTAGGCCTACTATAGATCCAATCTTATGGGAGAAGCATCACCCCAAGCTGGAGCTAGCAAGGACACATTGCATCAAGTGTGTTGCTGTAGCCAATTGAACAGTTGTATGGTATCTATTGTGGGAAGCTTACACCCCTAGCGGCAGCAAAATCTGATACAACAAGCATGTTGTATAATTGCGGAACTATTGCTAAGGGCGGGCGTACACGGTGCGAGTTCGGACACTCGGGAGGTCGTGAGATATTGCACACGTTGCGAGTCAGTTTAACTGATAATCGCGTCAAAGCAGCTGGTACACGGCACAACTGTCCTGCGAGAGAGAGAGAGAAGTGAGTGTGTATGTGTGTGTGTGTGTGTGTGTGTGTGTGCGCACACACTGTATGGTTGCTGCCACTGAGGTATAGCCCCATCGACGTGGTTGTGTATGATTTGGCAATAGGGGACAGCTGGTGAAAATCGGGCCGATTCCCCGAATTTTTTAAACATGGTTAAAAATTTTCGGGAGGTCGAGAGGTGCTCGTAACATGCTCGGCTCGTAATTCCTCTCACATGCTGCGAGCCGCGACCATGCGAGCATCACCGATTCCACTCGATTTCTCCCGAGTGAAAAAAATCTGCGAGCTCGTAAAAACAGCAAAAATCGCACCGTGTACGCCAGCCTTAAAACTAGTGTTGTTTGGCAGGGGAAGCATACACCCTACAGCAATAGCTCTGACTAGCACTAACAAAACCGATACAACAAGCATGTTGTATATCACAGAACTATTGCTAAAACTAGTGTAGTTTGGCAGGGGAAGCATACACCCTACAGCAATGGCTCCGACAAGCGGCAACAAAATCTGATACAACAAGAATGTTATAGAACCATAGGACTAGTATTAAAACTAGTGTAGTCCTGTCGGGGAAGCATACACCCTGTAGCACTCATATGCAGTGGACAGCTACTGTACGCAATGAAGTACAGTGTGCTTCCTCATTTATGAAAATTACTAGAACAACACTTTGATTACCACAGCATGTTGCTTAGTACAGTATGCTCAATAATACTAGAAGCCTAAGTAATGAGCATATTAGATAACATTTGCATTAGCAACCAGTACATTACTGATAGCAATGTTGTTGAAACAATGACATAGACAGGGTCAATTTTCACAAAATCAGAACCCCGAAGGCATTTTGTGATTATTTATATTATACAACATTTCTAGGGGTATTAAGGGGTGCTGAATCCAAATCTGCTGTATATGAAGCTCAAAAATGTCCCAAAATGCCTCAAAATTGAGGAATTCAAAATGGCCGCCACCACCAGGCTGACATCTATTTTTCAGTGTATCTTTTTGACTAAACAAGGTACAAACATGAAATAAATGTGCTTTTGTAAGTTTCCCTACATGGGCAATTCAATGCCATATTCAGATTTGAGATGTCATGTGAAGAAACTGCTTAGATATTGCAAAAATAACTGTTTTTAACTATGAACTATTATTAATTAATTAATAATTAAGTTATTATTATTAATATTATTATTACTATTATTGTTGATATTATCAGGCTACATTTACTTACTTTGTATTTTGTTTTGAGGTCAAATGTACAAACAAATACAAAAAGTTACAACCTTTAATTAAATGTTCACAGGTTTTCACACATGGGGAATTTAACATCCTGTCCTGATTTAGATCAAGTGTCAATAATCAGCTTGAAAATCACACAAGTATAGAGAAAAAGGTGGTCATTAGTGATAAAGAAGTTGTCAATCAAATAAGATCCAAAAGCAGGAAGATCCATGGGTCATGGTGATATTTATTGAACTATATGCCAGTAAAAGTTACAGTGACAGCTTATTCGCAGTCCTCTTCAATGTTCTGGCAAGTGTTGTCAAGTTTCCTGCAGTTGCATGCGTCTATACATTCCATGCGACTCTTTCTGAATAATAGAAGAATAGAATAGATAGATTGCAACCAGTACAAGTACAGGTACATTGGAATACTCTACCAGTCTATCATATTTGTACATTCTTGTACACAATGATCAACAGCAGCTAATTCCCTATACACATACCTGCAGCTGCAGCGTTGGCTGAGGCATCCCTTGGTACACCCAAGTGAAGTGAACTCCCTGCAGGCTTTAGGCATAGGTGGCAGAGACATTAGCTGTGGCACTAATTGACCTTCCTTGTGCATCCATCCCATTTCATCCACTGGAGGAAGATCAGGATGTGGCAGGTGAGCTTGGTTCCAGATTGTCGCTTGATAGTGTGAACGCATGATATGAAACTTCACTGCATCTGAGGTTGGAGGCAGAGTCTCTTGTGGATGACCTTTGCAAAACAACTTCACTCTTGCTTTGTTGCATGTATCAACCTCGGGCACACCATACATCTTACAGATGAATTTCTCTGTTGAATTCACAATATCTTCTGTGAGAGGGCCCTTCCCAAGGCCAGTAAGATCGGTGTGATGTTGCTCGAACACCTGCCAGGCTGTTTTCTTTCCGTGACCGCTGAACTGAGACACACTATCACAGCCAGTGATGGCATGGAAGGCAAGGAGTGTGTCCACTTGATCATCAGAGAGTAACTTGCGAATGTCATGTACTGGAAAATACTTTGGATCCTTTGATGTTCCAGCTTTCATGTAGAGATGGGTACATCCAATTCTGTCATGATGTGCTAGAAGTAGAAGAAGCACATCTGTGTCACGCGCTGACACCACTATTGTGTCCATAGGAGCCTGGATGCAGTGCAAAATCAGTCATGTATCAGCCTCCTCATGGTCAGCACTCAGAGAGGAGATTTCAAGTTCTGGATCTGATGACTTGACAGTGGTTGCTTAAGCAAACCCACCTGATACTACAACCACTGGCTCATATTCTGGGCTGTGTTCTATCAGATGGTTTGAGAGTAGTCGAGCAAGATCTGCTTTGTTCTCTTCCAGTGCCATGAAGCTCGACCAGTCTGCTGGAAGTGGAACAAAGTCATTCACGATCTCTCTGCGTACTGGTCGGTGGCGCTGTTTACGCTTCTTTCTTGTGCCTGTTTTGATGGATTCGTCATGGTACCTGTCGAAGACTACATCAACCCTCTGGTACTTCTCTGCCATCTTCAACACTGTGTCAGCAAACTTGTTGGCATAGTTGCTGAATGTTGTGATGTCAGGCGGCTTCCCAAGTGCCATTACAAGTGCTTGGCCATCAATAAGAAAGCAGCTGGGTTCCTGAAGGGGCACATCTGCAGGGGTTTGGATATGTTTTGTCAGTATATTTGCTAAAACAGACTTGTTGGTGGAATGTAGACTGCCGTTAGTTGCGGCCAGAGATGGCGGGATGGGCATGAGTTCATGCTGGAGAATATTTTCCAGGTCTACCTTACGACCTGCTCTGTAAGCTGTGATGAGCCTTTGTAGAATCTGCCTGTCCACTTTGATGATGATTTGCTTGTTCTTGGAAAGTTGCACGACTTCATACAAAGAGGCAAATGTTTTGGCTTTGTTCTTCCGAATGGGTGACTTCAGATCCAAGTGCTGGTCACTATCTGGAGGTTCACACAGACGTTTGTCCACAAACACTTTCATTTGTGCCTGTCCAAGGTGTTCTGCACCAAGCAGAGATTGTTGAATCTGGGGTGTGACCACGTCCTTGTTGATTATGTTCTTGAGCGTGTCCCCACCATCTTGAAACACACCCTGCTCTTTTAATGATTGACATATTCTTCTTTCATCCACATCATCTCTTTCCATTCTACTCTTTGTGCACTCTGTGTGTGTGTACTCATCGTCTTCATCATCTGTTGTCAGTCTCAGCATCGCTGTTGTCTGAGAAGCTATGACTGTTCTCAGATTATACGATAGTGTCCATCTACTGAGAGATGTTGGTATCCTGGTGATACCTACTAGGCCTCCACTCTTTTTTCCTGTAGCGTTTAGCCACTCTGTACTTTGATCCGCTAAAACCTGATTGAAGCGTTGATCACTGCGTTTTACCACGAAGTTGCCTTTCTGAAACTCAAGGAGGATTTCTGGTGGGAGAGCAGACATCTCAGCCAGGTACACAGTACCCCATCTGGTGTAGTTGATATGATCGTACCTGAAGAAGAAGGGCAGCATACGTTTGAAAGCATACAGGTGGAGATCCCACAATCTATCACGTTGCGCTCTTGTGAAACAAAGTAGGATGCTGACCATAGTCATATAGTCCCACCAGAATGCAGCATTCGGGTCATCAACTGCAAGTGATGCAGAAAATTCTTTCATGGGCTGCTGGAATCGGTCTTTGGTCAGTTTGTCGACCATTTGTGCGATGTGATCAGCATCTATGGACTGGCAGAGATCTGCGAGTTCAACTCTCAGTGTAACATCAACCTCATCCAGATATGTGTAAAGCTGTGGGAGTAGTAGTTGCCAAAGAGCCTGCAGGGTAAGCTTGTGGGTCCTCATAGCATGTGCATACCCCTTTCCTGCCATGACATGCTGAGCAGCATTTGCTCCCAGAAGATCACACTTGACCCATAGCTCCCTCAGGCCAGAATCAACCATGTGTTGTCCTATCACACCCAGGAAGTTCATGGCAATGTGAAGACCTCCATGGCAAGGTATAAGCACGCCCTTGTATTCTTCTACTGACCACTTCAGTTCTAGCAACTTCGGATAAAGTGCCTCATCCACTGTCAGAATGACATGCTGTTGTTCCATTGATTTGGAGACATGAAGCACTCGCTTGACGACTGTGTTCAGTGTATCGAGTTCAGATGCAGGAGCCTGGATGATAGGTAGGTACCCTACTGTAGTTTTCTCTGGATTGACTGTGCTTGCCTTTTGATTATACAATGTCCAGGAAGGTTTTGGTTTTTGAGATGTCCTGGGCATGAAGGCCATGTCTGTAGCTTGTGCTTTCTGTGCTGCGGGACATTGTTCACATGACTGTGTGAAACAGTCTGCTGCTAATACACCACTGATTGGCGGTTCTGTGATTCCTCTCTTTGGTGCAGGTATGATATCAGTCATTGCCTTGGGGATGTTGAGGGTGTCTGACCTGGAGTAAAGATCAACTCCTTCAAGGAGATCACCTTCAGGTGGACCACGTTGCCAGGCAGCCACTTGAGTGGCATGGAATGTCCCTTTTCCATCCAGAGTGTATTCGTTGATGTCAACATTGTCCGCTGAGAAATGAACAAAGCGACCCTTTACCAGATTTTGTGGAACAACAGCACCATCATCCCCCATGGTCTCCAAGGTCGTCTTAGCCAGTTCAGTGTCAAGTTTGATTACCTCACGGTAACTCATAACATGACCTGCCTGGTGAAACATGTTCACCAACTCCTTCGAACGTGTAGCTTGATGAAGGGTACAGGCCAGTCCAATGTGCTTCGGAGTGAGGAACTTGTCTCCACTAGCTGTGTACATAAGATCCTGTGCAATGCTGAGGACTCTAAGCTGTCGTTTGGCTGTGTTCTTATCATAATCTTCAGTGTCATCCTCCAGCAGGCGCTGACCACCTAGTAACAAGTTGAGGAACATGTACAGGCTGTTGGGTATGCTGTCTATTGCTCTGTTTTCACTGATGTCTATCCCTTCTTGTTTTGGATGTGAGATCATATCTCTTCGGATCTGCAATGCCACATGGACCATGTTCAGGAACATATCTTGATCCTTATGTTTGAATGTAGGAATAACTCTATGAATATTAGAGGTGTCGTCTTTCAACATTGTTGATACTGGAATATGCCGGTATTTGGATGGAACCAAGACAGTACGAGGTTCATTTCGAGGCTGATCATGCAGTACAACAAAGTCGTATATGCCCTCAAGACGATCAGCTATTTGTTCCTTGAAGGAGTTCCTTCGGCTTAGAAATCTAGATGGTATATAATTGAGCCTCATTAGCTAGTGTAGAGTACCGGTCCCACACATGTACAAGATCCAGAATATCCGCTTGATTTGCTGATTGTTCAAGTTCTTGGCAGATCCACTCTAATGGCATGTCTGTGCTCGGAAGTGACTCCATGCGTTTGGTCCTATGTTCAAACCTGGTCTTGCAAGTCATGTGATAACTTCCTTCTGCAGCTATAAGATCATTTACACAAGCTAGTCGCACTCTTAAGAATGAATCACACTTTGCTGCTTGTAGGATTCTGCTGCTGAATTTCATTTCTTGTATGAGATGTAGTTTTTCTTTCTGATCTTGTTGGCAAAAGATACACTGCTTCCAATCTACTGGAGGCATTTTTCTCCGTAGTGTAATGCTGAGGCTGAGGCAGAGGGATCCATTTGCAAGACTTTATTAACACAGGTAAGAAACACAGGCAGGCAGACATAAACAGATAGCAGCAGTAGTCAGAGGGACAATCCAATACTCAAAGTCAGATACAGGCAGGGATCAGGGCAGGCAGCAAAGGTTCACAGAGTCCAGGATACAGGCAAGGATCAAGGTTCAGAATAACACGGTAAACAGGAGAGTATGCTTGGTAATGTCTGCTGAGCAAATCAAGACTTCGCACAGAACAATGGAAGACACAGTCAATATAAAGGGGGAGATAATGATGAACAGGTGATGGTGATAATGATGGAGGGAGTGCTGGGAAGTGCAGTTCTAATATTCAGGAGAGAGGGAGCGAATGAAACCAGAGGGTGGCGTAAGAGAGCGTTCTATGACACGTAGAGTAACATTTTGCAGAGTTGGGGTGGATGCAGATAAACTTGGTTTGGTATCTTTTTTTCAATTCTGCCTTCAATTTCCTTTCTATTTCACGTTTATTCATGTATTTTGCTCGGCAGTTCTTATGCCATAAGAATTGCTGAGGCAAGTCTCCTTGAAGTATCTCAGTAAGTCGATTGGTTGCATCTCGGAAATTGTCATGGTGTAATTTCATCCGGAGCTGTCTTATAGTGTCAGCTGACTGGAGGCCATCCTTACTAACTGTCATGAGATTTTTCTTATTGTCTTCCTGGCATATGATGCATAACTGTGGCTCAGATGACATTAAGCTTTCTTGGGTATGGTCTATTTCTTCAGCCATGGTTTTTGTCGCCAAATGACTAATTCAGACCTACAAGAAAGAGTTGGTTCCCAACCCGTGGGCCGCCGATGTATTGCAGGTGGACCGTGGGAGGCCTTTCAATAGAAAAAAATAAAACAAATTCATGAATTCTGCTTTTATGTCATTTTTCCTTTTTTATTCAAAATATTCACAAATTTGTTTGATATGGCATGAAATATCTGATAATCTGTTTATGAAATATATGCAAGTGGATGTGTTTTGTTGTTTAAACCCCTTTATAAAAATCGTGTTAGTTGACCTGTATGCGCGATGGGCGCCCCCATGTTAGTTTGTGCCCCAGACCCAGTTCAGAGAATCAGATCTGTTGGATTTACAACACGTGAATTCATCCACTTTTCCCGAAATACATAAAAGTAAGTGGCAGGTGAACTGGGAAAAGAATAGAGTAAACTTTGAAGTTACTTACACAATGTGTATCTGATATGAATACAACGTGTCTAATTATAATGGAAAGGATTATTATTGTTTCTTCCATAGACATCAGTGTGTATTTTACATACTCTAAATGTATTGTTTTTTTTAGTACTTATATGAATTTATAAGTCTGAAACCTACATTATGTGGTTGAAGACACTGAAAAGTTTTGATATATGGCAGCTCTGAGCGCACCTGTCTCTGGCTCAGTGCCAGCCAACGTGCTGCACTAACCGTTCTAATCACACCGGTGTGATCGTACGCTCCAGGGACCAGCCTAGACTGATCACACCGGTGTGATCGTACGTGCGAAAGGGTTAAATTAAATAAATTTAAAGTCTTTCCTCCAATCAGTCAGTGTAAAAGCAAGTGTGTTAAGTTGACTGACTTTGATGTCATCTAGCTAATCGTGCTAATAGGCTTTTTTTAGTGATCAAAAATGCTAAAATATATACTGCAATTATTTAAACTACTTAGATAGATAGATATATAGATAGAAACGTTATTGATCTCCTTGGGATGTTTATGAAAACATGTCACATTATGAAAATATACACTGGACATGACTTTACCTGTTAGCTGTCTTATGTTTCCGATCAGCCGTTCTGAGTGTGAGAGTGGAGAGAGGCTAAGAAAGGCCAAGTTCGGGGGAGGTGTGAGAAAGGCCAAGCTCGGGGGAGGGGTGGGATGATATCGGGGAGGGCAAAGGTTGGGGAGTGCATTATAGCACATTTGACACATTTTACCTCAAAACATTTTACCTCAAAACAAAATACAAACTAAGTAAAAGTAACCTGATAATATTAATAATAATAACTTAATTATTTATTAATTAATTAATAGCTCATAGTTAAAACAGCTATTTTTTCAATATCTAAGCAGTTTCTTCACATGACATCTCAAATCTGAATATGGCATTGAATTGCCCATGTAGGAAAACTTACAAAAGCACATTTCTTTCATGTTTGTACCTTGTTTAGTCAAAAAGATACACTGAAAAATAGATTTCAGCCTGGCGGTGGCGGCCATTTTGAATTTCTCAATTTTGGGACATTTTTGAGCTTCATATACAGCAGATTTGGATTCAGCACCCCTTAATACCCCTAGAAATGTTGTATAATATAAATAATCACAAAATGCCTCCAGCACTTTAAATAAGCACATTTTCAGAAATTCTGCCTAGACTAACACACATTTTGCTGATACCTGGATAATCTTAGCACAGCATGTGACAATGACACCAGATATAAGCCTAAAACACAGCCATGTTCCAAATAACGACTGGGCTAAATAACCTTAAAACAACCATGTTTCCAATAGCACTAACAGCTTTTAGAGCAGTGGTTCTCAAACTTTTTTGGTTGCGCCCCCCTTTAAACCTTAAAAAAAAAAAATAAAAAAATCTGAGCATGTTTTCAATAGCAACTAGATAGCCTTAAGCACAAACATGTTCCTAAAAGCTACCAAATAGCCTTAAGAACAAGCACGTTTCAATAACAACAGATAGCCTTAAGCACAAACATGTTCCTAAAAGCTACCAAATAGCCTTAAAGGGGACCTATTATGCAAAATTCACTTTTGTATGGTGTTTGGACATAAATGTGTGTTGGCAGTGTGTGTACACAACCACCCTACAGTGATAAAAATCCACTCACTCCTTTTTTTTAATCTCCATAAATCAAAAGCAGTCTCTCCAAACGACCCGTTTTCAGAATGTGGCTTTAGTGACATCACTAAAGCCACAGGCCCCGCCCCCGAGTGTTGACTGACACTGCCGTTATAACTTAGACCCGCCCTGATCGAGTTCACTGCGAGTTGTACACATCAGCCATTGCTGCAGCAATGCACTCACGAGAAGCGTCAAAGCATCTCCCAAGCGTTGAAGGTGTTGTAGCTGGATGTATTCATTCACATAGCTCTCTTTATTTACTCTTGAAATCTGCCAGCCACTGAAGACGAGGTGGATTCATTTTGTTTTCAAAGAAAATCCTCCCTCAACTCAACAGAAACTTATGTAAGTTACTTATGCACTTCTTATACTGTTTACTCAGCTCTAACAGTGATTTTCTGAAGAAAAACTGATGCTTCATCTTTTGTGTGACATACAGTAAACTTTATTAAACTCATCAGTATATTTTGTGTCATCATTCAGACAATTCAGATCGTCAGACGGAGTCCTACAGCAGGCTTGCATTAATAGTGTATACAAGCAATGCCAAATAGGTTATAATCGTAATTAAACTAAACTATACCTGTTCCAACTCCATACAGCATATATTCTCTGACTCTGTAGGCATTTTTATGGTCGAAATGAACACCATTACTGTGACTGTCTGTTTTATTATTATCATCTTTACTGTTCTCTGGCTCTGATCGCGCGGCTGCTTAGGCTCCGCCCCCTGTGCCGTGAACCAGCAGCTCATTAGCATTTAAAGGAGAAGCACTAAAACAGTGCGTTTTTCACAGACCCAAACAATGATGATTTAAACGTGCTGTAAATAAAATTATGTTGGGTATTTTGAGCTGAAACTTCACATACACACTCTGGGGACATCAGAGACTTATTTTACATCTTGTGAAAAGGGGCATAATAGGTCCCCTTTAAGAACAAGCACGTTTCAATAACAACAGATAGCCTTTAGAGCAAGCATATTTCCAATACACTATAGCTTTAAAGGATAACTGTCACCAAAATGCAACCTTCTGTCATGGAATGGCAGGACACAGACAGGTAGTAGAATATATACAAAGGTTTATTAAAGAGCACTGGATAGACAATGACAGGTAAATAGTAGAATTGTAGATAAGTTGAATACTGAAGGTAGTGGGAAGTCTGACAGAGTCTCTTATCTGAACACAGGAATGAATGATGGACCGAAGAGACAGCGTGATGACCAGACGGGATGACGACCAGACGAGACGAGGAACCAGAGAGACTGGATGAGGATCAGATGAAGGACAGGTAAGTAAGGATGGCTGACGCGAAACAGTCGTTCCGAAGCTTTGCAAGATCCCGAAGCGCAGATGTGTCGAAACACTGATCCGAAGCGTGATTCGAAACACCCGTGTCACATGACTATGGCCAAACGAAGCCTCGAAGTGTTTCACTAAGTGTTTCATCAGGTGTGGTCCGCCGAATCAGCGTTTGATTGGCTCGGTCGGGAACAGACAACACAATCGCACATCTGTATGTGAACTCAACGCATATTGACCTCGTGGGTTTTTGTGAGAGGAGTTTGATTTTGAGATAGCGGATTTTTGATGATATAGTGACATAGTGCGATTTGATTAGTTATAGGCTATTTAGGCTTACATTTAAATTTACACAACACATTGACTGATAGGCTAGAGACAGACAGAGTATATATATAGTGACACATTAGATACATAGATATAAATATATATAGACAGCTAGATTAATAGATAGATACATATATAAATACATAGATTATATATAGATACATATATATAGATACATAGATTATAGATACATATCTAGATAGATAGATAGATAGATAGATAGATAGATAGATTTGGATAGATAGATAGATAGATTTGGATAGATAGATAGATAGATAGATAGATAGATAGATAGATAGATAGATAGATAGATAGATAGATAGATAGATAGATAGATAAAATGGAAGCTCCCCAGAAGAGATGCCATACATCTGTGGTGTGGGAGCATTTCCATTTAGAAACCCCAAATAAAGTGAGGTGTGTATTGTGATCGGCATCTAGCCTACTGCAACAATACATCCTCCATGATGCGCCATTTGAGGAGCACTCATCCTGCCATTTTGCGGGTGCAGAGGATGGCATTCCCCCTGTACCTAGGCCTGCTACTGACACTGCTGGGCCATCTCAGCAAGGTATGCGTTTGAAATATAATTATAATTGAAATATAATTACAAACTTTTGGGACACTGTTTAGAAAGTCCATAGCCCTATGCCCCACAACCTAATGTCCCAATATAATATTGTGTGAATATACATTTTATAGGTCTACATATGAGTACCCAATATACTGCCAGTGACAACATCATTTTGGTTTTCCCATTTGTTGTAGTTCTACATTCCATTACATTTTTCTCTGCACACTGAGCATAAACTTAAAGCATAACTGACCCACTAACTTACTGGAAAGAGAGAGCAGTAATCTTTCCTCATTTGTATGTCCTTGCTAAAAAATATCTTTGTATGCCAGCAACAAATGTCCCTTGTGAGAGGGTTTTTTCAAAGGCTGGAGAAATTATCTGTAAAAAAAGAAGTAGGCTAAGTCCTTCCACAGCAGAGAAATTAATATTTTTGAATAAAAATCTCTAAAAAAGTGAGACATTGTGGCTTGATTTCTTTTATTAATATTCATTTTCATGACCAAAATAACATTATGCACAGTGAGGAGCCTATAGGTTACAAGCTTCACATATTAGAAAATCATAATAATAAAAAACAACACATTTTTTTAATGGCTCGTCAAGGTTGTTTCAGATCAACACCTGCAAGTGACCACTAGGTGTCACCGTTGAGACGGGTATCGGATTGATTCGAAGCCTCGAAACAATATGGCCCATTTGGTTCAACTGTTTCATTGCTTCAGGAGGCCTCGATCTGGCCATACAGGTAAGTAGACAGGCTGGTAGAGTTCGGTTTAGGTAGTGGGTAGAGAGTCGGGTAAGTCTGTGTAGTATAGACGAGACCAGACAGTGAACTGATGTAGGTGCTGAACATAAGTAGTGGTGAGATGATGAGTGCAGAGTGCAAACAGGTGGTGAAGGCAGGTGCAGACAATCAGAACTCAGGGGATTGTGAACGAGTGGGCGGAGTGAGGATGTCTGGTGCTGACAAGGGTGCATCCGTGACAGCTAGGGTCTTTTTGTTAATCTACCCGAGGCAAACTTTCATTTAAAAGCATAATTAGAAAGGAAACGCCACTTTTAAGTTTGATCGTATTTTCGTTTTCTGTCAAATTGCCTTTTGAATGGGTGTGCTTCGGGCACTACTATGATAACATCAAAAATCGCTATTTTTAAAACACTAAGAAGGCTCGACACAACATGAAACTTTGCTCGAAGTATCACCAAGGCTCTGACTCAACTGAATAGTGACTTTTAGAGCTTTTAAGTCTTTTTAGAGCTGTGCCACAGCAGAAATGATTCCGTTTGCACCATGAATTGTTATTTCCTAACTATCACCGCAGGCTGTTTGAATCTGTGCTGCATAGTGATAAAAGCACAGCATATGCAATGCAAGCAGTTGCCAATGACAACAGACAAGTAACGCACATAGCCAATATGATCGCATTAGCCTAGCAAGAGCATTTTAATGAAACAATTAGATAAGCCCAAGCAACACGGATAGCATTAGCAACAAGCATATTGCCAATACCCTGATAGCTTTGAGCAATGAACATTAAAAAGGAACTTAGCTTAGCTTCGTGAAGACTTTCAGAGATGAATGGAGAGTGAATCACATTGAGTCCTGTGTCAATAATGCAGCGATGCGAGCAGCAATGCAGACTGAGGTCACTTTCAAATCAGTGTAAGAACACCAGCTCAAATGTGAGGGGAATGTACAGTTAATGATTTACTAATTTTCATTTATGAATTATTAATAAATCAATAACTAATCATATTGGCTATCACTTACACAATTTAAAATTACCCAAAATGTAATACACAGCCCATATAGTTGTATTTCTGTATATAGACAATCAATCTTAACGAATTGCAATTAATTATGAATACAAAAGGGCTATAATTTGAATTTGTGAATGACTACTAAACTCAAATCAAATCATTAGATAATCCGTCTGTCTGCCAAACGAATCATGCGATGTTCTTATCAACTATCAAGGAGAGATATCCTTATGAACTCTCAAGAAAAATTATTCCCTTGGCCACAGAGAATAATTGTCTTGTTCACAAGATTATTAACTTGTAGGTCAAATTTATCACAAATTTATCGAGCTTGTAGCTATAAGATCGAACACATTTAAGAGGCTTTGTTCCGTGAGCAGCAAAACAGAGACAATCAAGAGTATAATCAGTTTTAATAAAATGCGATTATGAAGGTAACGTTACAACTACATCTAACAAAGAATATATATATACGGGACAGTAAAATGAAAGTAAAATACTGAGCAAGGAAAACACAGATTACAGACTAGCAAACAAATCACAATGACTACCTCTGAGAACCATCAAAGTATCAAAATCACCTTAAGCAGGGAAATGTAATACGCATTTACTTATTAGTAAGATATTAAAATACTTGTGTTATGTTCATTGGATTAATTGTTTTAGGTTTCACATTTGGGACTCTTATTTTGAAAATTACCAGACTAAGCAAGGGAGCAGCCATTTTAGTTTCAGTTTGCTCAGCTCTCTCTAGCATTAAGTTCCATGTGACTGCCGCTCCAGTTTTCTTTAATGTTCATGCCTTCGAAAGCATTGTCAGTAAGTAATTATTGTAAAATGTGTAAATTGAGAATATTTCCTTTATTTCCTATGCTATTTTCATAATAATTAAGTGTTGTTTTATACACCAATTGCTCAACTGGTAACTCTGCTCTGTCAGCCTTTATATTGTGTATATATCTTGTATTGTTTTTACTAAAAGCAATTTATTTGTGTATTGTTTTTGATAGTTTCACTCTCCTTTGAAGCATATTGGAGTAAACATCAGGAGTTTTGAAAACTACATCCTGGCTCCAGTCTTTATTTGAAGGGAGTTTGGCTTGCTGCTAAATTGTGTTCACACATATGGAAACACACAAGGAGAGCAGTATAGTGAAATGACAAACTCAGCTGGCCGAACATCTTGGCAGAAGCATACAGCAGCAAGTAGTGAGCATCATGGCTGAAAGGTATCCAGAACACACCACATTAGGAAAGATACAAAGTAAAAGTAACAGAACATCTGACACATCCTCTAAAAGTTCCATAAGAACTTCAAGATCCTCAAGATCTTCAGTTGGTGTTGCTGCAGCACGTGCTAGAGCTAAGGCAGAGGCAGCACGTGCACGAGTTACCTTTTCAGAGAGAGAAATTGCAATTAAGGTGGACTCAGCCAGGCTACAAGCTAACTTGGAAGCCCTACATCTGGAAAAAGAGGCTGCAGCTGATAGTGCAGAAGCAGATATATTAGAAGCAGCAGCAGAGTTAGAGGATGAGGAGCCATATCAAAGGAAATGTCACTCTTCATCAGCACAAAGCACAGAAAAACGTGTTTGTGATTATGTCAGGGACCAAGCTACATATCTCAGTGAGCAGGCCGACTTAGCCGCTGATCAGTCTCATGATCGCAAATCTGAACCAGACCAAGTAAAGGATCAGAACCAGTTTACTTTTCAAACTGAACCAAGTATAGTGCATGTGAATGATAACCAGTATGTCGTACTTGATGCATGTTCTACATCTTCATCTCTAAGAGTACCAAAACTGCAACAAGTAAAACTCCCAAGAAACATGAAAAAGGAGTCGATAGAAACACCATTCAGCAAAAAATGTCAGCAACAGGCTAAGTGTAGTGGTGTATCCAGATCTTTGCCACAACACTCAGAAACTTCAGGCATGATGGACCTAGTGAAATATTTTGCACGTCGTGAGCTGGTGAGCAGTGGTTTAACACGCTTTGATGATCACCCTGAAAGTTACAGAGCCTGGAGGTCCTCTTTTATCAACACAATCAAAGACTTGGGTCTTACAGCCAGTGAGGAGCTAGACTTGTTGTCAAAGTGGCTTGGTAAAGAATCTTCAGAATACGTGAGACGTCTCAGGGCAGTTCACATAGGAAACCCAGACACAGCCTTGAAAATGGTCTGGAACAGACTTGATGAATGCTACAGCTCACCTGAAGTAATCAAAAGTGCGTTGTTTAAGAAGTTAGACAGTTTTCCCAGGATTTCAGGTAAAGACAACCTCAAACTAAGAGAGCTTGGAGATATTTTAATGGAGCTGCTCTCAGCCAAAGAAGACGGCTATCTACCAGGTTTAGCCTACTTAGACACTGCTCGCGGCATTAGGCCCATCGTTGAAAAACTGCCATATACCTTACAAGAGAAATGGATTTCTCAAGGCTCAAAGTTCAAAGAAGAATTTGGTGTCACTTACCCTCCTTTCTCGTTCTTTACTCAGTTCATTTGCAATCATGCTAAAACACGTAACGATCCCAGCTTCGCCTTTTCTAGTAGTTGTCGCTCACAGTATTAAGGACTCACTGTAAACCGCTCTAACTTCAAGACGCCAGTGTTGGTACACAAAACTGAAATCTCTCATAGTGCATTTCAAGACAAAACGCCTTCTAAAGATGATCTAGCCAAATACTGTCCCATACACAACAAACCCCACCCTTTAAGGAAATGTCGAGGCTTCAGGTTGAAAACTATCGATGAGCGAAAAGCATATCTAAAAGAGCATGGGATCTGCTTTAGGTGCTGCTCATCATCATCACACCTTGCTCGCGATTGCAAAATCACTCTAAAGTGTGATGAGTGCAACAGTGACAGTCACAACTCAGCTCTACATCCTGGTCCACCCTCATGGACACCCAAAATACGAAGTCCTCCATTACAGCATGGCGGGGAGGATGCAGGAGAAAATCCAACAACACGAGAGGTGAGCTCCCTCTGCACTGAAGTTTGTCACGGCCTTTCCACAAAATCTTGCTCCAAAATATGTCTTGTCAAGGTGTATCCTGTGGGACATCCTGAGAATGCAGTAAAGATGTATGCTATGCTCGATGATCAGAGCAACAGATCTCTGGCCAGGTCAAGATTTTTCGACATATTCAACATCAATAGCAAAGCATCTCCTTACAGCCTAAAGACATGTGCTGGGTTGATTGAGTGCTCAGGAAGAAAAGCAAACGGCTATCAGATTGAAGCGGCAAATGGTGGAATTAGTCTTGCGCTTCCAACATTAATTGAATGTGATGAAATACCCAACAACCGTGATGAAATTCCAACACCTGAAGCTGCTTTCCATCAACTTCACCTCAAGCATATTGCAGCCGAAATCCCAGCTCTGGATCCAGAAACCCACATCCTCCTTTTGCTTGGACGTGACATACTCAGAGGTCATAAAGTGAGGAAACAAATTAATGGCCCACATAACACACCCTTTGGCCAAAAACTTGACCTAGGATGGGTTCTGGTCGGTGAAGTATGCCTAGGAGATGTGCACAAGCCCAGTGTTTCCAGTTTTAAGACAAACATCTTAGAAAATGGAAGACCCTCACTGTTTATTCCTTGTACAAGTCACATACACATTAAAGAAAAGATCACCAGTAACTTAACAGCTCTGCATACAGCTCATGACTTCGAAACCCACTGGAACATGAGCAAAGACAATCTCGGCCAGACTCTATTTAAGAGATCAGAGAATGACAATAAGCCTGCACTCTCCATCGAGGATGAAGTCTTTCTAAAGATTATGGAGAAAGACGTTTTCCAAGATAATTCCAACAGTTGGGTGGCACCTCTTCCTTTTAGGTCTCCACGGCCAGTTCTTTCAAACAACAGAGATCAAGCTTTGAGCCGCCTCTCTTCCTTACGACGTACCCTAGAACGGAAGCCAGATATGAAAGAACAGTTTGTAACTTTCATGCAAAAACTATTCGACAGTGACCATGCAGAACTTGCAGCTCCGCTACCAAAGGGAAATTAATGCTGGTACTTACCACTATTCGGAGTCTATCATCCCAAAAAACCAGATCAGATCAGGGTAGTATTTGACTCCAGCGCACAGCATGAAGGTATCTCTCTCAATAATGTGCTCCTCACTGGACCAGACCTTAATAACAGCCTCATTGGTGTCCTGATGCGCTTCAGGAAAGAGTGTGTAGCAGTGATGGCAGACATACAACAAATGTTTCACTGTTTTGTGGTGAGAGAAGATCACAGAGATTACCTACGCTTCCTATGGTACCGTGATAACGACCTTAACAAGGACATTGTCGAATACAAGATGAAAGTCCATGTCTTTGGCAACAGCCCTTCCCCGGCAGTAGCGATTTACTGCTTAAGACAAGCAGCAGAGAAGCGTGCGCCGCAACACGGTCCAGACACCAGGCACTTTGTGGAACGTGGATTCTATGTGGATGATGCACTAATTTCCTTGCCAACTGAAGAGGAAGCAATAGACCTACTAAAGAGAACACAAGCATCCCTCTCCGAATCAAACCTGCGGCTGCACAAGATTGTATCCAACAGTCTACAAGTACTCAAAGCATTCCCAACTGAAGATCACGCAAAAGACATCAAAGACCTCAATCTCAGTGGAACAACTATGCCTACACAACGCAGCCTTGGTCTGAATTGGGAAACTGCGACTGATACATTTACATTTAAAGTATCAGTCAACGACAAACCATTCACCCGCCGTGGTGTCCTATCCATAATCAATAGTCTCTTTGATCCTCTCGGTCTTGTGGCTCCTGTCACTATACAGGGGAGGTTTCTACTTCGAGAGCTATCCACTGAAGGAACAGACTGGGATGAACCACTGCCACAGGAGAAACGTGGTGAGTGGGAATCATGGAGACATTCATTGAAAGACTTGCAACACCTTCACATTCCTCGTCCTTACACACCCATCTCTCATTCAAAGGCAATTCACAAAGAAATCTGTGTTTTCTCTGATGCGTCTACAAAAGCCATAGGAGCTGTAGCATATCTAAGGGCAGTAGATGGAGATGGACAGATCAGCATTGGCTTCATCTTAGGAAAAGCAAAACTGACGCCAAAAAACCAGCCTACCATACCCCGATTAGAGCTTTGTGCCGCAGTCTTAGCAGTGGAGGTAGCAGAACTCATTGTTCAAGAGATTGACTTCAAACCGGATGCTATTACCTTCTACAGTGATAGCAAAGTTGTACTTGGGTACATCTATAACGAAACTAAACGTTTCTACGTTTATGTCCACAACAGGTTGCAGAGAATCAGACAATTTTCAGAACCAAAGCAATGGCGATACATACCCACAGAGCACAATCCTGCTGACATTGCTTCCAGGTCCATCCATGCATCGCAACTCGTGAAATCTAACTGGTTTACAGGTCCGGCATTCCTGCATAAGCCACATGAAGATGACTTCATTATGACAGACAACTTTGCGCTTGTGGACCCAGATTCAGATACAGAAATCAGGCCAATCGTGACAGCTTGCACCACAGGAATGAAGGATAAACAACTCACCTCTGACAGGTTTCAGAGGTTCTCCTCTTGGAAATCCTTACAAAGAGCCATTGCATCGCTCATCCATGTAGCTTGCTCTTCTAGATCCACCAATGAATCCAACACATGCAGCGGTTGGCACCTTTGTTCACAAGCACGTACTGTAAGTGAGCTGTTAAAAGCCAAGAATGTGATAATCCGCTCTGTGCAAAAGGAATCATTCAGCAAGGACATCGAAACACTCTCTAAGGGAGCACACTTGAGCAGCAAAGTTCCACTCTCAAAACTCAATCCTTTCTTAGATGAGGACGGCCTACTCCGAGTCGGAGGCAGATTAAAACTGGCAGATTTAAGCTACCCAGAGAAAAACCCAGTCATCTTACCTGGCAAGCATCACGTTTCTGCGTTACTCATAAGGCACTACCATGAACGTGTGGAGCACCAAGGCTGCATATTCACAGAAGGGGCCATTCGTGCTGCTGGATTATGGCTTATTGGAGGCAAGAGGTGCATAAGCAGTATACTTCATGGATGTGTAACCTGTCGTAAACTTCGTGGTAAACTAGAAATGCAGAAAATGTCAGACTTGCCACCAGAACGACTAAGCGTGTCACCACCCTTTACTTACACTGGCTTAGATGTCTTTGGGCCTTGGACAGTGGTAGCTCGCCGCACAAGAGGAGGTCAAGCTCTCAGTAAACGCTGGGCGGTGCTTTTCACCTGCATGAGCACCCGTGCAGTTCACATTGAAGTCATTATGTCTATGGACTCTTCGAGTTGTATCAATGCACTTCGCAGGTTTTTTGCGATCCGTGGCCCTGCAAAACAACTGCACTCAGACTGTGGAACCAACTTTGTTGGTGCTTGCAACGAGCTTGAATTCCACAAAGTTATTAAAGAAACAAAGGTGCAAAGATACATCAATAACGAGGAATGCACATGGGTTTTCAACCCACCACACTCCTCCCATATGGGAGCACTGCAGGTTCGTCACAAATGGCAGGAGCCATACTCAAACATCCAGGAGGGTGACATAGTACTACTAAAGGACAATCAAGTGGCCCGAAATGAATGGCCTATGGCACTCGTCACAAGTGTTTTCCCTGGTCAAGATGGAAAGGTTCGAAAGGTTGAACTTAAAGTAACTAAAGAAGGGTCCAGCAAAACTTTCTTGAGGCCTATATCTGAAGTCATTCTCCTGCTTAGAAAATAAGAAAACTCCTTTAAACAGTTGGTATAGATGACATCTTTATAGATGTCAGGCGGGGAGTGTTATGTTCATTGGATTAATTGTTTTAGGTTTCACATTTGGGACTCTTATTTTGAAAATTACCAGACTAAGCAAGGGAGCAGCCATTTTAGTTTCAGTTTGCTCAGCTCTCTCTAGCATTAAGTTCCATGTGACTGCCGCTCCAGTTTTCTTTAATGTTCATGCCTTCGAAAGCATTGTCAGTAAGTAATTATTGTAAAATGTGTAAATTGAGAATATTTCCTTTATTTCCTATGCTATTTTCATAATAATTAAGTGTTGTTTTATACACCAATTGCTCAACTGGTAACTCTGCTCTGTCAGCCTTTATATTGTGTATATATCTTGTATTGTTTTTACTAAAAGCAATTTATTTGTGTATTGTTTTTGATAGTTTCACTCTCCTTTGAAGCATATTGGAGTAAACATCAGGAGTTTTGAAAACTACATCCTGGCTCCAGTCTTTATTTGAAGGGAGTTTGGCTTGCTGCTAAATTGTGTTCACACATATGGAAACACACAAGGAGAGCAGTATACTTGCATTGAAACCTTGTGGTCGAAACAGGACGGCGTGCGTGTTTGCCCTTCAAGGTGCGTGTCCGGCGTCGAGCTGAAACGTTCTTATTGGGTTCTTCTTGAGCGCGCGTCGTTGCGGGAGATTCAAAATGGTCGACTTGTAAGAGTTGCCAGAGAATTTAGTTTAAAGTTCGTTTCACTCGTAGTTGGAACTGAATGAACACGAGACTACTAAAACAAGAAGTCGGAGTTACGACTAAAACAAAACAAAGTGAAAGTAAAACAAAACGGAGAGAAGACGAGACGAGTACAAGGATGACAAGATAAGGAACAAGAGAGAACTAACTGGAATGCAGAGTGTATCTGCTTAGGCCAATTGGAAAGCGAAATTCCGGGCGGGAGAAATTTTCTTTGTCTCAACTCGAGGTTAATTTGCATGTTTTATGGCAGTGTTAGGATTATGTCTTTTCCACTTTAAACAATTGTAAGCACAGAAAAATGCATTTTATCATAATTTGATACCTATACCTTGTCTATGGGCACATAAAGGTTTAATTTAAGCCCAAATTTGGTATGTTTAAAAGCTACGGCATGGAAATAACGTCTTATTCTGTATAATAAGCATTAAAAGTTCAACTAACAATCTAGGAATAAGATTAACCCAAAATGTGATGTACATTGACAAATGGGAATGAAGATTGGACTTTAAAAAGACCAACATGACACATCTATGATTTCACCACAGTGTGCACCTCTTGAAACATTATTCCATTAGGGTTTACAAGAATACACAGCCACATCACATAGAAGAACAATCATGAAAAGGGGAAATTACATTCAGGTTTACATATTTCTTCAGTGGTTATACATATAAAATATCTAGGATGAACACTTTAATTCTGCTCCTCTGCCAGAATCTCAGTGAGATTCCTGGCTTGCTGACATTCCGTTAGGGTCATAAAAAATCTTATCCACCTAACAAAGTGGGGGGGAGGCAATTGCCAGAGAATGTTGGTGAACATTCTTAAACTAAAACACTTTTGATTCAAGACTACACATTACAAAGCCACACCTCTATTATAAAACAAAAACTAACCACACATGCATATAGGAAGGTACATACATTAAAAGGATATTTCTATCCTAGGTTACATACAACGGACGTTTGTGTGTGTGTGTGTGTGTGTGTGTGTGTGTGTGTGTGTGTGTGGACAGACCACCTGGGCCTTCGTTTGCAGGGAAAGGAGGAAGATTGATAGAAATCTTTGTGATCTGCCAGTGAGGATCCTAGCGATGGTTCTGTTAAATTTCATGCTGGCATAAGAGTGTCAGAAGGGCAATTTGACCAAGGCTTTCGGAGCTCTTCGGGGTCCATTTGGTGTTATTCTTTGCTTTCTGGGGGGGTCGTAAACACCCCAGGAGGATGGTCTCTCACAGACCAGGCGGCTCCATTTAGTGAATTCTATTTAACAGGTTAAAAGTTAAAAGCTTTCCCAAAATTTATAATGACAAGTAATCATGAGTCTTGTCCATATGCTACATCAGGCAACTTATGATGAATGCTGCGAATCTTGTGTTCAAGTTCACGAACTTGAATGAATCTGAGGTGAAATCCTTGTGGGGAACGATTTCCTCTTGCTAAATTCCCGATTACACGATTCCTTGTGAGATGATGCGGTTTGCCTGCCGAATTTTGCCATTTAATTAGCTCCTGAGAAACGCAATAGCTGCTGATAATACTGAAGGAGCTTATATATGTACAGTGATAGGCGCTGTATTCCTAATAGGTAGACGTGTATCAGCTGAGAGTCGGCTGATGACAGCTTGACTAACATGACCTGCCAGAGATGATGCTACGCTTTTTCTCCTGTGATCTCCTGTGTGTATATTTGTGGATTAATAAAAAAAAAAATGTAGATTGTCCTGTGCCATGTGATTACTTCAACCCCCAGTACATGACAGAATATCGGACCGAAAATAGATAGGACTTACTAGCCATCCAGCTGCACTGCAATGGAGCAGGATCGGCAATCTCTCGAGGACCACACCAGGAAATTAATTCTTATAAACTTTCCAGACTGCTCGTTGTACATATTTTTTAGAACCAGGTTGAACGAACGCACAAAGGAGAAAAAAATATTTTGCTGAGTTTGTGGAGTAGGTGCTGGTGAACTGCAGAACCCCAAACAACATTTGCCCCACTGAGGAGGACGTCACCAGCACCACTCCAGAACCAAATCCCACCACCAGCCACCACCCACACACTGCACAGAGCTAAAGGCAGAGCACACCACAGACAAAGAGCCGCGATGTCAGCGCCAGTAAGCAAGACTGAGCCAACCATCGCCCCATAGCTCAAGTCCGAAGGAAAGTCTGACCAGGTGTGTGAGCCGGCAACACAGTGTATCGCTGTGAGACTGCTCATGGAGTTTGAGGGCATGGAGGAAAGCACCACCCACACTCCAGTAGCTGAGAGTAAGCTGCAGCTGGGCTCTGCATATTATTTTGAGAAAGTGTAACTCTCCCATTCCTGCTGGTCCTGCCCAGCTTCAAGTCTCATGAGTCTCCAGAGATCCCACCCAGCCTCCCTCTCCCACCTCCACTTCCAAAGCTAACCAGTCCGTCGGCCCCGCCTCTGTTGGTCCATCCATTGTTTACTCTAATATGCTGCATGGATGCACCTTGGATCTTCCGATCACCAGCTCCGCCTTGGAAAGAGGATCGCCTGGCTTCAACTCCAGCCACCATCACTCTATCTCAGCTCGTCGACCTGTTGGCTTCACCTTGGCTCCTCCCTAACTCGGCTCCACTTGAGACCATCGGCCTTACGGCTCCACAGGGCTCCCTTGTTCCTCCAGCTTTGGCTTGGTCAGACGTTGCTCTGTCTGTGCCACAGACTTCAAGGGCCTTCAGCTGCGCTTCGTCCCTCCACCCCTTCGGCTCTTTCGGGCTCCGCCTTGGTCCTCAGTCCTCCAGTACATGGCTCCACTTCAGATGCTTAATGTCAGGATTATGTTTAGTTTAGTTGTCTTTTTGTTCCCATGTGGTGGTTCAGTTTTGTCCTGATTAGTCCCTAGTTTGTTCCCTTGGTTCCTGATTATGTTCACCTGTCAATCATTATCTCTAACTTTGTATTTAAGCCCTAAGTTTCCTCAGTTCATTGTCTGGTATTACCTTTATTTCATGTGGTTGTGTGTTAGTTTTCTCCTGCGTTATCCTGTGTGTATCTTTGTGGATTGATAAAGTTTGTTTGGATTTTCCTGCGCTGTGCGATTACTACAACCACCAGTATGTGACACATGTAGGGGGCAGGGTACTAGTTATTGTTGCTATTATTATTATTATTATTATTTAATCATACATTTTTAAATAAAAATAATTGTATAAAAATGTTTAATGTATTTAATTATTTAAGAAAAAAATAATAACAACTACAATGATAAAAATGACAAAATGCCTTATCTACTGTCAAGCACTATTGTATCACACACTGTACCGATGCTTGTATCGAAATGACCATGTGATTGATGAAGCTTCGAACGTCATGCAGTTTTGTTAGGTTGGAACAGCTGGTTTGAAAAAATTGGTGCTTTGCGACCCCACCTGATGCATAAAAAGGGAAATGATTATCGAGGAGGCATTTTTATTTATTTATTATTTAACACTATACTTCACTATAACATAAATTGTAAAAAAAAATAACAGAACACCCAAAATATTTTCTCAACTACTAATATTTTCGTCAATTACTAATTATGATCACATAGGCCTACTATGTGAACCCGTTGACCAGGCTACACATGACACGAGTTGTGGTCTCATTGGCACACATTAATTTAGATGAGATTAGATCAGATAAAATAGAACTGTATTGGTCCCAGATTTATTCCACTCTTGTATGTCACGGACTTCCGAAGCTTTGTTTGGTCACATGCATTTTTCTGCTCTGCGGTGATGTGTTAGATATGTTGGAGAAAACAAGTCTGGCAAACAGATGTCACTAATGTGCATTGTGTTAAAGGGATAGTTCACTTTGAAATTAAATTTTGGTATGTTTTAGCTTACCTCAAGGGCATCCAAGATGTAGGTGTCTTTGTTTCCGCAGTAGTTTCAATTTTGATATTTTTAGGTCAAACCATTCTTGTCTGTCAGTCATATAATGCAGGTCTGTGGTCACTGTCTCAAAGAGCATGCACAGAGAAGTCCAAATTAAACAATTCCCCATCGTAAGTACACATTGATGGCCTAAGACACGAAACGAGCAGTTTGTGTGAGAAAATGAACGGTATTTATATCGTTTTTACCTCTACACAACCACATCCAAGTGATCTGAGGGCGCGCGCGCTTCCTGGTGTGTGACGTGTGCGCGCATTCTGGCTTAGTCTGCGCAAGCGCCGGAAAGTGTACAAGAGGTAAAAACAATATAAATACTGTTCGTTTTCTCACACAAACCGCTCGTTTCGTGTCTTAGACCATCAATGTGTACTTACAATGGGGAATTGTTTAATTTGGACTTCTCTGTGCATGCTCTTTGAGGTGGTGACCATAGACCTGCATTATATGACTGACAGACAAGAACGGTTTGACCTAAAAATATCAAAATTGAAACTACTGCGGAAACAAAGACACCTATCTTGGATGCCCTTGAGGTAAGCTAAAACATACCAACATTTAATTTCAAAGTGAACTATCCCTTTAAAAGCTTCGAGTAATGAACCATTTTTCTGCCAAATTTGACGAAAGCCTCAAACGCTTCAGAAAGCCTCAAACGCTTCAGAAAGCCTCAAACGCTTCAGAAATCGTCAGTTTCCCATCACTATGTATTGCTGAAAGACACATGATGAGGAAGATATGGTATAAACACAGTCTTTAATAATAATCCACAAGGTAAATGTACCGAAGGCATGATAGAAAATACAACTTACACAGACAAGACCGAACCACGAACACTGAAAACACAGGAACTTAAGTAAGGCAAATAAGGTTAATTAATGATACACAGCTGAACTAATCATATCAGTAACCATGACGTCTAAAGAGTAGCTAAAGAGACGTCTAAAACTGAACTAATTACAGTTATTATCCCTTGGTAACTGATAGTTATTTAGTTTACAAACTAAAAGTCCATGAAAACAAAACTAAATGACACACATAACTGATAATCCCCCAAGAGAGCGTGGTGGGCCGTCCATGGCAGTCCCAGTCGTTTCTTTTGGAGCTCCACCGGATGACAATTATGCCAACAAACCCCTTTGATATTTTGGGGTTTAGATTTATATTATATTGAGTACTTTTGTTGAGTTAAGGTTAAGTAAAAGTATATTCCTTTTGGAATAAGTTTTAGGTAGATTTTGCTGTTATTTGTAGCTTATGTAGTAGTGTTGTTGTTAGTCTTCCCCTGTGTGTCAAAATTGGTCTGATCAGCCAATATATAAGTCCCTGTTGTTTCTTTTGTAGGAGGTCAGTTGTATTTTTGAGTCTTTTATGTTGAGAGCTTTAGTTACCGTCTGTTTATTTGACCTTTTTTTGGGGCCCAAAACTTTATCTTTATTTTGTTGTCATGATTGTTGGGAAATAAAAATCCTTACTTTTGAACTTCCCTTGTGACTCCTCTTGCTTAACTGCTTGGTCCCTGACAATGCAGAAGCAAGCGATATCGTATGTAATGGGTTATTTTAATGCATAAAATAACACAATTATTAACATTAAACAGCACATAAATCAAAACTACCTAATGTTACTGAGTGAAATGTCAACCCAGGACGAGCTATAGGACTGTGAAGCTTTGGGGGTGTTGTTGGACTCGATCTATGTTTTGATCATCATTCTGAATCCGATCTGGATGTAGTCTTTGACAAAAACACGTTTTTCTCAGCTTTTTGCTCAAAATGTTGCTTATTTTAAATGAAACTTAACCACATTCAAATGTTGATAAAAAAAGAATGAAATAAGCTAGAATAAAACTCTTTCTTTTGATAGATTGTATGTTCAGATATTCATACAACAAAATATTCTGGAGGCCATGACAATTTTGTGAAAATGATCACAAATAATGAACGAAAAAAAAAAAAAAAAAAAAAAAAACACTGGCGGAAAAAAAGTAATAGAGAGAGAGAGTTTCTGGAATCTCTGCCAGAAAGATCAGGGTTCTGTTACATAAACTGCTTAGACTAGTTTTACAAAATAATCTTTTTTTTTTTTCTTTAAGATTAGTCATAACTTTTTTAAACCAGTTGGTCTTGATGATTAAAGTTATTATCCCTTGGTAACTGATAGTTATTTGGTTGAACAAGTTCTTAACAGTTTTTACATAATGGCTGTTTAAGCAACTGGCCCCAGATGTGTGTGTGTGTGTGTTTTTTTTATTATTATTATTCTTGGAAGAACGCTATGAAAAATAGAGAAAATATTATGAAGAAAAGGATGAAATATTACACTGTAAAAAATGATTGATGCGAAAAGTTGTACAAATGAGGAAATACATGTTGGCTCAACATAATGGTTGTGTCAAAAAAGAAAAAATATGTTTGGTCAATGATTGCATGATTTCCATGACTGTACTACAAAATGTTCATCAAGAGAAAATAAATAATTGTGTTCACAGAACTTTTAACGTTGCACAAAAAATATTATGTTGGCCGAGCAAGAGGGAACAGCGTCAATCGTCTGAGCATGCGCAAAGAAGCGCGACGAAACTTTTTTCACAGACGCCATTTTCTTTGACTCACGATGCAAGGCATACGAGGAGGGAAAACACAGATATTTAGTGTTTTATCGCATTTATAACATTATATTGTTTTATTACAATATGTATGTGCTGTAAATGGCTAAATCGTTCTCAGAAAGGCATTTTCGTTGACGCGCGATGCGGAGCAGACCAGGGTGAGGTTGCTTTTAAACAGAGAAACGACGAAAGTAAGTGTTTTATCTAATTTACAATATGTATTTTATAACATATTGATTTATAGAGAAATTTAAATGCTCTGTGTGCTTAAACGAGCTGAAACCTTTCTCAAAGGCGACATCTTTGACTCAATACGGAGCTGACGACGAGAAGGTTTGCTTGTAACGTTAACAGGGAAAACACCGAAAGTAAGTGTTTTTAACCTAATTTACAACATGTATTTCATGGCATTATATTGTTTTATAACGATATTTATGTGATGTGTGCGCCTAAACCTTTGTCACAGACTAACGTTAGGCCCTGTATCTTCTTTGACTCGTGACGCAGTGCAGACACGGAGTTTGCTTTTAACGGTGAAAACACAGAGTAAGTGTTTTAACTCATTTACAATATGTATTTTATAATGTTATTTTGTTTTATGACAATATTTGTGATGTGCAAATATCATAATGTATTTATCCTCAAACCATATTTTACTTTCGTTTGCCAGCACACCTAACTTATCTTAACTGAAACCTAACGTTAACTGAAACCTAACGTTAACTGAAAAACAAATTTTCTTAGAATGTGTAAGTAATTCTTTAAGATTAAATGTTTATGAAAATGTATTTATCAGATTCAATTTTGGTTGATGTTTGGATATGCTTTCATGTTTAAATGTATTTGCTATTTGTGTTTGCTAGGAGCATTTCCATGCTGCACCAAGTGGTTAAGGCTAACCAGGCTTGGTCTTTAAAGGCTGTGCAGACTAGAACCTGGTGAGGGTCAGATTTTACAGATAACATTTGAGATAATCATGTGCATAAACATTTAAAAAAAGCTTTGTTGCTATTTGGTATAACTAGATTTTTTGTGTTTCATAACAGTCATTTTGAATTTGTCCAGTCAAATTACTTTACAAAAGTTACTTTTCCTTTTCCTTAAATAAAATTAGTTTTCAAACCAATTGTTTTCATGATTTGACAGGTAGATGTTGTCTTGCTTTTTTAATTTTAGACTCAACTGATTGGGAAATCTCTGCCCATCACCTGCCTCCAACATCACAAAGCCACAAGAAGGGAACAAAGATTCTTCCGTCAGCTGACTATTTAGTGAGATTTCTTAAGGTGCGTGTCTAAATTTATTCCTAAAGGGTTAGTTCACCTACAAATGGAAATTATGTCATTACTTACCCTCATCTCGTTCCAAACATGTAAGACTTTCTTTCATCTTTACAACACAAATGAGGATATTTTTAATGAAATCTGAGAGCTTCCTGTCCCTCCATTGACAGTCTACGCAAATACCACGTTCAAGCCCCATAAAGGTGTAAAGGTACATCATTAAAGTACTCCATGCGACTCCAGTGGTTTAACATACATTTTATTAAACTACGCGAGTGCTGTGTTTGCAGCAACAAAACATTTACCACTTAATTTAGAAAATATAAATTTCCAACATGCGTTCATGAGAACATTACGAGTTGTGCATGTTGTTGATGCGAAAGCAGATGTTGTTAAGTGAGCGTGCATCGAAGATTAATAATTAGTACATAAAGTTAAGTTTTTTGTTGTTGTTTTTTTGTGCAAACAAAGCACTCTTGTTGCTTCATAAAAAAAAATTGAGGTTAAACCACTTGAGTCACATGATTACTTATGATTTCCTTTATACCTTTCTGTGGCTTTGGAAGTGATAGTTGAATAGGCTGTCGATGAAGGGACAGAAATTTTAAAATATCATCATTAAGTGTTCCAAAGATGAGCAAAACTCTTACTGGTTTGGAACAACATAAGGGTGAATAATTAATGACAGAATTTATATTTTTGGATGAATTAAGTCTTTAATTTACTTGGAAATCAGTAAATTCAAGTCTTAATCTAACCAAAATAGTTTATTGTTTGAGTCACGAAAGTCTAAGATGATTGAACTTTTTCCACCATAAACTTGCTGTATTTATAAAACACAAATATTAATTGTAAATGGTCTGGTTTTGTGTTGTCTACTCTAGGGAACCAGCACTACAGGATTTTTCGAGAAAGTTGGATCTGCACAGCCTTTCCTTCTCTGTGAAACAACTATGCACTGAACTTTACTGTTAGCAATTGGACACAACTGATCCACTCGTATCCTGCAACTGTTTTTCATCTGTTGAATGTTGTTGCTGTACTGTTGCAAAGTCGAAGGTATTGACTCAACTTCACTGACACAGGACTTACATTCACTGACATGTACAGGACTTGAAGTATTACAGAGATAACAGACCATTTGATGAGCAGCTTTCACATAATTCTGATGGCAGAAATGCCTATATTTTGCCTTCATTTATTTTAAAAGTTAACCTATGATGTAAAGGGACTTGTTTGTTAATAAAAACTAGTTTGTTAAAACAACTGTTTGCATTTTGCCTTTATTTTTAACATTACAATGAACAGAATTCTACTATGATCCCAGACTAAGGTTACATTTTAACTTTCTGGATTGTTTTGATGTGCATTCATTGTTATCAATAGGTTAAATGCTTTGCTTTTATTTCTGAAAAGATTCCTTTTGTCAAAAAGCACATCTCATAAATACAAACTCAATTTGAGTCAAATTTAACACTCCTGAAATGTATATATGACTCCCTCCATTTTGGAGTTAAAATAACACTTTTGAAAGTGTGAAATATGCACATTACTAACGGAATACATTTTAACACTGTAAGTGTAAGTTACTGAGTTTCATTTTGTAAAGCAGATATTTGTTTTTCCAGTACAGCTATTGACTAAGAGTGATATGCCATGCTATTTTATTAGCATGACAGACAAGTTCATATGGATTTAAATAAATACATAAAATGTACTTTATCAGAGCATAGTGTGTTATTTATTTGAAATAACGAAAAATAGATTTTTTGACCAACATTAATGAAAAATAGACTTTTTGGCCAACATGAAATATTTAATTAATACAACATTTTATTTCAATTTGAGTCTGCTTGTTGGCCCAACAAGCTATGTTTAGTCAACAGAAAATATTTAATTGACACAACATTCTATTTCAAGCTCAGTCTACATGCAGGGGTAGTCAGCACAACACAAAGAAGTTGGTTTCTGCAACTTAAATTGGGCCAACTAAAAATTTTAGGTGCAACGGGTCACTAGAAATTTTTATGTTGGAGAGGCATATTTTTTTTTACAGTGTACAAATGCTTGAAAAAAAATCACTTTTGTGATTTATGCTGTTAAATGATAAAAACATTCTGTTCTCGTTGTGAAGCATCTCTTCAAATCTTCACATAATCCTTTTACATGAGAAAAATTATTTGCAGGCAGTACAGCACAAATATCTCCTCCCAACCACAGTAGACAAGGCTGGATTTCCTGGATAGGAAAGAGTGTGAGTTTAGTTGAGGCCATCCTAATGTCTGTCCTAATAAATGAATGGAATGTCTCATACACCTTTAATGGCTAAAATATCTAATGAAGTGGAAAGTTTTGTGAGGCAGCAATGTTTTCTAGGTAAGAAGAGAGAGAGAGAAAGCAGGAGAGAGGCGTAGACTATAATGCAGCAAGCATGAGCTTGAGATGTAATGTGGATTTAAAGTGTTTGCTTAAGGCTCAAACCTGGTTAAACAACTAATTCCTCATCTGAACTATAGCCACGGATAATAATTCCCGCTCACATGTCTTTTTCTGTTGGAAATCCCTCACAGAAAGGTTAAGAAAGATGTAAGAGCAGTGTCGGTTCTAAGATTTTTCTGTAACAGGGGCCATTAAGGGGCCACATGTTACATTCAGGGGCCAAATACAGGGTACATTCAAGCACACAAAATAATTTATTCAGTACGGTGCAAATACATTTCGGCAGTCATTCCTTTTTCAAACGCTCTAATAAAAAATTATGAGCCAGTAAAGTTCTTAATGATTTTTTTTTTTCATTTATTTATACAGTGCATAAAGGACACAATGCACTTCTTTCTGAATTCCACCTTTTAAGTTTCATAATCATGTTACTTATAAACAGTAAATTATTGTTAATTGTTTGGGGGTGGAATTGCATCTGTGATCGTTGTGAATAATTCTCCGGTTGCTCTTCTCGTCGACGATTGATGGGTGGGAATCTCTAGGCACCTCATGATTCGATCCGATTACGATTCAGAGGGTAACGATTATCGATTATTAAGGTTTTTTTTTTTTTTTTTTACTACTTGGTACTTTTAAAGCAAAGTATTTATGATGACCCATAACAAACTTACTTCCAATACTTCCTATATTAATTTAATTAATAAAACAAATGGAAGTGATTTGGCAAGTCAACTGTAAGGTTACATTTGCCAGCATTTGTCCCAACATTGCAAAGAACCAACAGGAAAATAAATGTGTGCTTGTACTATTAGCATACTTGTAGTAAATTAATTCAAACTTCAGCATATTCTGAATCTCTAGCATTTAATAATAGACTTCTAACCAACATCCTCTTGTTATTTCCAATGAGCAATATAATCCTTCAGACAAAAAAAAACAAACAAAATTTTGCTGTAGCAAATTCACAAACCAGCAGCTCTCATACAAACATAATGTTTATGGACTTACGCATATTCTGAATAATTAGTAACATACAAAGCCGCTCTTATTCACAACTTAATAATAAAGAGTTATGACTTGAAATGTTTGCTGTATACCACAATCAAAAACAGCTTATACAAAAAAAGTGAATGAACATCTGCAGAGAGCACAGTCAAAATGTAACTTTTTGTGACTGGCATTGCACATATTGCAGGGCAGTATAACGTACGTATAACAGACCGGTTTACAGCATATTGATGTGAAAACTAAACAATACAGAAAGCAGCAATGCATCTAAGAATCGATTTTTTCCCCCACCCCTAGGAACGGGGGCCAATCAGATTTCAGCAGGGGCCAGGGCCCTTGTGGCCCCGCCTCTAGAACCGCCCCTTTGTAAGAGGCAGATATGTTGGCAATTATGTACGCTATTTTGATCAAGAAATGCTTAATCAGAGTTCACCATGATAAAGTATACTAGATATGTATGTCAGGTACTGAATGTCTGTGCATACAAAATGTAGTCAGACAGTTTAATTTGTTAGACTTAAATTTTTTAGACAAAATAAATGGTTTTTGGACAGAATTCAGCGGTATTTCACCAAAGAAATCTCATGGAATGGCTCAATCAGTGTTTCAACTGCAGAAAGGCTTCAAGAAAACAGATTGTAAACAATGTAATGCAACGTGACAATGGACATTGTGATGAAGACGAGCCCACCAGCTCGCCTTCGGGGAGAAATGTGAGTCCGTATAAGGATGTAGAAAGGATGGTGCACTCGCAGAAGCACTTCGTGCAAGGTGGAATTTATTTGCAGTGCCAATAAGAAGACAGTCCACAGTAAAGTAAATATACAAGTGCACACAAAAAGAAAAGAAAACTCTTAAAAGTACAACAACAAAAAAATAAAGACGAAAACTCGTATGAAATGTGCTATATAAATAAACTTGCCTTGCCTTGCCTTACATAAAAAAAAAAATAAAAAAAAAAACTCATCAACAGTACACAAAGGTTTGGTTCGGTTTGCTTGAGGCACCACAATTGCACTCTCGCTTCCGACCTGGGGTGCGTTTCCCGTACAACTATATAGCTCGCTGCTTAACTACCATAGTACGATGCATCGTTGGAGAAATCAACTAGCTAGTCACGACTGTTTCCCGAAACTGTATGTCGCAAAGTATCGTTCAACCACGTTGGTTTATGACGTCTCGCACGTGGTGGACTAATAACTTATTTTAATTAATCTGTTTGAGATCGAATTAACGCTAGATTTTGTCATATAAGTACAGACATGGCATCTGAAGACCATTTCTAATTTTTCTCAGTTATTTTGCTTTATTACCAGACTCAATATTTGGCTTGTTCTTACATAGCAGAGCACGTTCGCACATGCGCAGTCTTCAAAAACGGTGCTTTAAATCTCTTGACAAACAAAAAGACATAAATTACATTTGTATGTATTCTAAATAAATAACACGGGTTGTACTGAATGTCAGCTTGCTTATTTTGCTAAAGATAAGGATTTATTCAGTCTACATCTCATGTAAACTAGAAACTATACTTCTAACCACAGCTCGAGAGCTGTCGTTCCAACCACACAAGTTTGTGATGCTGTTTGTGAACGTTCGTTGGAACGATGGTTTCGGGAAACACCAAATCGTTGAACTATGCTGATAACGACGGAACTTGCGACCATAGTTGGCTAACGATGCTTTCGGGAAACGCACCCCAGGTTAACAAGTTCTGACTTCAGGTTTGGCCTTGGCTTAAATAGGCCAAACCCCACCCCTTTTTGGGCCACACCAATTCCAGGAACATATAACAGTTAATACACATAGCCTACAAATACTTCATCTATTTGATTATCCATAATAATCCATTCCCAATACATATTAATAATAAACACATAACTCACTCACACATAATACACAACACATATTTTTTTTCATTTGAATACACACATGAACATCTATTCACACTAGACAATGGTTTCGTCAGCTTCCGGTTTCGATGCGCCGGCGCGACCCGGCCATGACATCATAAACGGCCGCCGCTCGATCGTTTGGTTAGGCGGGCGCAATTTTCCCGGCCACACAGACAAACAACACGGACGAAACGAAAAGACAGTGCAGTGTAAGTGTATGAAATGACTGGGGAATGAATATGGAAGGGAGAGTGGAGAAATGGATGAATGTCCATGTGCTATCATCATCGCGTGTGCACCCGCTCCTATGATAGCGGCAATGGCAAGGAGGAGCAAGATGTTGATGAATGAGGTCAGTATGTAGGCTATGTGTGTATAGCTATTATATGTGTGTGCCAGTGCTGCTTCCCCAGCAGTGGCAGCTAATGTGACTTTATCACAGACTCCCATGACCATATTTTAAAATAATAATAATAATAATAATGATAATAATAATAATAATAATAATATATATATATATATATATATATATTAGTGGTGGGCCGTTATTGGCGTTAACGCGAGACTCTTATCGCGCGATAAAAAAAATATCGCTGTTTATCTATTCTCAAAGTTGGGTTGGGAGCTGCTCTATACTACACAAGCTATGATGACGCAATCTACCCGCGGCCGCGAGGAACACCCGGCTGCAACGCATCATATTCGTCGTCATCTTAAGTGAACTGCTGAAAGTGAAAGCTGGTGAAAAAGATCCGTGCAACATCCATTATTTGGACTTGGTTCGGATTTAAGCCGTCCGACGAGCAGCAGCAAACTAAATAAACAGAGTGTGCGGGGTCACAGTTCGGTAAGTTAACACACGACTAATCCGTTCTACCACCTCAAATTCAAAACGAAACATGATATCACTGAATACCAGCGCGCGCGTATTATTCCCAATATATCTTAGTGGTGTAGCACATAATCTCTGTCTGCGCCCGATTTTAAGAATCGTTGTTGTGTTTCTTTTTAACTGAAAAGACATCAGTTAGACAATATTCTAATTTTAAATTTGGGGTTTCATAAGCTCCAAGCCATAATAAACATTAGACCTACTTAAGTCTCTGCAGCTAGTGTACTTAAATT
Source organism: Squalius cephalus (assembly GCF_949319135.1). Classification (NCBI taxonomy): domain Eukaryota; kingdom Metazoa; phylum Chordata; class Actinopteri; order Cypriniformes; family Leuciscidae; genus Squalius; species Squalius cephalus. The sequence continues at coordinate 22,183,541 of NC_137126.1, forward strand.
TTATTTATCTGCAAAATTATGTTGTATACTTACAGTTTTGCACAATATATGTTCTCAAAACTACATACACCCTTTAAAAAAAAAAAAAAAAAAAACATTTAGCAGTTGTTTAGCAGGGTCTGTGTAACCTGTTCTGAAATGGTTTTATTATAATATATATCATTATCGCAAGAGGCTGCAATGTATATCACAATATGGATTTTAGGCCATATCGCCCATCCCTAATTGATAGCCTATAGGCTAGTAGTTGATAATAACATAGGCCTACCTAATGTTGCCTACGGACGGTAACAGTACAGTAGTTTTACAGTCTATGAGTAGAACAGCTTTCTCAAGCAGTTTGTGATGCATTTTGGAAACAGGAGATGAGCCCCTGGTCTAATGCGCCACCTGGCTTGAGAAACCCGTTCTCAAAGACTTACTTTTATAGTCATTATTTGGGTAGCACACATATTCTGAATGCCTTCGGCAGAATTCAAATGAGCCATTTTAATCTAGATTAATCTAGATTAATTTCAAAATTAATCTAGATTAATCTAGATTAAAAAAATTAATCTATGCCCACCTCTAATATATATATACTATTATATAGTATGTGTATATATTAGGCACGTGATGAGGAACACCTGAATTTAACGGAGCATCGTCCATTAATTATTTATTAATTATTTATTTATTATTTAATCTCAGAGATGGTACAAGATGGGCATTTGTGGTTAAAAAGTATATATATACTGTATTTATATATTTATATTTTTTTAGAAAATGACCAATCGTTTCGCGAGATAAGACCCTTATTTTTCGACTGGGATCGTGTAGAGACTTTGAAGCTGCATTGAGACGGACATTTGAACCTTCTTTGAACATTGGAATAGTTGGTTGCCATTGAAGTCCATTCTGTGTAGAAAAATCCTGGAATGTTTTCCTCAAAAACCTTAATTTCTTTTCGACTGAAGAAAGAAAGACATGGATATATTGGATGACACCGGGGTGAGTAAATTAACAGCAACATTTTTTTGAAAGTGAACTAATCCTTTAAATAACAAAAAAATAAATAAATATTGTGCCATTGACTTTAGGCCAGGTTTCAGTTGGTCAATAGCGCAGTCTATTTCAGTTCCCTCAAAATAGCAATGGGCCAAAAATGCGCCTGAACACACCTCGTTTTCAGAACAGCACACCCATGGGCGCACAAATGGGCGCAAATGCATTTGCTATTTTTAAACAACGTGATGCAGGACGTGAAAATGATAACTGCGTCGGACTGAAACTAGCAAAAAACACTTTTTTTTTGTTAATAAACGCCTCTCAGAAGTGCCACACCCACTGTGTCTGTCATTTGCTCCTCCTGCCACAATATTTATTGCATGAATAAATCTGTCATGAAAACAAGTTATGACAGCCACCTTTTAAATGTTTACATTTCAACAATGAATTTAAGTAGAAACATAATTAAATAATGAAAAAGTTTATATAAAAACTACCTTATATGCAAAATGTTTGTTTGCGCACAACTAAGTTTTGTTTAATGTTGATTAAATAATTAGCAATTATTTAGTTCAACCTCTGTTCTTAATTTTAACCTTTATATTATAGTAATGTACCAACTGACAGAGTTTCTTAATTTACAGCTTTAGTTAAAAAAATGTCTTTTCATTGGATCAAAATCAATCAATATCAAATCAAAATGACAGCCCTATCAAGTCGTCTGAAGCAATATGATATCTTTGGAGTAGACTGATTTTATTATTGAAAATTATTAGTCTCTCACGAGAACTTACCTTGTTTTGGCAACATCCGGAAGTGTAGTGCTTTTAACAACAATCTGTTGCTTTTAATGAAGATACACATCTTATATTATTATTCAAGATTTAGCTAATGTGTTTGTTAGCAGATGTTTTGAAATTAATTGTATGTGTATAGAGCAATAATTCACCTGCATGTTGTGTTGTATCAGATGTGCACCTCAAAGCTTAACTTGTAATTTCTTAGAGTCAACATATATATATATATATATATATATATATATATATATATATATATATATATATATATATATATATATATATATATATATATATATATATTAGTGCTGTCAAACGATTAAAATATTTAATCGCGATTAATCGCATTAATGTCATAGTTAACTCGCGATTAATCGCAATTAATCGCACATTTTTATCTATTCTAAATGTCTCTTGATTTCTTTTTGTCCCATTATTTTTTCTCATTTTAATGCTCTTATCAACATGGAAAAGTGGATCGGCTTGCTTTGAGCAAATGTTTCTTTTTGAAATCAACATTGGCATACTGTAGTGTTCAATTTCACACTAACATTCTCACTTGGAGCAAATAATCTCTCACACAATGTAACACTGTCCATCAATAAAAGGGTGAAAGAAATACTGACGAGGTCCTAATATTGACGAGGGGGTGCAGAATTCGCATCAGCGAATCAGTGTGCTTGGCCATCAAGTAGTAGGCTATTTCAGACTGGACGTGCTGCAATGATAGCTCAGTTCACAATGACAAAACACACAGATCACTTTGGTCTTGTCAACTGAAACATTTTGGCCACTTTTTTAAAATTAAACTTTCCATTCAGAATCTTATTGGCATCCATTTCGGCGTCTCGCGCTCATCATTCATCCACTCAAAACATAATGTTAAAGGGTATGGGGTTCCATTTGTGCCAAAATTATGTCGACATGCTGTCTGTCTATGCTATGTGTCGTCTTCCATGTTTATGTGTCTGTTCACTGTCTATGTCTATGTCTGTCTGTCTATGCTATGTGTCGTCTTCCATGTCTATGTGTCTGTTCACTGTCTATGTCTATGTCTGTCTGTCTATGCTATGTGTCGTCTTCCATGTCTATGTGTCTGTTCACTGTCTATGTCTATGTCTGTCTGTCTATGCTATGTGTCGTCTTCCATGTCTATGTGTCTGTTCACTGCCGTGATTGCCCACATGACTCAACTTTTGTCTTTGTTCACTCAACTTACTCCTGTCATCTGTCCTTGTCATTTGACTGTGTCGTCTTGCATGTCAATGCTGCATGTGTTTCCATTCTGTCGTTGCTATGCGTCGTTTCCCTCTGTTGTTACTATGTGTCATCTTCCATGTCTATGCTATGCGTCGTTTCCCTCTGTCTTCTTCCATGTCTATGTGTCTATTAACTGTCTATGTCTATGTGATTGATTGCCCACAGGTCCGTGTACTTTTTCGTTCATTCATTATTCTATTTTGGAATGAAAGATGAAATTTAAAAAAGGGTGCAGCTTTGTTTTTTGTTTAAAAGAAAAAAAAGCAGAAATGGCTATATTTTGTTTTCCAAATGTATTGTTGTCATCAAATAATAGTATTAGAAAATTGGACGACATTTCCGATCGTTTTTTAATTTGTAATATTTATTTGTACGTTTATTGTATTTCATTTGACTGATCCTATCTTTACCCGCAAGTAAATTACACCGTTGTGCGAAGTCACAGATAGCCTATATGTCGGACATGTATTTATCATTGAGTCCAGAGAAAATTTAAGGTTTTGATATTAAGATAATCTACTTCTTTTTCAAAATATAGCAGGCCTAAGTTTATTAGTCACATTCTTCCACTTGAGTAAACTTAGAATGAACTATCGCTACTTATAGGCTAGCCTATATATATACATATACACAGGGTGCGATTTGAGAAAAAACAGAGGGGGGGATGTTTTGAAACATTTTTATAAATAAATCATGAGAACATGAACTTCATCACTGCATTTGCAGGAATTGTAAAATATTTTTTCTTATTAACTCATAAAGTAGCCTAAACGCAATATTTTTACTCTAATAGCTTATCTTTCCCAACACTGTGGTCCTTGTTCATTTGAGTCAACCTGGGACTTTGAGTTCTGCTGAAGTTGGGAGTTGCCGTCCATTGTACCTGTAGTAACATTCTCATTTGCAGTTTTAGTTTTTTTTTTTTTTTTTTTTTTTTTTTTTTTTGTGACGGTCCTGTAAAATATGATGATATGCTGCTCTGGACCATTTTCATTGTTCCCAGCTAGCTAGCTAGAGTTTTCGCGCTGAAATATTACATAAATATTTGTACTTGGTGACATTCTGAAAAGCCGTACATGGATCAAAGCTAATGGACAGGATCAGATAAATTAGCCGCAATGTCATCTATTGTCATATATCAGCCTCTGCTGAACCACGGATTGATTGCAAAGTTAAACCATCACAGTAGAAACAGTTTTACTGCTGCTGTTAAAGTAATAACGTTAACTTATCGCGATGCTGAGATACAGTGAAATGATAGAAAAGACAGATGCATTATAAATCTGTGTTAGTCAATTCGCCTCATTCGCGTCTACCGCTCCGCGCTAAACGCCTCATTCAGGACATCTAGACGCGTCTTTACATTGACTTAACATTGAAATCACTCGCGCCAGACGCTCAAGAGTGAGTGAGCAATAAAAAACCTTTGCTTTAGCCCAGGCACGGCGCCAGGATTCCAGTTTTGGATGGGCCAGACCAATTGTGGGTGGGCCTTAAATTAAAAACGTTAAATTAAAAACGTTATCCAATCACTGTTTAACCTAATAAAAAAAATATTGACTAATATAGCCTACTGTTATATTATCTGTGCATATACATAATCTAGATTTAATAGCTTGATGCTCTTTAAATATTTTGTTGCATAGTTAAAAGTTTCGGTGCATAGGACGGACCTATCCGCGATCGCTCTCCATGGTTCTGACCAAAGAAGGGCGCTTTGGAATCTCCATTATGCACCTGGGCTGCATTTTCCATTGACGTTGTCTCTTAGCGCGCTACTAAGACTCTTAAGGTATAACTTAACTAAAGGTATACTTCCACTAAAGGTATATCATTGCTAGGCGTCTTCAAGGCTATCATCCACTCGCGAGGCAGAGGCGCTGGCGCCCTCCTAGCAACGGCGCTGTTTTTGGTAAAACATGATTTTGACCACTTCATTAAGTTTTGTTTTGTAGAAAACTCTTTTTAAAAGATTTTCGTTTTGTATAAATTGTATCTTAATTTTGATCAATGTTTTATCAACCAATTGCCCGTATTTAATAAATAAGAAGCAAATATATAGCAGGCAATGTAATAAGGCGCCGGCACAATCACTTGCATTGCACGTGAACTGGAGGGCGCCGAAACTCAGCTTGTGCCTCACAGATTTGAGAAATATGGGCTATCTTATACAGAAAGATTGAAATGTCTACTTTTAAACGAAAATATTCAAAACCAAAAGAAATAGGCTACTCTGATTATGTAATCCATATGAAATGTGCATTTCTCTCTGGCGTTCATGGCGAGTCCGCATCGTCAACTTCATCTTTGCAGCACACATAAAACACCTGTTTATTAATAAACAATTAAATGTCTCCTTGCTAATTTAGACACATTCATAATTATTACTTAATCATGCTTTATGCGTGCGGTCATAACGCTCATTATCCTGTATATAACATATTTAAGTAGGCTAATTAAATTAATATAAAGAGGCGATTTGTCAACGAATGGCTTAAATGAACAACTACTAGTCGACTAGAAAAAAAAAATTAGTTGGAGGCAGCCCTTATTCAACATATTTTCGAACCAGGCTCAGGGTCATTCTGGATTGAGCGAGCGACCCTGAGCGGAATGAGTGAGCGTAGTGGAATATTCAGAAATGCGCTCTCGCTCACAAGCTCTGATCGGAACAAACCCGAACCTCATTGTCTGCTGAACTTGCGCAGAAACATCAAAATAGACATAGCCAGCTTTTTTAAATTGTTTTTAAAACTAAACATTTAGACTATTTTAGTACACATTATGAGCTTATTGATGATTTTTCTATAATTCTTGACAAAATTAGAATATATTAAAAGTTTGATTTTTTTTAGTTTTGGGTGGGCCTGTTGAAAAGTGGGTGGCGTCTCGCAAGTGTTGATAGGCTATTACTCGTGAGGTGTAACCAATCAGATAGCGCCGTGGGCGGGACATTGAGCAAGTCTGCAGAGTGGTGATTACAGAGAGGCTGCGGCAGCTATCAGAGCCAGCCAAAGTAGCGCATTTTAAAATAAATTAAAATAAAATAAACCAGGGATCCGCGATAAGTTTTGTGATCCGTCTCGCCACTAGTGTAGTAGCACTGAATACTTTGAGGGGGGGATAAATTTATCCCCACCGGGGATAAAAATTATTAAGCAGAGGCAGGGATACATTGACCAGAAAGGGGGAAATCCCCCCCCCCCCCCCCCTAAGTTCACTCAAGTGGAAGAATGTGACTAATAAACTTAGGCCTACTAACACTATGCATTATATTTTGAAAAAGAAGTAGATTATCTTAATATCAAAACCTTACATTTTCTCTGGACTCAATGATAAATACATGTCCGACATATAGGCTATCTGTGACTTCGCACGACGGTGTAATTTACTTGCGGGTAAAGATAGGATCAGTCAAATGAAATACAATAAACGTACAAATAAATATTACAAATTAAAAAACGATCGAAAATGTCGTCCAATTTTCGAATACTATTATTTGATGACAACAATACATTTGGAAAACAAAATATAGCCATTTCTGCTTTTTTTTCTTTTAAACAAAAAACAAAGCTGCACCCTTTTTTAAATTTCATCTTTCATTCCGAAATAGAATAATGAATGAACGAAAAAGTACATGGACCTGTGGGCAATCAATCACATAGACATAGACAGTTAATAGACACATAGACATGGAAGAAGACAGAGGGAAACGACGCATAGCATAGACATGGAAGACGACACATAGTAACGACAGAGGGAAACGACGCATAGCAACGACACATAGCAACGACAGAATGGAAACACATGCAGCATTGACATGCAAGACGACACAGTCAAACGACAAGGACAGATGACAGGAGTAAGTTGAGTGAACAAAGACAAAAGTTGAGTCATGTGGGCAATCACGGCAGTGAACAGACACATAGACATGGAAGACGACACATAGCATAGACAGACAGACATAGACATAGACAGTGAGCAGACACATAGACATGGAAGACGACACATAGCATAGACAGACAGACATAGACATAGACAGTGAGCAGACACATAGACATGGAAGACGACACATAGCATAGACAGACAGACATAGACAGTGAACAGACACATAGACATGGAAGACGACACATAGCATAGACAGACAGACATAAACATAGACAGTGAGCAGACACATAGACATGGAAGACGACACATAGCATAGACAGAAAGACATAGACATAGACAGTGAGCAGACACATAGACATGGAAGACGACACATAGCATAGACAGACAGACAGACATAGACATAGACAGTGAACAGACACATAAACATGGAAGACGACACATAGCATAGACAGATAGCATGTCGACATAATTTTGGCACAAATGGAACCCCATAAAAGGGGGTCGCACACTGGACGAGAAGCGAAGCGCAGCGCCTCGTATTTAAAATTCAAACACATTATTCTCTATGAGTGTACACACACCTTTTATTGCTGGCCATAAACTGAGAAAGTACGCGTCCGATGTGCGATACAAGTTGTCCATAGACGCGGCTTCTCGTCCACTCTTTGGCCGGCTCGCAAGCCCAAACAAGTGTGTGCGGCGTGCCTGTTGTTTTGTTTCCGGTCTAGCTAGATCCGGTGGTGTTGTACTAACGTTACTAGTTGTTGCAAAAGCATGTCAAAAAAAAAAAAAAAAAAAAAAAAACCTACAAAGTTTGCTAGGTGTTAATCGCGCGATAAAAAAATTGACGCCGTTAAAATGGGTTTGCGTTAACGCCGTTAATAACGCGTTTAACTGACAGCCCTAATATATATATATATATATATATATATATATAATTTTTTTTTGGTTTTTGTTTTTTTTGCTCAAAGTTGTAGAAACTCCTGCTTAGAGTTGTGCTTTCTTTATGCATTATCTTAATACCACTGCACTTGCAAGATATTCTGCCATAGTCTCCTGCTAAAACATCAGCTTAAACCAACCTAAAGTGATTTGGAGGTCTTAAACAGCTGTTTAAGCTGGTTTAGTTGGTGTATCAACCTGGCCAGGCAGGTTTCTAGCTGGTTTATCTGGGCAAAACCCTTCTAAAACCAGCACAAATCTGCTTGGCCAGACTGAAACCAGTTATAAGCACTTTAGGCTTTTTAAAGCCTGCATTTATTCTAGAGTGGTCTATGAAAAATATGCTGTTTGGCAAAAATGACCAACTGCTCTGACTATTCTGTCAATCTACATGTTCAACTAGGGCAATACCGAATATTTACATTCTGTTCAAGAGACGAGAATCTTAGCTACACATTATTGTAGTTTCATTTTCTCTGTGAAGATCTCTTATTCAGCTAGAACACCGTCCCTTGGCAAAACCAGTGCACTCCACTTTGAGAAAGATGACCAAACATTTTTAATCCTATGAGGATCTGACTACAGTCGAAATAAAATCTAATTTCGTAATCTGTTTGCAGCACACAGCTTTAAGTAAGATTTTCTCAGCTGGCCTTTGAGTTGCATTTGAGTCCTTCGTTAAATGATGTATTTTATTAACAGATGTGTGATGTTCTGGGCTGGCAGGCTGCGGATATCTCTTGGGTTCACTTCCCGACTTAGTCTGGCACTGCACCAAATCACTCTAATATGATTTGCAGCAAATATCCACACAGCTAGCAGGGCTCTGATTTGATATAATAGAAGTTGTACTTGGCACAGGTGAAAAGAAAGCTCATTCTGTTTCATTTCAGTGGTTTTGTTTGTAAGGGCACAAATCAACTATTGTCTGGTCTTCTCACAGTTTTATAATTACAGTATGTAGCCTTAAAGTACAGAAAAATTTAGCCTAAAAAAACAAACAGACAACACATAACAGATGTCACCGTATTCATTATTTATTCAACAAAACAAAAAAAAAAACAAAAAAAAAAAGAAGAAGAAGGGCAGAATGGAGAAATGGTGTGGGAAAAATTAAGCAGTCCCCTACTGCTTCTAAAGACATTAAGAAGGTAATTAGCAGCTAGATGCTGAAAATTAAATGCACATAATTAGTAGACGATTAGGAAATGTCCTACCTCCTTAAATAATTGACGTTTTGTTCAGGTCTGTGTTACTGTAACACCTCACTAAGAATTAAAGTTACACTGAAAAAAAAAAAAAACAGAAAATGGAAAAGGTACTGATATATTTATTCCACAACATTTTGCATTCAGTTTACAAACATTACCTACTAACTCTAAAACACAAAACAACACAATGCAATACAATACATAATTAAACATATTGATGATTCTTTCACATTAACACATTGGGCCCAATATTTTTACAGGTTTTTTTGTTTTGTTTGTTTGTTGTTTTTTTTGTTGTTGTTGAGATGGACGGATCAGTCTTGAAGTATTGATTCCTTTAGTACAGATGGTGTATTGACAGAATCAACAATCAAATACAAATATAAAGTGTTTATATTGATATGAAACATTTTATCATTATCTAGTGTAGAACTGAAAGCCTATTGCTTTGGAGTGAACAATTCAATGCTGTTCATAAGTTTAAAAATCAATGCATTAATTGTTGATTGCATTTTGAGATGTGGGCGTTACTTAAAAATGATTGGAGAAGTCCTGCATAGGTATAGGGAGAAGATTTGTGTTTTCACTGGAAGAACCAGTTGTGACATTTTGATTAAATATTAGACTTTTTTTTTTTTTTTTCACAGATGAATTGTAAACAATAAGATCTATAACATGCATTTAGAAAATGAATGAATATAATTTAGTGAATTATCGTTTCATGCTGGCTTTGATGTTTTTGAAAGAAGAAGAATTTGATTATTAATTATTAATTAATTATTACAAATTAAAATAACACTTTTTATTTTTTTATATATTTAATTTATTATTTAATATATATTTTTTATCTATTTATTCTTGAGATGGCAAAGCTGAATTATCAGCAGCCATTACTTCAGTCCTTCATTCTGAAGGCTAATTTACACTGCACCGACAGACGGCGACCAACGCGATTTCAACCTGGGGGGTTCTCCCTGGCCCAGCAGAGGACTGTGCATGCTAACGAAGTGCACAACGACTAACTTCGTCAACATTTAAGCGTTTAATGTTTAACATTTAAATGCTTCGCTAATCATTATTACATATTCAGGACTTTAGCGGACTATAGTTCTGTCAGGACCACCATCATCAAATACGATTTACAGTAAGCATACAGTTTGGATTAGCGGTATGGTTCTGTTCTGGGCAAGAACTCCCTGTGCATCCATGCAGCCTAGCATGGATAAGAGCAAGGAGAGCAGCAATAACGCCCCTTAGGGTAAACAGAACAGAACCAACATTAATGTATTGCAGATAACAATTCAATATTTTAATGTACAACATAATTCGAGAATTTAGTCTGATTCAAAGTGGAATCAGAATACCAAATCCTGACTGGATGGAGGAGGGTAATTCGCTCCTGAGAAACACAATAGCTGCTGATAATACTGAAGGAGCTAATATATGGATGCTGTGATAGGCGTCGTATTGCTATAGGTAGATGTGGATTAGCTGAGAGTCAGCCGACTAACGTGACCTGCCAGAACTAACGCTACAAATTGGTAACGATACTAACGGTGTCAGGATTCAGAGAAGGGAAGACCCAGGCGCAGAATGAACGGGGAGTGATATTTATTGACAAAGACAAAACACAGACAGGAAGAGTCCAAACAATAGGGCAGGGCACACAACTGGAGAACAGGTAGATCGAGGGCACAACTGGAGAACAGGCTGGTCAGGGATGAGACAACTCCAGGCTCTTTGGCAACAGTGGAAACTTGACAGCAGCTCAAGGAACCAGAGGCTTGGCATAGGTTTGATGAAACACCACCAGGCACTAGAGTGGCTTGCCAGGACAGGAGTCTCGATGACCAAGGAAGAACAGGATGCAGGGCAGGGTAGGAACCAACACAAGACGAACACACAACAAGACATAACAAAAAACTGACAACTATGACTAGAAAAACAAAGAGACTAATTAATAACTGGAGGGAGCAAAGGAGAAAATAATTTCTCAAAATAAGTAACTGGTACTTACAAACAAAAAGAAATTAAACAGGACTGCAACCTTGCAGAGAACTAGAGAAAAATAAATAAAAGATTACTTAATAAAAAATAAAGAGAAGTAAAAACAATGCTTGAGAGAACTAGAAGTAAATAAAGACTGGAATTATACTAAAAACACAGGGACAAAGAGACTAGAATTTAACAGAACAGAAATAATCAAACAAGGAAAACTAAATCTACAGTAGCATTGACTGACAATTTCTGTGATAACCGCATACACACGTTGAACGCAGACAATGCACAAAACAAATCAGCAAAGACATGAGGGAAAGAGGCACAATATAAAGGGACCAAAGCACATGAGGATCAGGTGAGCACAATTAGTGAAACGAGGACAAGACTTGAACTAAACAAGGGGGCGTAACAGGAAACAAGGAGGCAGGACAAGAGGAGCACATGGCAAACACAAACAAAGACCAAGCCATGTGCTCAAACACAAGACAAACATAGAAACATGAAACAAAGGCAACACAGACAAGGCTGCCAGGGTAGAACCCTGACAAACGGGACAAATAGTTCAAGGTAATTTCAGTGAAAACGCAGCTTTTGTCTCCTTTTACTGCCTAATTTGCATGTTTATGATGGTCTCAGAATTGGTACAGTTTTTACCCCAAATTATGGTAAAACTAGTATAATGCATTTTATCATAGCAGACTATTGATTAATTAAGGCTTAAAGAGAGGAACATTTTAGACCAAACAAGATAGGACTGGAAGACATTAAAGGAGTGATACATTTTCACATCTGATTTAAGCATTTAAAATTACACTAACACAACTAACATAACTAGGCTAATATAAAATAGGGACATGCTTTCACACAGGAATATATCATATAGACTAAATGTTGGGATAGTTGGATTATGAGTTAAATGCAGGGACACGTCTGTGTCTATGTTGCCTTACATTGTCTTTTGCCATATGACCTTTCCTGCCTGGCGTGAGATGATTTGTGGGGATCCTTTGAAGTCACCAAAGGTGTTCCTTTTTTAGCATCTGCAAGGCAACTAATGTGACAACAGGGCTATTCGGTACAGACTTGTCTGCGCGTCTGTGATTTAAATTAAAAGGTTAAAAGGTTAAAAGCTTTCTTAAAGATTAGAGTGGAATGGGTCATCGTGATTCAAAAGATGACTTTAAAATAAAATGTTAACTAGTTGTAATTATCCAGTTATCCTTGCAAAATCCTTTTAAATCAATGTAGGTTATATTGACCCTGTTTAGTATTTGATTGTAGAAAATAAGTGGTATTACGTCTCATAATATCCTAATCTTCTAATATAAGGTGTCAGCAAAATTGGCAAATATTGTTAATACAAAATTTGGCCTTAATGAAGCTGTTTCCAGACAATTTGTAATCCATAACACATCAGGATTATTAGTGGAGAACATTAAAGTTTCCCACCAGTGGTAGACCCAGCAAATTAATGTTCAGTGTAAAGCCGAAATAATGCACTAAAAAAGGACAACTACATCTAGGTATCTACAAACCTATTGGTTAACATGTTCATTTTTAATGTCCCTGGCTGTATGAACAGAAACATACTAAAAAATGTGTGGTGTTCATAGGGGAGTAGCCAAGAGAATACCTGTTTTCTCCTAGAGGAGAATAAAACCAGAGATGTGTGGTTCATTATACACGATCATACAGTGTATCACCACAAACACCTCTTACCACCCTTCAAGCACAGTGGTGGAGAATAGATTATTTAGGCTTGTTTTGCACCCACAGGACCTGAACAGCTTGTAACCCTTTTATACGAAAGTATTCTACAGACAAATGTGAGGCCATCTGTGACCATTACAGCTCTGCTAAAATTGGGTCATATAACATGACACTGATCCCAATCTAACTTTGAATTGCTGAAAAAGGAAAAGAATCAAAGTGTTGCAATTGCTGTCAAAGTTTAGACCTCCGTCTCATTGTGATGCTGTGGGGGTGCTTTAACACGCTGCAAGCTGTTAACAGGGTGATGCAACCTGACATAGATATAATTCTCAGATTATTAATGAATGTACTTCCAGTGGTAACACTTTATTTCACAGTTTCCCTGTTACACATATTACAATATACTATAGTAATAACAGTAAATTATGGATAATTACAGGAAACTAACCCTAAACCAAACCCTAATTTTATAGTACATGTTGTCAATTAATATTCCTCAATACTTATTTGTATAATTAGACTGTAAGAAGGACACCTTAAAATAAAGTGTAACCCTTGCAATTTATATTTTAAAGCCTACAAAATATTGCAAAAAACACTTTTGGCTAGTGCTGTTAATCCAAAAAAAATCAGAATCCAGAAAATCATGTTTTGATTTTGTTCACTATAATTGTTATAGACTAAAACACAAATAATGATGTACCAATTGAATTTGAGAATTTGACATCAGTTGCTGGTGAAGTATACGCTGTGATGTGACATGCTAAACCCTGAGTATTTTTAACAGCTTTTTGCTAAATCTTCTATATTTTACATTTATACACCTTTTAATAGTTAATGTGTACGTTTTTTAAATGTAATTGTCATGCTGCAGTATTTAAAATGAAGCAGTGAAGGCAAAATGAGATTTTAAAACTGAATAATGAAATTGTGACTGGTTATAGGGTCAAATATATACACGTGTTATCCGTCAACTACCCACTGTTTCACATTTTGTGAAATGAGTGCAGACTGGTGTATGTGGTTGCAGTGTTCTGGAGGTAATGCCTCTGGACCCTAGACAAAAATCTGGGCTCAGCCCATAATGGTTACAAATCTTACAAACACATTAGGCTACCAGCTCCCCTTGCTACAGTAACTATTGTTCTGCCAAAGCATTTGTCACACCTGTCCTCCTCTACAACCCTCAGACCCTTGGGTCATACAGCTACACATTCTGCATAGTACAAGTGTGTTGATGTGACAGCCTGTCGTAAGATTTCTGTTTCTCAGTACAGGAATAAAACTGTTTATTTTTTTTTTTTTCAAAATTGGGAAGGTTTCGCTTTCAATGTAACCTATCTAGTTTATTCAGACATGGCCATATCAAATTGTTTTTCAAGGCTCATACACAAATCAAGCATTTTTACTGAGTGTTAGCTGTTTTTTTATACACAGTATATGATTGAAATCATTGTTCCTGTGTTGTCTAAGTTCTACACAAACAGTGCGTCCCAATTCGCATACTGTCCGTCCTAAATAGTATTCGAAAATAGAATTAGTACGTCCCAAATCGTAGTATGTTGAAATGAGCATTCCAAAGATACCCGGATGGTCTTCTATTTCCGGTCAGAATCTGTGCAGATCGATGCACACTGTAACACTAATATTGCCCACAACCCATTGCGCGTTGGATGTAGCCTGGCTAACGTCAGACCTCTTCTCATTGAGACGTGGTCTGGGAACCACATGTTCATTTTCTCGTATTTGAGGCGTGGTTTACGAATGGCCAGAGCCGTTTATTGGGCGCTACGAATGTCTATCAAATGCGTCTGTACGTAGATCATAGCCAATTGTTTCAATTATACCAGATGACGTATGTAGAGCATAGACAGTAGATGTAGAGCGACAGAAATTCGACGAGGAAGAAGACGATGGCTGAAGAAGACTAAAGTACTTAGAACACTATCTAAGGCTGCAACGAAAGGTAACTTCGCGCCTGCCATGTTGGATCCATAGATATAAACAAACTGCTTCGGTGTGTCGCATAGACGTCGTCATCATCTTGCTGCTCCCTCCCTGTTCTGTGATTGGTTCCCTTTTTGAGGGGAAAATCTGGTCCATGGTGTCCAGGCTTCCTAGCAGCGTGAATAAAATCGCGCTGCGCTCAAGGCAGCATGGGGAAACCCAGGCTATGTTGGATGAGGATTTGATTAAAACTATGAGTAAAAATTGTTAAAAAAAGGGAGGATGTGCGAGTCTGGCGGTTATGTAGAAGGGTTTAGATAAAGGGATTTGAGTGATAAATTATCAGTATCTAAGCTGACGAAAATGTATTTATTCAATGTTGTTCACATTATATTTCATCTGCAGCAGCATTGTGAATTTTTGTAAAGATACATTTAGCCATTAACTTTTAAATGCATCATTATATTTAAATTGCAAACACATGAGGAGAGTCTCCGCATGATAGAGCCACCACTGGCAGATCAACGTGCCACAGCATTTCTCTCCGAAGCGGTAGGAAATTAAATTAGATTGATTGGAGGATTTAACTGTGACAAGATGATTGACAGGGCAGTTTACAGTGACAGGATGCACGCGACAGAGCTGTCCGTTAAAGATGACAAAGTAGTATGTCCCAAAGGTTACCTACTCTTTTGCTACACACTCAAAAGTATGTACTTTTTCTTCACAAAAAGAGTAGCCTACATACTTTTAGGGCATAGTATAAGTAGGCGAATTGGGACGCAGCTAAAGTCCCAGCTAAAGTGAAACATGAACACTATTTGTCTACGATTGTCTGTGATACATATTGCATATATACACTCACCTAAAGGATTATTAGGAACACCTGTTCAATTTCTCATTAATGCAATTATCTAATCAACCAATCACATGGCAGTTGCTTCAATGCATTTAGGGGTGTGGTCCTGGTCAAGACAATCTCCAGAACTCCAAACTGAATGTCAGAATGGGAAAGAAAGGTGATTTAAGCAATTTTGAGCGTGGCGTGGTTGTTGGTGCCAGACGGGCCGGTCTGAGTATTTCACAATCTGCTCAGTTACTGGGATTTTCACGCACAACCATTTCTAGGGTTTACAAAGAATGGTGTGAAAAGGGAAAAACATCCAGTATGCGGCAGTCCTGTGGGCGAAAATGCCTTGTTGATGCTAGAGGTCAGAGGAGAATGGGCAGACTGATTCAAGCTGATAGAAGAGCAACTTTGACTGAAATAAACACTCGTTACAACCGAGGTATGCAGCAAAGCATTTGTGAAGCCACAACACGCACAACCTTAAGGCGGATGGGCTACAACAGCAGAAGACCCCACCGGGTACCACTCCTTTCCACTACAAATAGGAAAAAGAGGCTACAATTTGCACGAGCTCACCAAAATTGGACACTTGAAGACTGGAAAAATGTTGCCTGGTCTGATGAGTCTCGATTTCTATTGAGACATTCAGATGGTAGAGTCAGAATTTGGCGTAAACAGAATGAGAACATGGATCCATCATGCCTTGTTACCACTGTGCAGGCTGGTGGTGGTGGTGTAATGGTGTGGGGGATGTTTTCTTGGCACACTTTAGGCCCGTTAGTGCCAATTGGGCATCATTTAAATGCCACGGCCTACCTGAGCATTGTTTCTGACCATGTCCATCCCTTTATGACCACCATGTACCCATCCTCTGATGGCTACTTCCAGCAGGATAATGCACCATGTCACAAAGCTCGAATCATTTCAAATTGGTTTCTTGAACATGACAATGAGTTCACTGTACTAAAATGGCCCCCACAGTCACCAGATCTCAACCCAATAGAGCATCTTTGGGATGTGATGGAACGGGAGCTTCGTGTCCTGGATGTGCATCCCACAAATCTCCATCAACTGCAAGATGCTATCCTATCAATATGGGCCAACATTTCTAAAGAATGCTTTCAGCACCTTGTTGAATCAATGCCACGTAGAATTAAGGCAGTTCTGAAGGCGAAAGGGGGTCAAACACAGTATTAGTATGGTGTTCCTAATAATCCTTTAGGTGAGTGTATGTGTGTGTGTTTGTGTGTGTGTGTGTGTGTGTGTGTGGATATGTGTGTATGTAGGAATCACGATTAATTGCTGTTACTCTCAGATCATAATACAGAGGAAAAGATCTGCCCTCACTTCTGTTTCACACTACTTTATACATACAATTATTTAACACTGAAATTTACAGGAGTTTAGAGTTATTTCCATCAAGATACCTCAGAAATGTACTTGATACTACTAATAGATGCACAGACATGCTGCTGTGAGCATGTAATAAATGCTACTGCTGTATGAATAGGCATACATAAATCCGTAGCAGATCTAGACAGGAGGAGCTGGGGAAGGTGGAGGGTTTCAGAAAAACTGATGCATTGCAGGACCAGCTTAGAGTGAACACTGAACCAGACAATTTAAATATTGAGCAAGCAGTATCATTGGCTGCCGAATCAGCAGAGGCCAATGAGCTTGTGCCATGTTGTAAATTATGTGATTGCTAGCAGATTTGACTAGATTGTATGTAAAGGACATATCAATCTGTGCCATCAGTTCAATTTCATGACTTCATTTTATACTTCTGTTATCAAATACACAACCACTTTAACTAATTTGGGTGTGTTTATTATATAGCACAATTGAGAACCTCTAGGGGTTGGCCAGAATAAATAAATAAATAAATAAATAAATAAATAAATAAATAAATAAATAAATAAATAAATAAATAAATAAATAATGAGAACTCCTGATCAGCCGTCAGACTAAACAAGACACTAAAAACACAACAGAAATTACGTAATCAGTCATCATTTTTACTCTGAATATAGTCATACAATACATCAAGTGTTACCTAGTCCACAAGTGGGTCTTTGCTTTATTAATCAGCTCTTTTCAAAATGTAGCAAATTAGTATGGAAGTTGTTTGACCCATGGCCCAAAACAATAAAAAGTTAGAAAAAAAAAAAAAATCTTACGATTAGATTTACTAAAGTTGGAATACAACAAAAAAGACAGGTCACCTCTACAGGAAATATGACCACAATAAATTATTCAACAATCGGAAAGCAAAATAAATGCACTAGAAGTTTGGTCTACCTGCCAATGGAGAGCATTGGGCAACACCACCGGCCCGAATTCTTGGCTGCTCCAGTTCCACCAAAAAGCTGGGATTTAAAATAAATCATAATCAGCTGCTGACAATCGCTGTCAAGAGATGGAATGCAATAATGCTTTCAACCTGCAGAGAACACATAACGAAATAAAAAGAACATAGGAAAAGAGTACCAGCACGTAACAGAAACACTTGTCTTGTTTGTCTTGACAGCAATTTCTTCAATTTCTTTAGCACAAAATGTTTGCAGTTTACTCGTGTGACTTTCTCTTACCCTTAAATCTATACTGTCTGTGGATAGCAGATATCATGCAGTGCGTGAGAGAGCTGGCTGTTTTTTGCTTACTCATGACCCTGTGTTGCATGAGCGACTACTACTTGGAGCATTACGGACATGGTTACTCAGGGCTGAATCACTCATACTGCATGATGCTTGAAAGTATTTCATAGATAATTTGCATTGGACATCAGACAGAATTTGATCAATAATATATTGAAATTTTCTGCCATGCTAGATTAAAATTGCATTTAGTAAACCACACAATTGCAACCACGTAGTCAGCAATAACATGATAAAGGCCCATACCATTGACCCAATTGCAGTTACTGTGTTTTACTGTGTTATGCAAATACCTGCAAATTCTCACGAGATTATTTTGGACAAATATAAGTGGAGAACATCAAGGACATTTTTAAGCATTTGATTAACAAATTCGAGTTCTCTTACGAGAGGTTCTCTCGTATTGCGTAAGTTGCTTACACTACGGGTAAAATCTTTTCTCGAGATATGAAGCCAAAAAATTATCCTTAATTTTGTATTCATTGTCAACGCAGTGCAGCAGCCAGCAGACCTACAGCAGGCTATCTAGCGTGCTCATAGGCTGCCCTGCGGCAACTGCAGCAGCCTACCACTGAGCCTTGCATGACTTCGTGCCCTCACGCGTCACAGCCCGCCAGAATGTGGGTGGCTTAGCGAATATAAGGACGGCTCGGAGGCTGCATCCCTGATTTTCATCTCTTCAGCGAGCTCTACGCATCGCTGGACTCTGAGAGAAGCCGTCGAAGCAAGCGATTAGCAAGCCTAGGACAGCGTCTGAGGAAGCCGGCCGTCTTCGCCGCCTTCAGCCATCCGTGCCTGCTGCGCTATCCGGCGACAATATCCTTTTTTTGCTTCTGTGTGTGTGCTCGCCGCTGCGACGCACACTTTCTGCCTAAAAGAGTGCGAGGCGTTTTTCTAAAAATGCCTCGCAATTCCCGTGGCTCTTGCGAGCCTCACTTAGCGATGGAGACCGCCATGTGATCTGCGCTCTCTGCCTGGGTCGAGACGAGCCGCGCAAGAAGAAGCGCCGCTCCCAGAGACCACCGAAAACGCTCTCTCCCTCTGTTCACAAGGGATGACAGAAGCGGACGGTCACGGGGCTAGTTTTCTTTACATTACAAGAAAGCTACCCCGCCCTCGCGCCCCGTTCTCTTGCATCACTCACCGGCGAAAGGAGGACAGAGAGTGGTTTAGTCCCGCCGAGGCCGGACTAACCTCCATTTCTCACACATTTCTCAGTCCCCTCTTAACCCTCTGGGGACAAAGCCCTTTTTGGTTCATTTTCTCTATTTTTACATTTGGGCTTATAAACCATATGTAATGGAGATAAAACACCATGTGTTTGGTATCTATGGATTCAGAAGACCCTAAGCTAACATAAGAATGCATGTAATGTGTTTATAAAGGAAGTATGAGTAAAAAATGTACAATAAACTAGAGAATTTCAAAAACGAAAATTTTATTTTAGTCATTTATTAATGAAAATCACACCTCACACAACAATAGTGAACAGTTTTTGAACAAAAATATATTTTTCAAACCCTTTGCTTGACAGACATTTGTAATTGTTCAATCAAAAGTGTAAATAACAATGAAATAATTAACTTTATATACAAACAGTCCCAGGCATTTTTTCAAAAAGCTGTCAGCTTCGGATTTCTCCACATCACTTTCCAGTAATTGTTCCAGAGCTTGTTCTGAGGTAAATATTTTACTGCTTGCCATCATAAAAGTGCTAAAACAATAAAATAATAATGCTACAATTGCTAATATGCTATATAAATATATATAAATATTATAATCGTTCTGTCTCTCTCTCATATAAATCTCTGTGTGTAATAACGTTACTCCGCTCCGTTCGCTCTCTGTCTCCTTCTCCACTCGATGCTGTTTGCGTCATATCACTTACTATAATACCACCCTTTGCAAGGCTACAGAGTCCTCTGATTAGCTAGAATACGTCATGGTAATCTTCCTCTGATTGGGTAAGAAAAATATTCCTCCCAGCGGCAATTTTTCCATTGGTCTTTGCGTGTGGAATATTCCTAACAACATCGATTTCATTGGCCTTATACGCAGTGGTATTACGCAACAAGGAAGTGTGTATACCCAAAGCATACTCATCCTAGGGCGTCATATACTGACGCTTTTGACATTTCGTCTACATTGAACGCACATGGCACCCTTTAGCGTCAATCATCCTGGGCATCCTGGGCCTCCCCCTCTACATTTGTTAGGTTTTACAACCTGGAAGTTCCCGCCTTGCAGGCTAGACTTTTATCAGTCTAAATCGTGAGTATGTCCTGCCCAGTTTGTTCGTGCGCAGGCTATTCTCACGTGACTTAGCTCTCCTGGTTGAGCTGCACTATAAGGGTTGATATTCTCTATGATGGACCGGCAGCGGCGTTCTGTATCCCCTAAGAGGTGCTTATGTACATGTGCTGGCCCGCGTTGCTGGCCGCCTTATTCCCACTTATCTGTGTCCCCGGGCTTCCCTTGGGACTTATGTGGTGGATGCTTGGCGTGCACGGCGTTGACAAGGGGTTCCCGTAGCGTAAGCAACTTACGCAATACGAGAGAACCTCTCGTAAGAGAACGTACTCGGTTACCTAATGTAACCTCGGTTCTCTCTAGAAGAGGGAACGAGTATTGCATAACCTGCTGTGCTCGCGCCACGAGCGCATTTCGCTTCAGTTGATGAAAACCAGGGAAGCAGCCTCCGAACCGTCCTTATATACGCTAAGCCACCCCCATTCTGGCGGGCTGTGACGCGTGAGGGCGCAACGTCAAGGCTCAGTGGTAGGCTGCTGCAGTTGCCGCAGGGCAGCCTATGAGCACGCTAGATAGCCTGCTGTAGGTCTGCTGGCTGCTGCACTGCGTTGACAATGAATACAAAATGAAGGATAATTTTTTGGCTTCATATCTCGAGAAAAGATGACTTTACCCGTAGCGTAAGCAACTTACGCAATACTCGTTCCTTCTTCTAGAGAGAACCGATGATACATTAGGTAACAGAGTACGTTTTCCAGGGCTTCACAGTCGAATTCAAGCACTTTATTGACCTTCTGCAAAGTTTGAGTCACTCATTGTGGTGGATAAATATTTATACAATGCCACTTTACCCTCCCATGCTGTATGATATTCTTTGTTTTGTTTTTGGGATAAGGTTCCTGTGTCTAACCTGATTCTATCTCAGAAGAACATGAGTTCTCATTAGAGGAACAAGGAGACACCTGCCTCCTGAATATTTTTGGATTTCTATTTGCGTTTGACCTTGACTAGCTATATCACAATGGTCTCATTATGCTGTCTGTAGGAATAAAAAAGAGAGCTTCCTTAGACTGGCTATCCTCTGTGAGGGGCTGTAAATTTGAATATTTAACATGGCTTCTGGTTATTTACATCACAGCTTTATGCATATTCAGTATCAATGTTTCAATTCAAGTATTAAGAACCGTAACAATACAATTTTCCTCTGGGATTACTCTGAAGTTTAGAAGGATTTCTCTCTCTCTCTCTCTCTCTCTCTCTCTCTCTCTCTCTCTCTCTCTCTCTCTCTCTCTCTCTCTCTCTCTGTGTGTGTGTGTGTGTGTGTGTGTGTGTGTGTATCGAAGTGTAGAAGGAGGGACAGATACCTGCAGAGCTTAGCTGTGGGCTTGAATGATTTGGTAAACAAAATTTTTTTAACTGCCATTCAGACTCAAGTGAGACTGTGACAGTTGCCTCAAGCTCAAATATAGGGCATCAGTATTCACTGACCTGACTCTTCCTGACAGAGCTCTTTTACTTTGTACTCACTTTAGCCTCTCGTTGCTGAAAGAGAAAAATGCTTAAAACATTTTAATCTATAGCTTTACAGTTGTAATCAAAATTATTCAACCCCCAAGATTTAAAGGTTGAACAAATCAAACAAGGGTAATTAAAATAACTCAACACAAGACATGTTTCAAGTGGTTTCCGCAAATTCAACTGAAAATTTAACTTTTAATGACTTCTATAGTCTCAAAATTATTTAAACCCCTGAACAGAATCCCTCACAACAGCACAAATCTGCAAAACAGGTGTTGTCTCAAGTACACCTGATGCAACCAATCAAGGGCTTCATTAATTGCACCAGGCTTGCTTGAGCTAGAACACATGAAATATCTGAACTGGCTAGGCTTGTGGAGTGTCACATTTGACTGCGTGTTAGAAGTATGGCTAAGTCAAAATAATGGTCCAGAAAGTTAAGAGAAGATATCATCACCCTTCACAAACAAGGAACAGGATAAAAAAATATAGCAAAGGCACTAAATGTTCCTAGAAACACCGTTGGAAGCAAGTTCAAAGTTAAAGGAACAGTGGTTACACTACCTGGACGGGGCAGAAAAAGGAAGCTATCAACGGCTGCAACCAAATTTCTGAGAAGGTAGGTTCAGAAAAACCCTTGAGTGACTGCAAAAGACCAAAACGCACAAGAAAAGTCAGCTCCAATTTACTCAAAATCATATAAATAAGCCACATAGGTTTTGGAGCGATGAATCAAAACTGGAACTCTTCGGCCCTATGGATCAGCAGTATGTCTGGAGAAAGAATATTGAAGCATATGCTGAAAAGAACACTCTGCCTACAGTTAAGCATGGTGGGGCTCGGTGATGCTCTGGGGCTGCTTTGCATCCTCTGGCAGTAGCCGCGTTTCCATTAAAGATTTGCGCAAAACTTTTTTTTTTTTTTTTTTTTTTAAATCGATAAAAAACTATTGCGAAATGACTGCGTTTCCATTAACCGATGTTATGCGACTAAAACATATTTTTTTCCTCTCGCGATAAGTCATTCCAAAAATCATGGCAACGGACGTTGGTAAGTTTATATACTGTATATATTCACAGCCACGTACCGCACTAGACGTTATTATTATTAATGGAAGGAAACGTAGGCGTGCTATCCAAGCATTAATGGCAAGGAAAGACCCTTATACTGTGTCTGTGAGCGGCACATATTAAGTGTTTCTGCGTTTTTCTCACTCATTTATGCTCCGAGGTCTTGATTGTGGCATTTCTTTGAGGTTTAGAATCCAGTATTTCTGTCATTCTTTTGTCTTTTATCAATTCAATAAAGAACTCCGTCTCATATTCTGTCCAAACACACCGCACCTTCTAAGTCAGGTGACCGGTAAATGCGCAAAAACTGTTTCCATTGCAGTTTTGCGAAATATTTCTTTTTCGAATTGCCTGAAAAACCACCTCATGCGAGCGTAAAAACTTTTTTGCGATAAATGGGAGTTTTTACGAAATTGACGTGTTTCCATTGAGCGTATTTGAAGGAGGGATTTGAAGAAGGTGGTTGCAGCACGCAAACCCAAGAATATTACTGAACTGGAGGCCATTCCTCATGAGGAATGGGCTAAGATTCCTCAGAAACACTGCCAGAAGCTGGTGTCTGGTTATACATCTCGTTTGCAGGAGGTAATAACAGCAAAAGGGTGTTCTACTAAGTATTAATGATGCTTGCTATGAAGGGGTTGAATAATTTTGAGACTCCAGAAGTCATTAAAAGTTGCATTTTCAGTTGAATTTGGGGAAACCACTTGAAACATTTGCTGTGTTGAGCTATTTCAATTACTTTTGTTTGATTTGTTCAATGCAAACAGATGAAAGTCTGAAAATGATAATATAAAGATTACATTACACGTTTTTATTGATTCATTTTAAATGAGCACTACTTTAGGTAATGGCAAAGTTAATCTAAACGGGGAAAAAGGGAAACATTGGCATACAAAGTTGTTAATTAATATACTGTATTTCCAGTATCAACCAATGCCAATAATTATAAAAACAAATATATATATATATATATATATATATATATATATATATATATATATATATATATATCAATATGCTGTATTTTCAGTTATATCAGAGGTGCCAACACTTTTTACTATGAAGGGCCAAATGGCATTTCACCCCCTTCCCAGCCCTATTTTCCAGCATCTCTTGTGTTATGACATTCCTGGCGGCCAAAATCAGTGATCATCAAAGGCAAACTTTGTCCCACATACCCTGGTTTGGACATCTGTACTGTATTTATCTTAATGACTTATATTGTGCAAAAATTTGGATCCTTTTTTATTTATTTATTTAAACAGGTTCCATTATTCCTTTTATTTGGGTCTTCGTTTTTAAGGAATGTTTTGTTATGATAGGTTTGACAGCTTTACAAGCACAAGTGAGAGTGATATAGCTATATTAACTCTTAGAAAGAAGTTATTGTTGTACAGAGCTTTTTTATATACCTATAAGTACTAAGCCCAGAGAGGTCAATGATCTCAAGACTATATTGTTATACTGTAAAGCACAGAAAACATGTGCTTCGCCCACAATGCAGTAACAATACATTAGGCTTTTCCCTGTAGGTTACAGCTTGCATTGACATACAGTCCCTTTTCTTGTGACAATGCCCCCAACACAACCCCCCATAAACAAATAAATTCATAAGTGTCGCTTCCCAATCTGTCTTAGCCAGCCGAAGGGTAAATTTGCCACTATGCAATGCTAATTAATCATATGTTAGCTGAAAACAAAACTGGGCTTTGAAACTAGCTGCTTAGTGAAGGCTAAGAGAATAAATTATATCTTCAAGGAAGCTTCTGTAAGCAGGGCAGGCAAGACAAATAAAGGTGAACTAGATTCAGAGGCGTGAACAGATGTGACAGCCCTCAAAGACTTGCATTTGAAACTATTATGAGATAAAATAGCAAGTTTGGAAGTTAACAAGGACAAGTTGTTCCTTATACATGATGAGATGCTTTTTTTCTCATATACGGATGATTGGGGCAAACAACACTTCAATACTTCATTCCAGCATTAATATATATATATATTTTTTTTTTGCTTTTGTGTTTTGAAATGATTTTTGCTGAGGTCACCTGAGGTACTAAATTTCGCTTCGCTCCCTAAACAATGTAGCATTCAAGCTTTTCTTCTTCCTGCCTTTTTTACAAATGTATAATAATATATAATAAATCATTCTAGAATTATTATATGTAAAATTATATATAATAACTTGTTATATAATAATATATAACACAATATAATTTGTTACCTCATTTTAGTAAATAATGGTCATGTTGTACAATGTGTCCACGGTTTACTAAAATGAGGGAACAAATTAGCAAGTCATGGGAACATTAATTTGTGGCCATTATATACAAAGGATATAAATTAAATTAATAATAATAATTAAAAAATAATACAATGAATGATGAAAAGACAATTGTCACATCCTTGTCTGGCTCGCCACCTCATTCCACACTACGCTCCCTATCACCCGAATTCTGATTGAAAACACCTGGCTATAAACTGTCTGGCTCGTTAAGGATGATATATAATCTTTACACAAACCCAAGCTCATTGTCTAGTCTACTTCTGACTATCTAGGACCACTCTGCTCTTATGCAGTGTTCATCTCACTAGTTTATTTTCTTTAGTGTACTTGTTAGCACGTCTGCCTTCCACGCCGGAGACCCCGGTTCAAATCCCGCTAGAAGAGGATCGAGTAGGACCGGTTACATTGGCTAAAAGCAGCTCCATAAGACCGTGTGTCTACCAAAGTGTTTTTAGCCAGCTGAAAACGCTAGGCGCCCTGCTAAAAACGCCTAGCTCTGGGCGCTTGAGAGCGTTTTGGCAGCGTTGCGTTTTTTTCAGTTGAGATACTTTGCTTGTTATGATACGGAATATCCACGAAAGTGTTACTAGTATGTTATTTCACACATATTTTGTTTCTGTGTTGATTCTATATTAAAATGTCAATACAATGTAATGTATTTTCTCTGGCTCTTGTTTTAAATGATTTTGTTCCGTTATTATGCTTGTTGTTGCCATCTGTTGACGTTGTACAAGCAGAATGTGGCGGACGGTTGGGTAAAAAGTGACAGTGATGAGCGCTGCGTTTTACCCAAAGTTGAACATTCTTCAACTCTCTGCGACCTGTAAAAAACGCAGCGCTCCCATTTAAAACAATTGAAAAAATATGCCAGCCGCGTGAAAAAACTGCTTTGGTGGACACACGGCCTAAGACTCAGTCAATAAATCTTTCTGGATTCATATCCTTACGCTCAAAGTAGGCAAAGTGTGTGAAAGTGTTTCAGCAAAATATGTCATATAATATTTAACAATATGGGCTCAAAATCTGTCAATATACAATAAGAACAGTCTAGATACCCTTAGCAATGTCGTGGAGTATTTAAACCATGATATATTTTGTTCCATTGTTAAAAGTAAAAATGTGCAGTAAGTGCAGAAAAATGTGCAGAGTTATTTTTATTTATTTTTCTGACCCTTAAAAATTTTATCAAACGCTTAAATTAAGCCAGTTAATTGGGATGTTACCACATGATGCACAATTTTTGGTTAACCTGACAAAAAGCTGAATAAACACTTATTCCCCCTCTCTTAGCCAGCTTCACTCTCCTTATTCTCCTTCCCTGCAAATGCAGTGTGGGGAAAACTGACACTCCTATTACCTGCTGGCACTGTTCAGGACACCCCTCTGCCTGGTCCTGTCCTTGGGTTGTGACATGTTTCCTTTTAGTTCCCTGCAGATTTACAGACGGCACTGGCTGCTGAGCAGGCCACTCTATAAATACATCTCCTCTCAATTACTGTGGCCGCCCGCTAGCTCAGACCCTCGCTTGTGTGTGTCTTCATCCCACTGGTCTTGGCGTTGTAGATCAGGCACCCAGACCTGCAATGGTAAACCCGTTATCAATCTCTGTTATCACCTCGCTGTGGCGGCCCACGTCTGACGTTTTCGCTCACCTGATTTGTGGGCATGGTGATTACTGAAATACATCAAAACAAAGGCAAATGGTTTGTTTTCACCTGTTTTATGTGTCTGCGTATGTGCATTTCGGGTTGCTAAAGGCCTGTACTATAGAATGAGATGATCAGCAGAGGCGACTGCTAAATATGTCAGCTTGTGTAAAGAAGACAATGACTTTCATAGTATAAAAAAGCTTAGAAGAGGCACACAGGTGATAGACAAGGAAAATAATGAAGCTTGAAGATTAGAAAATCATAACAAATGTGGAACAAGAGGTGCTGAAGCAAGTGAGTACAGCAGTCATTAAAAAGAATAGTTTCTACCTTGTGTAACCAAGTGTAATCAGGTTGGTTCACGCAAACAATATTTGTTGCTGTTGTTGTTAACACTGTTCAAAAGTTTAGGGATCAGTGAGATATATTTTTAATTACATTGATGCATTAAATTGCATAAAATAGACAATAAAGACAAATATTTCTATTTCAAATAAATGGTGTTTCTTTACTTTCTATTCACCAAAGAATTGTGAAAATAATTGAACTCATATATTTAACAATTAATTTAATAATATTACAGTTTTTACTGTATATTTGCAGCCTTGTGACTATTTCTTATTTTAAACTTTCTCACAATTACTTGAGATGGTTACTGTAAATGCTTTCAGTTTATAAATTTTCTTGAAGTCGTTCATTACTGAACACATAGTTGAGGGAATCCAGAGTATCCAGAGCTTGAATGCCAGACTCATCACACCTCCAGTAATTGCTCTTCATTCCTCAGTGGATGAGATAAGCTTTTATATCGATAACAAACATAGGCTTTCTGCCTAACTGAAACTAGACTAACAAACAGAGCCAATTAGAGGATTTACTTTGGCTTTTTCAATTGCACCCCACTGCAAATAAGATTAACTACAGCTCCATGAAATCACCTGTCACTGGGGATGTACATAATTGCTGCCACTGGGCTGTAAGTGGTCCTCTTTACTTCTTATGGAACTTTTTTTTTTTGTGCTTTTTACAGTCTTTCATATTGTAGAAAATTAAAGCTTGTTGGAGGAATATTCATTTATCATAGGAATTGATCATATTTTCAGTTTTTACAATTACATTTGGAAAGAACAAAATAACTTGTATATCTAGTCTTGAGATGAGTGTAATTTAAAATAATGTATTATTCACACAATAGATCACTTTACTGCTTGAAAGCACTTAAACTTAATGCTCCCATCACATGCTATCTGAAATTTCCCTAGTCCCACTTTCTATGATTACGAGCTTGTTGCATTCAAGTGCTTTGTTGGCAGAAAGAATAGTAATCATGGAGGACACCAGGTTTATTCTTAGAATTGTGAGCCGTACTTTACATTCTAGTCAATCTGTGCATCACTTTAGAGACATTTACAATCCAAGAAAGCTCTAAACACAAAACTTTAATTATTTTTTGTTTAAAAATCTGGTGGTGGTTAATTATCTGAACCCCTTACAGAGGCAAATATATCATTTTGGCTATGTTCACACTGTCAGTCCAAATCAGATTTTTCTGCATATCCGATTGGAATCCGATCAAATTTAGCAAGTGTGAAATAAAATTTTAAAAATCACATGAAATATGATTTTTACAAATCCATTTCGAGCTACATTCATATGTGGTTTGAAATTCTACTCAAATTGTGCATTTCTTGAAATCCGTTTTAGTCTAACTGCCCTGATCATATTTCACATGGTTTGTCACTATAGTTTTTTTGCACATACCTACCAACTCAACGTCATTGCCATGGAAACCAATGCAGATTTTCCGGAATATGAAAGAGTGGCATAGGACATACAAATTGGATCTGGAACCGTATTCACAAAATATTTGATCTTTTTTTTAAATCTTATTAAGTTGATGAGACCAACTTTTACTAAGAAATAGAGAGAAGTCTTAAGCTAAGAGTAAGGGCTGGGTTGACCTCGTTGATATGGATGATGTCAACACACTAACTAACTATGACCACAGTGATTGGCTGATGGGTGAGTCCCTGTCAGTGATTTAATCATAGAAACATTGTTTTTTTTGCCATATTCAAATAAAGGTTTTAAAATCAAATTGTTGCCATATTCAAATAAAGGGTTTAAAATAAAAACGTTGTCATATTTTGTGTTAATTAGCCACACCTCACCCAGCATTTGGACTCTCATATAAGCAGAGGTGGGTAGTAACAAAGTACATTTATATTGTTACATTTACTTGAGAATTTTTTTGGGAAACATGTGGGTACTTTACCTTGAGTACATTTCTAATGAAATAACTGTACTTAAACTTTGTTACACTGGGGGACATTCCTCTCGTTACTCATTACTATATTAATGCAATACATGTTAAGAAATACGCATAGTTCTCTTATGAGAGGTCTCTCGTACTGCATAAGTATCTTACGCTCGGGGAAAATCCCTTTTCCGTGAGATATTGAAGCCAAAAATTATCCTTAATTTTGTAATAATGTAAAACGCGTTGTGGCAGCATGCAGACATAGGCAAGACAGCTTGCGTGCCTATTGGCTGACCTGCGGCAACTGCAGCAGCCTATCGAGCGAGGCCACTCCACCCAATGAGGGCGCTCCGCGCCCACTGCGTCACGTCCCGCCGAAACAGGCGTGGCTTAGGCCTATAAATATAGCTCGAAGGCTGATAGAATCTGATTTTTCATCTCTTGAGCGAAGCTCACGCATCGCTGGATCCGGAGAGAAAGATGCCGCGCCGTCTGAGAAAGTCTTTCAGCGGGACGAGCTACTGCATCTGAAGTCGCTGGCCGCGCCGCCTTCAGTCGCCGTTCCTGCTGCGCTATCCGGCGTTATATCCTTTTTCTCTCACTGTGTTTTGTGTGTGTGTGTGTGTGTTCGCCGCCGTGACACACACTCTCATTGCATAAAAGAGCGGCCGTCTTTTTAAAGATGCCCCTTTCCTGTGGCTCGTGTAGAGCTCCACTCAGCGATGGGGACCGCCACGTTGTCTGCGTTTCCTGCCTGGGTGAGGATCATGCAGCTCTCGCGCTCGCTGATGGCGGCTGCCCTCACTGCCAGCTTATGCCTATGGTGACTCTGAGGACTCGCCTGGCATCTTTCTCCGAGACTGCACCCCCGCCCACCGCGGTACCGCGCCGTAAGAAGCGCCGTGCTCAGCGGGTCCTGGAACCCCCCCAACCCGGAAAAGCTCGCCGGTTCACCCACCTGCTTCACCTGCTTCGCTAGAGTCTCTTCCTGATGGATATCGACGAAGAAGCCGCGTCTGTGGGGAATGATTCCTGCTGTATCCTGGCGTCGGGCAGTGAGGATTGGGCGAGCTCTGCGGATCTCGCGCCCTCTGCTCGCGAGCCGTCGGGAAAAAGAGCCAACATCGAAGCAGAGCTGATGTGTCTACTCGCACAGGCCGCAGTGAGCCTCGGCCTAGAGTGGTCAACGCCTGAGCAGCCTGCGCACAACCGGCTGGATGGATTTTTCCTTCAAGGGGACTGCGCTTCGCCGACTTCTAGACCTGCGCCTTTTCTTCCTGAGCTTCATGAAGAAGTCGCTAAGTCATGGAACGCCCCCCTCTCAGCCAGAATGCGTTCCTCTGTCTCGCTGGCATTCTCCGCGGTTGACGGTGCCAAAGACAGAGGATACCATTCTCTTCCACCGGTGGAAGAAGCCATAGCTGCTCATCTTTGCCCGCCCTCCGCTGGATGGCGCACTAAGTTGGCGCTTCTAAGACTTGCCACACGACGTCAACCATGCTCAGCCGCGCTTACACCGCCGCTGGACAGGCTGCATCGGCGTTGCATACAATGGCCACTCTGCAAATCTTCCAGGCCAACCTCCTCTGAAAGCTGAATGAGGATGGACCAGAAGCGATTTGCGTGCCGGACTTAAGAAGCGCCATGGACCTCGCTCTCCGTGCCACTAAGTCTGCTGCACAGGCCATAGGACGGAGCATGGCCTCTCTCACCGTAGCTGAGAGACATTTGTGGTTGACGCTCTCAGAGATGTCCGAATCAGAGCGCTCTGCGTTCCTCGACGCTCCCCTCTCTTCTGCCGGCCTCTTCGGATCTTCCGTCAATGACTTCGTGGAAAGATTCGCTGAAGTGCAGAAAGCGTCACAGGCCATGAAGCACTTCCTACCGAAGCGCTCCAGCTCCACAGCAGGCCGTGCGAAACAACCGTCTGCTCGGAGCTCACAGCCACAGCCTCCACCCACCACCTCCACTTCGCAGCGCCGACAGGCCCAGGACTCGAGACCGCGCTCTCTCTCTACTAACCGCCGGCCCCCTCTGCGTGGGTCTCGGCCTAGGATTGCGGTAAAGCCCGAGGTCCCAAAGTCATCCTAGCACGCCTAGGGAAACGACGGTGTTCAGGTCTCGCTGCGGCCAGACTTCCACCAAAACTTATTGCTCGTTCAGTTCCAGGAAATGTGACTGTTCAAGTGTATTTTGCAGTAAACAAGCCGGAACCACTGCCCGCTTGCCTGCACACAAACAACGTTTTTATGGCGGCCCAGATAAATCCCATATAGAGTGTATTTTCTGGTATTCCGGCCACGACCGATGGTGTTATGAGTGTAGTAAAAATGCCCACAGCCCAGTGCTCATTCCTACACACAAGCACAGCCCGCCACAGGGCTAGCACACATAAAATCGACCCATGTCGATTGTGCATTAAACGTAGTAAATGTGCCCACGACCCAGTGCCCACAAACACTACATTCTGCATGTCTCACGGTTTCTGTAAAAACGAGCGGCGCTCGCACCCCTGAAACTCCGGGGCATGCGAGTGTTGAACTACTTGGACGATTGGCTGATTCTAGCTCAATCACACTCAGAGCTCATAGAGCACAGGAACATTTTACTCGAGCACCTCGAGAATCTAGGTCTCAGAGTCAATTGGGCGAAGAGTTCACTGTCTCCCAGTCAGAAAATATCTTTTTTGGGCACAGAGCTGGACTCGCTGTCTATGACAGCGCAGCTATCGCCACAGCGCGCACTGAATATTCAGCGCATGACGGAATCCTTCCGCTGCGGCGCTATTGTCCCGCTCAGAAAATTTCAGAGAATGCTGGGTCTCATGGCCTCAGCATCGTCAGTACTTCAGCTGGGTCTGCTTCGCATGCGCCCATTGCAGTTCTGGCTGAAAGCGCGAGTACCGCGCCAAGCGTGGTCCTCCGGTCTGCTTCGTCTCAAGGTCGATCAGAAATGCATCTCAGCTCTGAACCCTTGGAAAGCAACTGACTGGTACCAATCAGGTGTAAGCCTGGGGACTTCCTCGAGTGTGAAGGTGGTGTCTACGGACGCCTCCAGCTCGGGATGGGGAGCACTGCTCGAGGGCAGACCGTTCTTCGGCCAGTGGTCAGAACGGGAGAAGCTTCTGCATATAAACTGCCTGGAAATGCTGGCGGTAGACAACGTGCTGACGCGTTTTTGTCCCCAGATAAGAGGACACCACGTCTTGGTCCGTTCGGACAACATGTCAGTGGTGGCTTATATAAATCGCCAGGGAGGTATCGAGTCCCGAAACCTTTACAGGCTGACGGAACGCCTCCTGGAATGGGCTCAGCACAACCTGCGCTCGCTGAGAGCGGCGCACGTGCCAGGCCTTCTAAATATAGGATCAGACAGACTGTCCAGGAACAATGTTCCGACAGGAGAATGGTCTCTACACCCACAGACAGTCCAACTGCTGTGGAAAAAGTTCGGCAGAGCGAAGGTAGACCTGTTTGCGTCTCAAGAAAACGCTCACTGTCCGGAGAGTTTTTTTCCAAGAGCAGGGATGCGCTGGCCCATGTCTGGCCCCGCTGCCCGCTCTATGCTTTTCCCCCGTCTCGCTCCTGCCTCAGGTGTTAGAGCGAATCAGGGAAAAATTATGCTCAGTGCTACTCGTGGCTCCGCTCTGGAAGAACCAGGCCTGGTTCCCAGTTCTGATGCAGCTGACAAGCACTGCCCCATGGCCAATACCAGTGAGGAGGGACCTCCTCTCTCAGGCCAAGGGCTCGATTTGGCATCCTCGCCCAGACCTATGGTCCCTACATGTGTGGGCCATCAACGGGTACCCGCTAACCTCCCAGAGGGAGTGTTAAACACGATCACGCAGGCTAGGGCCCCGTCTACCAGACGGCTCTATTCCTCAAAATGGTCGGTGTTCTCTAGCTGGTGCACAGCTCGTGGCATATCACCCCCAGACTGTGGGGTGACGGAGGTTCTCTCCTTCCTGCAAGAGCTGCTGGATAAGGGTAGAACCCCATCCACGCTCAAGGTTTATGTGGCGGCCATAGCAGCGTTTACTAAACCGGCGCTCGGCCAGTCACTTGGAAGGAACGATTTAGTCATCCACTGCCTTAGGGGAGCTAAGAGGCTGAACCCTCCTAGACCTCCTTCAGTCCCTGTGTGGGACCTTTCTACGGTGTTGGAAGCCATGAAAGGTGCCCCATTCGAGCCTATCCAAACGATAGATGTTAAACACTTGTCTTTCAAGTCAGTGTTTCTTCTGGCTCTCGCTTCAGTGAAGTGCATAGGGGATTTGCAAGCGCTCTCAGTGAGCACGACGTGTATGGAATTTGGGCCAAATGACTCGAAAGTCATACTCAAACCAAGGCACGGGTACGTTCCAAAATCCCTCAACACACCGTTTAGGGCACAGGTCATTTCCCTGTCAGCCCTGCCGGTCTCTAACGAGGAGAAGGACGCGTGCTTCCTTTGCCCGGTCAGGGCACTAAGGGCTTATGTGTCTCGCTCGACTGTCTTCAGACAGATGGAGCAGCTCTTTGTTTCGTTCAGCGGGCGTTCTAAGGGACTAGCCGCATCGAAACAGAGTCTATCCAGATGGATAGTTGATGCTATAGCGCTGGCTTACACTTCTAAGGGCCTGCAGTGCCCGTTAGGTGTCAGAGCGCACTCCACAAGAGGCATGGCCTCGTCGTGGGCCTGGTCCAGTGGGATTGCCTTGCAAGATATATGTATGGCGGCAGGCTGGGCCTCCCCGTCTACATTTATTAAGGTTTTATAACCTAGAGGTTCCCGCCTTACAGGCTAAGCTGCTGTCGGTCTAATAAATCAGTATTGTCTGTTCTGATGCTATCGGCTCAGAATACTGAAACCGCTGAGCGCTGCTCGCTGATCGGCTGAATAACTCTATGGGCAGTGTGAAAGACCCACAATATTCATCGGTTCAGGCCTAGTTTTTCGCCCTGTCCGTATGGAATACTATTAATGTAATTTGCGCCTTATAGGACACTACTAAATCTGGAAAAAAAAAAAAAATGCTGTTCTAGCCCCTTTTTTCCCAGACTCTCTGTGAGTTCCCTGGTGATCGTGCACTATATGAGCCCCGGGCACCTGCCCTTGGGACTTTGGTGTTGGATCTCAGCACGCACAGCATTTTACATGGGTTCCCCTAGCATAAGATACTTACGCAGTACGAGAGACCTCTCGTAAGAGAACGTACTCGGTTACTAACGTAACCTCGGTTCTCTCTAGAAGAGGGAACGAGTACTGCGTATCTTAGCCATGCATGCAACACGCTCTGGTTCGCTTCGTTGAAGAAAAAACAGATTCTATCAGCCTTCGAGCTATATTTATAGGCCTAAGCCACGCCTGTTTCGGCGGGAGTGGCCTCGCTCGATAGGCTGCTGCAGTTGCCGCAGGTCAACGCGTTTTACATTATTACAAAATTAAGGATAATTTTTGGCTTCAATATCTCACAGAAAAAGGATTTTCCCCGAGCGTAAGATACTTACGCAGTACTCGTTCCCTCTTCTAGAGAGAACCGAGGTTACGTTAGTAACCGAGTACGTTTTCTACATTTCTCTTTTTTTTCTGGGGAATGAGCGATGCCTCATTCACAAATTAATCACTCTTTTGAGTCGATTTTGTTCAAAAACTTGATCAAACAAGTTGGCAAAACTGTCTAAATTGGTTCGTAAATCAGTTTGAATTATTTGTTCAGTTTCCTTCATGCACTGTCTAAAGCAGTTTCTCGTCGTAACAGGAAATTCAGTTCATTCAGGTAATACATTTTAAAACCAAACAGATAATTATGTACACGGTTCCACAACTACAAAATATGATATTACCAGTTTTTAGGACATATAGAGTGGTGATACACTGCCGATTTTGCAGGTTTTCCCACTTACAAAGCATGTAGAAGTCTATAATTTTTATCATAGGTACTCTTCAACTGTGAGTGACGGAATCTAAAACAAAAATCCAGAAAATCACATTGTATGATTTTTAAGTAATTAATTTGCATTTTATTGCATGACATACGTATTTGATACATGAGAAAAGCAGAACTTAATATTTGGTACAGAAACCTTTGTTTGCAATCACAGAGATCATACATTTCCTGTAGTTCTTGACCAGGTCTGCACACACTGCAGCAGGGATTTTGGCGCACTCCTCCATACAGACCTTCTCCAGATCCTTCAGG
The DNA here is from genome assembly GCF_949319135.1 of Squalius cephalus. NCBI lineage: Eukaryota > Metazoa > Chordata > Actinopteri > Cypriniformes > Leuciscidae > Squalius > Squalius cephalus. The sequence continues at coordinate 22,219,009 of NC_137126.1, forward strand.
TTTCGGGACTGTCGCTGGGAAATACGGACTTTCAGCTCGCTCCAAAGATTTTCTATTGGGTTCAGGTCTGGAGACTGGCTAGGCCACTCCAGGACCTTGAGATGCTTCTTACGGAGCCACTCCTTAGTTGCCCTGGCTGTGTGTTTCGGGTGGTTGTCATGCTGGAAGACCCAGCCACGACCCATCTTCAATGCTCTGACTGAGGGAAGGAGGTTGTTGGCCAAGATCTCATGATACATGGCCCCATCCATCCTCCCCTCAATACGGTGCAGTCGTCCTGTCCCCTTCGCAGAAAAGCATCCCCAAAGAATGATGTTTCCACCTCCATGCTTCACGGTTGGATTGGTGTTCTTGGGGTTGTACTCATCCTTCTTCTTCCTCCAAACACGGCGAGTGGAGTTTAGACCAAAAAGCTCTATTTTTGTCTTATCAGACACCATGACCTTCACCCATTCCTCCTCTGGATCATCTAGATGGTCATTGGCAAGCTTTCGATGGGCCTGGACATGCGCTGGCTTGAGCAGGGTTACCTTGCATGCGCTGCAGGATTTTAATCCATGAAGGTGTAGTGTGTTACTAATGGTTTTCTTTGAGACTGTGGTCCCAGCTCTCTTCAGGTCATTGACCCGTGTAGTTCTGGGCTGATCCCTCACCTTCCTCATGATCATTGATGCCCCATGAGGTGAGATCTTGCATGGTGCCCCAGACCGAGGGAGATTGACCATCATCTTGAACTTCTTCCATTTTCTAATAATCGCGCAAACAGTTGTTGCCTTCTCACCAAGCTGCTTGCCTATTGTCCTGTAGCCAATCCCAGCCTTGTGCAGGTTTACAATTTTATCCCTGATGTCCTTACACAGCTCTCTGGTCTTGGCCATTGTGGAGAGGTTGGAGTCTGTTTGATTGAATGTGTGGACAGGTGTCTTTTATACAGGTAACGAGTTCAAACAGGTGCAGTTAATACAGGTAATGAGTGGAGAACAGGAGGGCTTCTTAAAGAAAAACTAACAGGTCTGTGAGGGCCAGAATTCTTACTGGTTGGTAGGTGATCAAATACTTATGTCATGCAATAAAATGCAAATTAATTATTTAAAAATCATACAATGTGATTTTCTGGATTTTTGTTTTAGATTCCGTCTCTCACAGTTGAAGTGTACCTATGATAAAAATTACAGACCTCTACATGCTTTGTAAGTAGAAAAACCTGCAAAATCGGCAGTGTATCAAATACTTGTTCTCCCCACTGTACCTTAATTTATACATTAAATAAGCTGCATTGTTCACAGAGTATGAAATGAACATCCGCCAACCCACAGTAATTTGTGGTTTTTTGCGCAGTGGAGGTGACCTGTTTGTCTTGAAAATAAATGTCTTTGCTTAGACCATTAAGTAGTTTACATGCGCCTGCAGAAATATACATTTGATTACATTTTGGAGAACAGATGGAAGAAGATCCATCAATGTGCATTTGATCGTTGTTTGGATTCAGATGTTCAGTAGCAGTTATGAGCGTGAGCACGTGAAGAGTTTTCACTCTTTCTGTCTAATAATCCAAATGTAGCTGTATACGTTATTATTATACAAAACAAAGGACATGTAATGATATTCGGGCTACAGATGCCAGAAATAATGCTGGTCTCTTCTGTGTTTGTTGCAAAGATATCTACAGTGAAGACTGGGTGGCCAGAGTGGACTGGAGTGGAGACTGAGGAGAAATCGAGGGACTGACAAAACAGCTCACGGGCTCTCTGTCTGCAGTGTGCACATGCTGCCGCTCCTCACTATCTGATGGTTTCTGGCTGGGCACTGGGTTGGAAGTAGGGCTGGAGATTGGTGATCCACACAATACCAGCACCCACTACACAAATGCGGTGAATCTCCCTCAAGGTCCCTCCCAGGACAACTGGGCCTTTGTAGAGGTGTTGATTCCCATGAGAAGGCATGAGCAAAGGCAGGTGGAGGTGGAGGAATTCCTCCAAATGTTCCTCGAGAGAGCAATCTCCATGCTCAAGGTACAAGAGGCTAAAAAAGGACTGTCCATAGTCATGGGGAAAATCAAAACAAAAAACACTCATACAAAAAAGGAGAAAAAAAGAAAAAAGAAATGCTGCATGTTGCAGTATATATCACATTCTAGGTCCGGTCTTCTGTTACAATACGCTGTTTATAAACACAGAAGATTAAGATGAGGATGACGATTCCAAAAAGTCTTTAATTCAACACACAGGCAATTAAAACACTGATTGTGATGGCAAATCAAATTAGTAACCATAATGACTAACACAGGCAGGGAAATGGTGCAAATGCTAACAAAGTTCAAACTGAACTGAAAAGTTTAAAATCAGTAATTGTAGCCCAAATGGATATGAAACTGTATTCTAACATATTAGTAAAGAAAATAAACCTCCATCCCTACCAAAGCTTTTTCTTTTACACTCACATTTAACCCTTTGACTTGTACGATCACACCGGTGTGATCAGTCTTGGCTGGCCCCTGGAGCGCACGATCACACCGGTGTGATTAGAATGGTCAGTGCATCACGTGATCAACTTCTAAATTCAAATGGACATGCTCAGTGCTTGTTATATATCACAACTATTCATTGTTTTCGACCCAAAATAATTTTAGTTTTATGTTTCAGACATTTAAATACACATAAGTACTAGCAAAAAAAAATGCATTTAAAGTTTGTTAAATACACACTGATGTCTATGGAATCGGTAATGATAATCCTTTCAATTATAATTTGATGACATGTTTTATTCATATCAGATACACGTTGTATAAGTAACTATAAATTGTACTCTATTCTTCTCCAACTTCACCGGCCACTTACTTTCATGTATTACGGGAGAAGTGGATGAATTGACGTGTTGTAAATCCAACAGATCTGATTCTCTGAACAGAAATGATGCATTAAATTGTAAAAAATCCATCCAGTTTTTTTTTTTTAAATCTCCTTATATGTTTTCCCCTGTCTCAAATCAAGCCGTTCGACCGTGTGACATCACACGGTCGGACGCCCCTCCCATGATTGTTGATTGACAGCAGCGTTTCAACACAGACCAGCCCTCGCTCGTGAGCGAGCTGTCAATCATAGTCCGCACGTCATTGTTGATACGCTGGAGCACTGTCTATGAGCAGAATGGCGTCTAAGCGATTGTGGTGTGGTGTTCTGTTCTTGGGTGCAATAAGGAACACAGCAGTCATTTTGATGTTCCTAAATCCGAACCGCTGAAGACGCAGTGGCTGAGTTTTGTTTTCGAAGGGAATATTCCCCACGATCAACGTCAATACTTTCATGTTTGCGCGAATCATTTCACACACCAGACTGCTTTACAAACGAGGGTCAGTATAAAGCTGGTTTTGCTAAGAAGCTGCTCCTGAAAAAAGGATCTGTACCAACTATTCGTGTTCCTGCTGCACCTCCAGAAGAAGAAGTGAGTGTAACGTTTTAGTAACCTTTATATTAATATTTATATTAATCTTTGCAAATCGCTAGCAAGCTTCACGATGAATGCGTTTAAGGTTTACACTCAGGGTACATTACGGCATGTTTTCTATGTACAACGTTCTCAATATAATTCATAATCCCAAGTTTATAATGAACAACGCGTTATGGTTATTGTGTTATTTCAAACGGTGTACGCACAGAACAGAGGAGCGGGGTGAGCAAAGCTCATTATCATTTAAAAACACATGCACTTAAACGGTGTGCTGAAAACAGAGCTGTTTTTGACCAGGTAAAATTAGTGTTTTCTTACAATACTAATGAGAATTTTTAATTAAAGTATATTACAAACTTTTAATTTAGACCCTAAATAATCATATTGGCTTGTACAAAAATGGCATTATATGACCCCTTTAAATGTAGTGAATTTAGACATTAATTGGAAATACACTACATGGTCGACAGTATGTAAACACCTGTAAGTACCCTTACTGAATATTTAATTATATATGCTACTATAACAGACTTTCTGCTAGATGTAAAGTAGGCACTTTAAAGTAGGCACATGACATTCAGGCAGGTAGGGTTCTTCCTCTAGCATTGGCCTAACCCATATTCATCCGTCTGACTGCCAGATGTTGAAGTGTGATTCATCACTCTAAAGATTGTGTTTTCACTGATTCAGAGATCAATGTTGGCATGCTTAACACCACTCCAAGTGACACTTGGTATTGTGCCTGGTGATGTGATGCTCACTTGCATTTGCTAGCAAACCTGTAAATGATGATGTCAGCTATCAGTTTTCGTGTTTGTGTTCCTGTGTTTGGAGCTCAATAGTGAGCTGCAATTTAGAAAAGGTGTTTTTTACATGCAATACTTGTGTGCTCTACCACTTCATGGCTGTGCATTATTTGAGCTAAAGTGTTGTTCTCGATATTTTTTATGCTTGTTTTAGTTTTTTAGCTGTTTTATTTTCATGGCAATGAAGTTGTAAAATTGGATATATACTACCGGTCAAAAATTTGGAGTCAGTACTATTTGTTTTTAAATGTTTTTTGAAAAAGTCTGTTATGCTCACTAAGGCTGGAATAAATCAATAATAAATCAAAGACACAGTAAAACATTAATATTGTTAAAAACAACAGTGTTCTAATTTAATATATTTTAAAATGTAATTTATTCCTGTGACGGCAAAGCTGAATTTTCAGCATCCATTACTCCAGTCTTCAGTGTCACGTGATCCTTCAGAAATCATTCTAATATGCTGATTTGCGGCTCAAGATTTTTTATTTTTTATTATCAGTATTAACAACAGTTCTGCTTTTTAATAAAGAAAGTTAAAATGCATACTTGCTGAGTAAAAGTATTAGCCTATTAAAAGTAACATACATATTGTTTACATCCATTCACTTTCGTAGTAAGGGCCTCTCTGTTACTTAGATATTTGATTTTTTAAGTTAAAATATACATATTTTTTGTGACAATCAACATTATGCCTGAAGCCACTGACGACTGAACCTGGAATATATAGTCTTGCTTATTATATATTGCCTTTACAGTGGCAAAAAAAAAACAAACAAAAAAAAACAGTCAACACTTAGAACTGTGTATCCACATAAACCAAACATAATATAAGGAATGTTTTCCATTAATATCTTTCTGCTTGTATCCTTGTGAGATGTCATTCCATCTATCAGACTGGAGCCATTTGCCCCAAACTAAAGAGGAAAAACACTCAGAATAAACCATTATGCTCTCAAAGCACATTACTCATTATTTGATAGAGCACCTGAAGAACTTCAGCCATGCGTCATGTCCAGATTACTAAACGGCGTCAGTGCATAGACTTTTTCCAAGAAAATACATTTTTTGTTCTGCATTTAACTCCACTTTTAGACATACACTTGTGAACTTCCCTTAGTACATTTTGAAGTGTATTCAACTTCATCAAGAAGACAAGGGAGGTTTATTTGGACAGACCATTGACCCCTCGATTTTGACTGAGGGAGCGAGTCTACTCGTATGTACACTTCAGGCTGTTCCATATACCACAATGCAACACGATTGTGACGTCACAACATCAACTTGCAGTGCTTGCACTTAATTTACCCTCAAGTGATCAAGCATTCCATTTAAACCCATTGCAAGGGTTCCACCAGTAGTGGGCACTCGTACTAGTGTTGCACGATACACCGGAATTAGAAAGGTATTGAAATACCCTGCTTTAAAAAATGGTATGATTCCGAATTTCACTAGTAATGGTACTTTAAGAATGACAGTGTTTTCTAGCTTCTAGCTTGTAAGACTTGATTTTCCTGCTAAGACAAAAGCTGAGATAAAACTCACACTGCAATACAACGATAAAACGCACCCTGGACAGAAGATATCAAAGAAAGAGCACAGGACATTGTCTTGTCCAAACTTTTCTCCTTCCTTATCTCTGAATCCCCTTCTCCCTCCTCTCTTCCTTTCCCCCTGATTCAAGTCACTAAAAGTTCACTGAGAATGTCTATATATCACATATGATGTATCTTGTGAATCTATTGTTTTTCCTTTTCATGTTAGGTATCATTTTAAATGTCTCAGTGTGATTGTTAAAATGGTCTTAATTTCATTGCAGTCATTGGTATTATGAGAAAGATTGAAAACTTAGGAGAATCCTGTTTTCCTCTTTGGGTGGTGTCTCTTAATACATCAGATAATTCTCCCATCTCCCCCAAAACCTGGTGTTACCCCCTGGGGTACATGAATAGATCCAAAACAACTCTAAAACATATTTGTACAAGCCTTTTGTTCTGGTCTGGGTATATCAGGGTAAGTGGCAGAGCAGTCTTTGGGAAACCTGTAACCAGGAAAACCCCCATGCAGTGCTGTGTCAGTGTTTTCCCGTCGGAAACACACTCACACACCACTGTGTCTCTGTCAGGAATTTCTTACTCTCTGAGTTATATTTGAGCAATTGATGTAATGTATTTATTATTTCTGAATTGGCTTTTAATCATTTACTTGTTTAATTGGGATGATACAATTTTACCTGACAAATATCATCATCATCATCATCATCATCATCATCTTCTTCCGCTTATCCGGGGCCGGGTCGCGGGGGTAGCAGTCTAAGCAGAGATGCCCAGACTTCCCTCTCCCTAGACACTTCCTCTAGCTCTTCCGGGGGGACACCGAGGCGTTCCCAGGCCAGCCGGGAGACATAGTCTCTCCAGCGTGTCCTAGGTCTTCCCCGGGGTCTCCTCCCAGTGGGATGCGCCCGGAACACCTTCCCGGGAAGGCGTCCAGGAGGCATCCGGAACAGATGCCCAAGTCACCTCAGCTGACCCCTCTCGATGTGGAAGAGCAGCGGCTCTACACTGAGCTCCTCCCGATTGACCGAGCTTCTCACCCTATCTCTAAGGGATCGCCCAGCCACCCTGCGGAGAAAGCTCATTTCGGCCGCCTGTATCCGGGATCTTGTCCTTTCGGTCATGACCCAAAGCTCATGACTATAGGTGAGAGTAGGAACGTAGATTGACCGGTAAATCGCGAGCTTCGCCTTGCGGCTCAGCTCTTTCTTCACCACGACAGACCGGTACATCAACCGCATTACTGCAGAAGCTGCACCGATCCGTCTGTCAATCTCCCGTTTCATCCTTCCCTCACTCGTGAACAAAACCCCATGATACTTAAACTCCTCCACCTGAGGCAGGAACTCTCCACCTACCTGAAGTGGGCAAGCCACCCTTTTCCGACTGAGGACCATGGACTCGGATTTGGAGGTGCTGATTCTCATCCCAGCCGCTTCACACTCGGCTGCAAACCGTCCCAGTGCATGCTGAAGGTCCTAGTCTGAAGGGGCCAACACGACAACATCATCCGCAAAGAGCAGAGACAAAATCGTGTTGTCCCCAAACCTGACACCCGCCGGCCTCTGGCTGCGCCTAGAAATTATGTCCATAAAAATTATGAACAGAACCGGCGACAAAGGGCAGCCCTGCTGGAGTCCAACACGCACCGGGAAGAAATCTGACTTACTGCCGGCAATGCGAACCAAGCTCCTGCTCGGTAGGACAAATAAAATATTATATTTGATTTATGTTGAAATTTTGAAATTTTACTTTTAACTTTACAAAGCACTTAACAACTTCTGTCCAGAAAACCTGCAGACTGTTTTCATGAAACAAACATTTCGAAAACATCTGACTGCTTCAGTGTCACATTAAAGCAAGCCACTCTTCTTAAACACGTTTTTGTTTAGTGCGTTAGTAGAAGAGTTTTTAAAAATATATTTAGTCATGTTTACAGATTATATATACATTGCTTAGTTGCTCTGAGAGGAAAAAGCATATCTGTTATAGTTCTTTAGAGTTCTCTCTCTAAGCGTTCATCTGTTCATCCAAAAATGTAAATTATGTCATCATTTACTTACCTTAAGGTCGTGCAAACCCGTGTGACTGACTTTCTTCTGTGGAACCAGAATGCATTTTTTTATATATATATATATATATATATATATATATAGAATGTTAGTAATTAAACTATCTCTTTAAAAATTAATAAAACAGGCTGTATTAAGTACTTAGCACTAAAATGTTTTCCCCTTCTCCCCAATCGTTTCTGCCTCTCTTCTGTCTTTGCCTTTGTTAGAGGATTTCTTCAGCTAATTCCATTACACACAAGAAAATATTTTTTCTCTGCTGACAATATTTGACAGTAAAACCACTCCAATTAGATGAATTAAGAGATTTAACACTTCACAAATTTCCATAGAATGGACACATTTATCTTCATTATAACAGATTGCATTTTTTATTGGTACTATTGCATGCTAATAAACAAATTAAATTGTTTTTCATCAAAACATCATGAATTATTATGACAGTGAAATATGCCAGAAAACAAAAAACAAAAACAAAATTAAATTAAGAAATCAAATCACATTTGAATCAAACTCAGAATTCTAATTGAGAGTCACATACTAGGAATTATTATTAAGCAGCACGACACACTTAAAATATATCAGAGTGCAGTATATTTGGATATTTATAATTTTGACTGGTGGGCTAAAGATCTGGTATGGATTTAAATATTCCAGGATTATGTAAAATATACCAAGTATGTCTTTTTGAGTGATTTTGGGTTTTCCACAGTACAGAGTCACTGTGTACAATTGTTACCTTAATGAAGTGTTTCTACATGATTCAACCCTCAATTTCATTGGTGCAACAAAATGTAGTTGGTACTCAAGAAACATTTAAAAAAAAAAGTTATCAATGTTGAAACCAGTTGCTAAATATTTTTGTGGAGACCGTGAATCTTTTTCTTTTCAGTATTATTTGATGAATAGCAAGTTCAAAAGAACAGCATTTATGTGAAATAGAAGTCTTTTTTTAACATTATAAATGTCTGCACTGTCACTTTTGATCAAATTGATGTCTTTGCTGAATAAGTATTAATTTCTTAAAAGAAAAAAATCGTACAGACCCCAAACTTTTGAGCATTAGTGTAAAAATGTTTACTGTGCATTATCAGTGAGTAATGGCTTTTTTGCTGAACAATGTATAGTTAATTGTCACGTTTTGAGTTTATTTGTTCATGTTTAGAGTTTGTTTTTGATCTCTTATTCTGTTCTGTTAATGTCTTTGTTTCCTCAGTCTTTCCTTCATCCCCTGCCTGTTTGTCTCCTTGGTTACAGATTTGATTAGAGTTCTAGTTAGTTCCCCTTCAAGGGAACTCACACTGCGTCGTCGTCGTGACGACACTTTGGGAACGCCCTCAGCGTAACGCATCTGAAGCATGAATGAAATCTGTCCAATCCTGATTGGTGCTGCGTCATGACGTAGTAGATGATGGCATAACCGGAAGATACAAAGGGACGCTGGCACAAACACACATTAGCTTTTTGCTCTTCAGCTTTCGGGCGCGGACACACACCAGCTGTGTGTGCACTGTCTCGGCGTGCAGCACGCTAGGGCGGCTCTCGAGGGAGCCGCTTGTAGCGAGTGTGAGAAGCTGCCGCTGAGGGTATTGCGCTCACGGCTCGCTGTGTTTGATCAGCACGGCCAGGCTCGCGAGCCCCGCGGTTCTGGGCCCGCCGCTGCCGAGGCAGCGCGGCGCTGCAGATCGTGGGGCTCACAAATGGATTTATCAGCGGGACATGGGACTGCTACGGCATCTTCCCAGTCCTTGTCTGATGATTCAGACGTTCTCCCGCCCCGTGTGGAAGCTCGCGAAGCGGCTTCTTCCCGCGAGGCGGAGGACCCGGTGTTACGATTGTCTGACTCTGAGGAGTCAGATGATTTAGACATCGAGGCGGGTGATGTGGGGCTTGAGAGCACGCAAACGCCACCTCATGCACCCGCTCAAGAGGAGCTTGTGGAGGTTTTGACACGCGCTGTGGCCAAGCTTAACATCGATTGGCCACAAGAGGAACCTCAAATCCAGCCGCCTAGTAAGCTGGATGAGAGGTTTTTCAAGCGCAAATCTCAACCTCCACGCCGGGGTCTTCCATTTTTCCCTGACTTGCACAATGAGTTGTGCAAGTCTTGGGACAAACCATACTCAGCCAGGCTCTCCAACCCCCCAGTACTTGATTTTGCTAATGTATTGGGGGCGGCTGAGTGTGGTTATGGGACAATGCCTCGGGTGGAGGAAGCTCTCGCGAGCTACCTTTCTCCCGAGGCCGCATCGTCCCTTAAGGCCCCGGTACTGCCCACTAAGCCGTGCCGCGATACATCAGCGCTAGTGGGCAGGGCTTATATGGCGGCCGGGCGGGCTGGTGGTTGCCTGCACACCATGGCGGTGTTGCAGGCATACCAGGCCGACCTCCTCAAGGAGCTGGATGAGGGCCAAGGTCCCTCTCCAGAAGATATTTTGGAGCTCAGGAAGGCCACCGATTTGTCTCTCCGCATCATCAAGGAGACGGCCCGCGCCATTGGCCGCTCCATGGCTGGTTTGGTGTGTGTGGAGAGACATTTGTGGTTGAATTTGTCGGGGATGAAAGAGAGGGAAAAACATTTTCTCTTAGATTCCCCGATCTCGCCTTCTGGCCTTTTCGGCGGCGCGGTTGATACCGTCGTCGGGAGGTTTCAGGAGGTGAGAAAGCAGTCGGCGGCCTTCCAGCAATATCTTCCCCGTCGCTCCAGCTCCTCGAGGAAGGTTGCCTTTAAAGGGCAGCCTCGGCCGTCTACCAGCTCCTCGCACCGACAGGTGCAAAAAGAGAGTGTCGCCACCCGCGCCCCTCCCGAGGGAGCCTGGCAAAGGAGGCGGCGCTCTCGAGGTAAGCCTTCGGAGCCTAAGGTCGATCTGAGGACCATCCTTCAGGCGAAGAAGGCTTCCTCTAAGCTGTGAGCTGTCCCCCCCTGGGTGGAGCGATTGAGGTCGCCTCCTTCCCGGAGCTCTTGGGAAATCAGTGCTGTGTTCCTGCCGTCCAGCACGCTTCGGGCCACACTGATTTCCCGCGTACGCACGCCGCTCCAGCCACCTCTAGAAAGACCTGTGGCTGGGCAGCGAACGCGTTCGCCCACCGAAAATCATTCTCGACTGCTCCCTGCCGGTCAGCCGCTTCAGGGGGTCGGGAACGAGGCTCGGTTGACATCCGAGGCCAGCCTCGAGAGGCTGGTTCCCTTAGTAGATTATCTCGGCACATGGTCATGCCTTCCGAATATATCTGCGTGGGCCCTGCGTACTGTAGAGTTGGGTTACAGACTGCAGTTCAGCTCCCCTCCTCCGAAGTTCAACGGGGTAGTCTGAACTGTGGTCGGCCCAGAGCAGGTTCGGGTTATGGAACAGGAAGTTCAATCCCTGTTGGTCAAGGAGGCCATAGAACGTGTTCCTCTGCCAGACAGGGAGTCCGGGTTCTACAGCCGGTACTTCATAGTTCCCAAGAAGGATGGGGGGTTGCGTCCAATAATAGATCTCAGGCACTTGAATCGTTCTCTGAGGAGATTCAGGTTCAAGATGCTCACAGTTCCAGCCATCGTGAGTCAGATCCAGTTCGAGGACTGGTTCGTCACGATAGATCTGAAGGACGCATACTTCCATATATCCATCCTTCCATGTCACAGGAAGTTCCTGAGGTTCGCTTTTGGGGGCGAAGCGTACCAATATCGGGTTCTTCCCTTTGGCCTAGCTCTCTCCCCTCGCACCTTCACCAAGTGCATGGATGCAGCGCTGGCTCCGCTGAGACTCCAGGGCATCCGTGTGCTCAATTACATCGACGACTGGCTAATATTAGCCAGGTCGCGCGAGATGGCGGTTCGACATCGAGATGTCGTTCTGGCCCATATCAGGTGCCTGGGGTTGAGACTCAACACAAAAAAGAGTGTGTTGACGCCCTCCCAGAGGACTATGTTCCTGGGAGTTGTATGGGACTCCACGACGATGCGGGCACAAATGTCTCCCATGCGCATGGAATCCATACGGGCGATGGTCTCCAGAGCAAAGCTAGGCCACAACCTCATTGTGAAGCAGTTTCAGAGACTGCTGGGGCTCATGGCAGCAGCGTCCAACGTCATACCTTTTGGCCTGCTACACATGAGACCCCTACAGTGGTGGTTGAGAGCCAAGGGGTTTTCCCCGAGGGGAAATCCGTTCCGTATGATCAGGGTAACGCGCAAATGCCTTCGTTCTCTTGTCATATGGAGGAAACCTTGGTTCCTGTCCCAGGGACCGGTGCTGGGAGCATCATGTTGCCGGAAAACCGTTTCAACAGATGCCTCCCTCACTGGTTGGGGCGCGGTCATGGACGGCCGCTTTGCGAGAGGTCTGTGGGAGACCCGGCATTCTTCCTGGCACATCAACTGCCTGGCAATGCTGGCGGTCTACAAAGCTCTGAGGAGCTTTTTCCCGGACCTCCGCGGCCACCATGTCCTGATACGCTCGGACAACACTTCTGTAGTCGCGTATCTGAATCATCAGGGGGTCTGAGGTCGCGCCCTCTATGCAGACTGGCACACCAGATCCTTCTGTGGTCCCAGAGGAAACTGTCGTCTCTCAGAGCGATGTATGTCCCAGGGGACCAAAATCAGGGAGCAGACGTCCTGTCGAGGCAGGGGCTGAGGCCCGGGGAGTGGCGACTCCACCCCGAGGTGGTGGAAGCCATGTGCGTGAGATTCGGCCCAGTGGAAGTGGATCTGTTCGCGTCTCAAGAGACGTCCCACTGTCCACTGTGGTTCTCTCTCAGGCATCCAGCTCTGCTGGGGCTGGACGCTATGATGTAGACGTGGCCGAGGCTGCGTCTGTACGCATTTCCCCCGATCGCTCTGCTCCCGGGAGTCCTGGAGCGGGTCCGCCGGGAGGGGATCAGTCTACTTTTAGTAGCACCCCACTGGCCGACCCGAGTATGGTTCTCGGACATTGTAGCACTGCTGGACGGCCTTCCGTGGCAGGTCCCTCTGAGGAGGGATCTGCTGTCGCAGGCAGGGGGCACAATATTTCACCCCCGGCCAGAGCTGTGGAACCTCTGGGTCTGGCCCCTGAGGGGGCTTGGTACCTAGAGGCTGGCCTGTCAGCAGATGTTGTCGAGACCCTACTCAGCTCCAGGGCTCCTTCTACCAGGAGACTGTACAGCCTGAAGTGGAATGTGTTTTCAACTTGGTGTAGAGAGCGTGAGGTGGACCCAGTTAACTGCCCAGTGGCTTCAGTGCTGGAGCTCCTCCAAGATCGTTTCTCCACCGGTCTTACCCCGTCCACACTTAAGGTGTATGTGGCTGCCATTGCGGCTTTCCACTCGCCTGTAGGTGATGGGCCCTTGGGGAGGCACCATCTGGTTGTACGTTTCCTCCGTGGGGCTCGGAGGATGAGGCCTGCGGGTCGCTCCTGAGTCCCAACCTGGGACCTGGCGGTGGTACTTGAGGGGTTGGCTGAGGCCCCCTTCGAGCCACTGGAGTCGGCTGAGGCAAAGAACCTGACCCTTAAGGTGGCCTTTCTCCTTGCTATCACTTCTCTGAGGAGAGTGGGGGATCTCCAGGCCTTGGCGATATCGCCAACTTGCCTGGAGTTTGCCCCTGGCGGAGTTAAGGCCATCTTACATCCTAGACCGGGCTATGTGCCCAAGGTGCCATCTAATGTGGCACGGTCAGTGGTTCTTCAGGCCTTCCATCCTCCACCTCACGTGATGGCGGAAGAGGGGAGACTTCACCTGCTCTGCCCAGTCAGAGCCCTTAGGGTTTATTTGGAGAAGTCTTCTCAATGGAGGAAGTCAGACCAGTTGCTGGTGTGCTTTGGTTCACCCAAGAAAGGGCTGCCTGCATCTAAACAAACAATCAGCAATTGGATTGTCCAGGCTATAGCCATGGCTTATCAGGTGCGCAATTTGCCTTCACCTATGGCCGTGAGGGCTCATTCCACCAGGAGCATGGCCTCCTCGGTGGCCCTCCTTTCTGGCGTCTCGCTTCAGGAGATCTGCGAGGCGGCCGGGTGGGTCACCCCGCACACCTTCATACGTTTTTACAGTCTGCAACTTCCTGTGATGCCTGGCGCCAGAGTGCTCGCATCCTAAGTATGCCTGGTTCTCAGCTTCATACTAGGGCAGGTGTGATTAAGGTGTGGCATAGTGGGTATTACGTTCCCAAAGTGTCGTCACGACGACGACGCAGTGTGAGTTCCCTCGAAGGGGAACGTCTCGGGTTACGACTGTAACCCTTGTTCCCCGAGAAGGGAACGAGACACTGCGTCTCGTCGCCACACCTATCACGGTCAGAGCGCTTGCTTCATCGCAAATAGCTAATGTGTGTTTGTGCCAGCGTCCCTTTGTATCTTCCGGTTATGCCGTCATCTACTACGTCATGACGCAGCACCAATCAGGATTGGACAGATTTCATTCATGCTTCAGATGCGTTACGCTGAGGGCGTTCCCAAAGTGTCGTCACGACGACGACGCAGTGTCTCGTTCCCTTCTCGGGGAACAAGGGTTACAGTCGTAACCCGAGACGTTTCTCACTTTGTTTTCAGAGTATTTAAGCCCTGTGTTTAGTCCTGTCTAGTCCTATCTGTCATCGTTTCTATTTACTGGTTGTTCTCTCCTTGTTTTTGGTATTTCTGTTTGATTTTGTTTTCAATAAAGACTGCTGCACTAAGATCCAGTATCATCTCTGCTGCAACCAGCCTGTGACAAGTTAATGCAACACAGCTCATTGAAAAAAAAAACGTACCTGTGGCAACCAATACATACATATCACTGCAGTTTCACTGCAATACACTAGACTTAGATTTATAGACTAGACACTAGATTTATAGACTTGTTTTCACACAGATCCTTGCATAATTATGTTATGACCTCAAAACAATTCTTACCAAAGTGCAAGATTTGTAAACAAATACATTTTGGAGTTTGCATCACCTAACCAGCTCCATATATATGTTCGGTTTTACTGACGAACTAAGCTTGCTCGGTAGCTCAGCTGGTGAATTGAACTTGTGATGCGGAGAGCTCGGGTACGAATCCTGTGAAAGACGAATCACAATTTGGCCATGTCCACACTAATACGTTTTCGTTTGAAAACGCACATTTTTTTCTCTCCATTTTGGCCTTCCTTCCACTGCGATGGTGTTTTTATTAATGAAAATGAACCTTTTTGAAAACGCTCTCCAAAGTGGATTAATTAGAAACGCCATTTTCGCGTTGTGGACTGTTAAAAGGGAGGTATTTAAAAATGATTACGTAATTTTAGTCGTGACGCATAATTGTACCAATATATATTCATGTTTAGCCTATATCGGTATTGTGCCTGCTATTCACTTTCACACTGTTGATGTTACTTTGCACACTCTTCATATCACAGTCCTGCAAAGATGACAGAAAATGGACTCACATTTGCTTATCTGCGGCAATACATGAGAGCAGCGTTTTAGACCAAACATATAGTGTGAATGCGACCTGGACGCATCAGTGAATGGTGAGATATTTTGCTAAATAAAATTATCCTGCCAGAAGAATTGTGCGATAACTTTTCCATCTATATCATCTCAGTGAGCTTTTGTGAGGTTTTACACATGCGCAGTAAGGCGAATTTAGCGTTTTCCGACGTTTCAGTGTGGATGAGAGAATTTTGGAAAATGCCTGAAAAGATAGTGTGGACAGAGAGCGTTTTTAAATGAAAACGCCATTTTCAAATGTTTTCAGATTAATGTAATGCCTTAAAGAGCTAAAAAAAAAATTTGTCACATTTGAATTTGTTAACACTATTGTGTAGGTTTAGGGTTTAGTGTAGGTGTACGTTATTTTAAAATTGAGCTTTTAACGCCACTCATAAGACATTTCAATTCAGAACTACATGATCCATGCACACTCTAACCTAATAAAATGTTGCCATTTTCAGTTCATCTGTTCCGGAAAAAAACAAAACACGCTTTTAGCGCCACTCACTGGACATTTCACTTTTGAAATGTTGTCACAGGTATGTTTTTCTAATGAGCCTGGGCTGAGTTAATGTTATTATTTGTTCATATTCTAAATGATTTTATTCATTTAATTTGTACAAAAAATGTTTTGAGACTGATGAAGTATTGCTGATCAACTTATCAAAACTCTGCCTAATACCAACAACATCAGCAACATTTGGTTTGTCATAATTTCATTATCAAAGCCAAGTTTAAGATTGGCATTATTTTTCATAATGTTTGTTTAATTGCCACTGGCTTTTGAGGGCCATAATTATTCCACATTAATTGTGTCAATATGTACTGTGTATCTATGCAAAGTCTGGCGCTCTGCACCATTTCCATAGCAACGTTGTTTTCAACACAACTTTCAATGATTGATGACTATAGACTTATTACAGTACATGTAAATGTTTAATTAGCAGCATATTTAGCAAAATAATCCGTTACTGTTTCACAGGATGTTCAGTTGCAGAGAGACGTGCTGTGGGGAAAGTGCTGGATTTGTTTTTTATTGACCGGAACTGCTGATGTTGCTCCCTGTGGCATTGCTTTTGCACCGTGGTTTGCTTTTAGAGTAGGAGCCCTAAACCAGACAGTGACTGATAACATCAGTTACCTCTACGATTGCAATGTAAAATCTGATCTGTGCTGCTGGTTGGCAAAAACCGAATTTAGTTTGCTATGAATGACTGTTATGACAATCTCAACAAGTCTGAGGAATCTGACTGAACATGTATTTCTCCATCTCGCTTCTTTACAGACAGGGTTTATTGATGCTTCATGCCACAGAGGTAGATTCTGTCCCCTAATGTGATTTTGTTCTGTCTCTCAAGGTGCATGCCATTTTACAAAATAAATAATATACTCACCTAGTGTTAATGGAAGCCTACTGCATTCAAGTTTAGCCCAAATTCAGCCATGCTTGTCTTAGAACGGTCAGTGCCTCCGTCTTTTTTTTTTTTTTTTCTCACTGTGCATTTAAAATGTGCCCTTACATACTGTAGGAGTAACAGCTCACCATGCCACAAAGCCATTATTTGTTCTTTTTCAATAGCTTCTGAGGATGTATGTTAATATGTCACAGGATAACTACAGTTGTTTCTAAGCTGAGTCTAACAATTTAACTAATGCAAATTCAGAGCGATTTTTAAATAGTACTATGTGTATGAAATTCAGGAGGACAGGATAGATTTGAAATTGTTGAGTTGTGGGAGTAAACAACAACACATTAGTGACATCGAAACTATCATTTAATGAATCAGCCTGTCTACATTTTTTAATAGGATATATTTATGGATCTGGTCAGAAAGAAATTGCCCTTAAAGGCACACTATGTAGTTTCCGTTTTTCTCAAACAGTGCCCCCTAGAGTCGCTGTGGAGTACTTTTATTTAACGTTACTGTCGTACATACCACTCACGCAGAGCCGTATCTGCACTATTCCTACCGCGTGCTAGTGTCTTCCATAGAGGCTGCTTCATATGTTGTTGATGTATGTGACGTCGTGCCGTAAAGCAAGTCGTGATACTCACAAGATTTGTTGGGGCGCCACCTCTCAAACCTGCATTGCTGGTTTTGCTATCAGGATGAATCGCCCTACTACGAGTTCGTTTACCATCTAAATGATTTCGAAGCTGTTATATTAAGGTACAAATCTTGCATAGTGTGCCTTTAAAGATAACACTGTTTAAATATTTACATCTTTAAAGGAATATAAATTATTTAAAACAAATATCCATGTCACAATCAGTCATGTTTTCGGTTTCATTTTCACAATATTTTAGTTTGTCTTCATTATTTGCTCTGTTTCCTTTCTGGTGTCATAGGCTGTGTCTGAAATTGCCCCCTAAAATGCAATTTGTAGTGGTATCCGGAAATGTGGATGTTGTCGAGTGTACTCATTCCATCCCACAATGCACCGCAATAACAAGTGTACAAAGGTTGTATGCGCAATGACAAGAGAATACCCATAATCCACTGTGAGGGTCGTGCCAAACCGCTGGTCCACAGCGTGTACAGTGTAATATCAAACAGGTATAAATTGTTTTTTTAATTGATTACTAAATTGTTTTTATTAAAGTTCAGTCACTCATTGTCTGTTGTTGTTTGTGCACATGCTGTTACATTGCCTTCTCTTGTTTTGGATTAGCATTGTGTTGGATATACTCTTTTGTTTTGTTTATTAAAGTTTATGCTGATGAATGGATCCTCTGCATCTTACCATCATCTTCATCCTCATCTGTCCATGACAATCCACTACCTTTCAATTTGTATCATTTTTTTTTTCTGAATTGTATTATGTTTACCAAGGCTGCATTTATTTAATAAAAAATAAATAAATAAATATATATATATATATATATATATATATATATATATATATATTTTTTTTTTTTTTTTTTTATTATTATTAAATAAATGCAGCCTTGGTAAACATAATACAATTCAGAAAAAAATGATATATATATATCTTTTAATATATTTTAAAATTAAATTTTATTCCTGTGATGTCAGAGCTGAATTAACAGCAGCCATCATGCTGCATTCACGCCATGTCGTAATTAGTGTAAATAAAGCTCTGTATCCCTTATACATATTTGTCAGGACTCTGACACTGTTGTGTTTGATTTGTGTCTTGGTTGTAAGTTTCTCTCACTCTGCCATCACAGCTGCACCTCATTCTAATCAGAGCTGGCACTCTCTTTACACACACACCTGTCTCCCATTTTTTGCATTGATTCTCTCCACTACTTATGCTGCTCTCTTTCTTCGCTTCTATCGGTGTGTCTTGGTTACCGGCCATTTCAGTACGGTCTTGTTCTAGTTGTGCCTAGCTTACATGCCTTGCCTGTTTATTTAATTTTGTTTTTTTCCCTCTGATTTGCCTAGTCCCTGTACTCAATCCTGTTTTGGCTTGCTCACCCGGTTTCGATCTTCTGCACTTGTTTTGTACTATTGCCGTGGCTGTGGATCTGCCTCTGGTTTTGACCCCTGCCTGCCCCTTGGATTTCGCCATTGCTTGGTGGCTCAGCTGCCATTTTTATGTATAATATAATATAATATAATATAATATAATATAATATAATATAATATAATATAATATAATTTTTTTTTTCTTTGCTTTTTGGACAATAAATTGAGTGATCTGCTTTTCTGCTCTTGGGTCCCTTTTTATCCCAGCACCCGTAACACATTATCACACTGTTTACTAGAACTTGTTATTCATGTTAACATGTTTAGAGAAGTTCTAAGCTTTTCATCTGAACACATATCAGTTCAATATCCTTTCAGGTTAAATGTTTCTGCAAGAGATAATGGTGACAGCTGTTGGCTCCACATCATCAATCACCTCAGCAGAGTGCTAAGATGATTCCTGTGGGGAACAGGTTAAGAGTAAAATGAACACAAGGGATGCCAGCAAACAAGCAGACATACACTTGAAGATCAAAGCTCTGTCCTAGTAAAAGTTACTTTTTCTTCTTGCTTATTTATTATTAGTTCCACCAGCATATGAATTCAAACTTCCAGATTAAAAGCATATTATAGACAATGTAGGCACAGGGTATGCAGTGCAGGCACATTATTGGAAACTAATAGGGAAATGTGTTAAAATGTTGCAGTGTGTGCAAGTAATGGTCCATAAGGAAGGGGCTTTAGGTGTGGATGTGGTTGAATTTCCCTGGCTACCCTGTTGAGAAAGTCTGTCACACCAGACGGTGATTAGAGAAGAGCCGGCCCTTTCATCCAAAAACAGTCCCTCATTTCCTTTTGACTTTGAAAAATCCACAGGAACATTACTTTGAATATTCATTTAGAATGATAATGGTATCCTTTACCTGCAGTAAATTTCTTATATGCCTTAAAATACAAACAATACATTTCAATATAATAGGGCAGGATTTTTATGATGATTCTTTGGCAGAACAGTAATGCACTGTGCAATGATTGCTGCATTTGATAAATAACTTGGTATTTACTGAAATATCCAGAAGAAATATCCAGAAGAATATCCATACTGAAATTGTGCCAGAAGTAAAATACATTTACTCGAGTTCAAGCAAGAACATTTGTTTTGACATCTTGCATATATATTACTTTTTTCTTTCTTTCTTGTGGTCTCAAAAAGCATGTTTTTTTTTGTTTTTTTTTGTGGTTTAAATATTTTCTCTATACAGTGTACAATATATTCTGTATACAGAATATATAAATGTAAGTCTGAATATAGATACAAATCTGAATATATATTATAAACATGAATATATAGATACAAATTTTAATATATAAATGTAAATACAAATATATGTTATAACTGCATATTTGGATTTTACAATTATATATTCATGATTTGCATTTATATATTCAGACTTACAACAATATATTCAGATTTACATTTATATATTGACAATTTACATTTATATAGTCAGATTTGTATCTATATATTCAGACTCATAGTGTGAGACATGGGTGGCTGAACTGAAACGCACGAAGAGAAGAGTAGAAACAAAAACATGTCTTACAATCCACACAGATAACTTGAGGGAATTGCAGGATAAACTACAACACAACCACATACAACATGGATGATACCTGACAATTAATTAAGGGAAACTCAGGGATTAAATACATGGGGAGTAATAAAACGAACAAGTGTGATAGAAGGGACTATGGAAACTAATTAGAAACTCAGGTAAATGGGAACACAGTGGAAACAAAACTAAAACAGAACATACACGTTACATAAATGTTGTTTTTCCTTTTGATCTTTCAGAAAAAGTAGTTTAGTTAAAGTCAAGGGTCAGTTAAAAAGTAACTTTAAGAAAATAATTCCAGAAAATAATTTAGTATTTTTTATTTATTTCAGAAACTTCCTGGAGAGCAGTGGAAGTATCGTGCTGTTTTTGTTTGTTTGTTTTTAATTTAGACGTAAGATGTTATTTAGGTGTTTTAATATATTATGTACTAATTTATTTAAAAATAAAGATGATTCTTTTAGAGTTTCACTGTGACTTTAACTTAATCACATTTTATTTTATAAAGAAAAGAAGAAAAAACTGAGCAAGCAAAGTGAATGCTGTAAACAATCTGGCCTGTTAAATCCTGACAGCGGGCCTGACGAGCTGCTCGCCTCAAAGACCATTCAATAACCAGGATGGGAACAATTGCAGTTGTTCATCTTCAGCAGGGAAGCCATTACAAAGTTCTGTCTTGTTGGCTTTACAATGCATTCATATTGTGGCCTATAAATCAAGGTCACACAAGGCAGCCTTTCGCACAGCGTGATGTCATGGATGAAACACGTTCTGTGTTCTTGCTTATACAAACTGCCAGAACCGTTATCTCTCTTTTGGCCTTGGTTGTGCAAAATACAACGATACAAATATTTATGCAGTAAATAGTACTACATAAGCCAAATGTGTCTTTTGGATTGTCAGTTACTTGAAGAAACAAGGTAAGTATTACATGCTGCTAATAAGATTAAAAAAAAAAAAAAAAAATTCAGGCAGCAGCTTGTTTGTTCATTATTCCATCTTTTGATGGCCTAAATTAAAGTGCTGTCTGAACAACTAAGAAAGACAGAATTGAAAAAAAAATTACAGACTTTGTAGTCTATTTCATGCTACATTGAAAATATTCATAGACCGTCTTCCAATTAAAAGAGGTAGTTAGGGGATGCTGGGGCCATTTTCTTTTTAAGTAAAGAAAAAAATGTACATACCAAAAAAGGAGTAAAATGACTATGAAGAAACAAGGTACACTCCTTCAAGTCTCATGTGGATTGTGATGCCTTCGGATGATTAGAGGCTACTAATCAACGTTCCAGATTCTCTCTTTGCTGTGTGCACAGTGAAAAAGAGGGGGTAGGTACAGAGGATATATATATATATATATATATATATATATATATATATATATATATATATATATATATATATATACAGTGCTATGCATAAGTTTAGACACCCATACTAAAGTTGACTAAAAAGAGGAATAAAAAATCATCTTTTGGAAACTGAACTTAATGCCTTAATTTAAAAAATTAGGAAAAATCCAACCTTTAAGGACACCAATTTTCTTTGTGAATGAATAATGTATCGTAAATGAATAAATGTTCTTCCTTAAAACACAGGGTGCATAAGTTTGGACACCCCTATGTTAAATTCCCATAGAGGCAGGCAGATTTTTATTTTTAAAGGCCAGTTACTTCATGGATCCAGGATACTATGCATCCTGATAAAGTTCCCTTGGCCTTTGGAATTAAAATAGCTGCACATCATCACATAGCCTTCACCATACCTAGAGATTGGCATGGTTTTATTTCAGTTAGCCTAATAGCTGGTTTGATTTGCATTGAGAGATGATCTTATGGAAAGTACCCCATGCCAATAGGTATGGTGAAGGCTATGTGATGATGTGCGGCTATTTTAATTCCGAAGGCCAAGGGAACTTTATCAGGATGCATAGTATCCTGGATCCATGAAGTAACTGGCCTTTAAAAATAAAAATCTGCCTGCCTCTATGGGAATTTAACATAGGGGTGTCCAAACTTATGCACCATGTATTTTAAGGAAGAACATTTATTTATTTACGATACATTATTCATTCACAAAGAAAATTGGTGTCCTTAAAGGTTGGATTTTTCCTAATTTTTTAAATTAAGGCATTAAATTCAATTTCCAAAAGATGATTTTGTATTCCTCTTTTTTTCCTCTAAGGGGTCATATAATGGTACATGCACTTTTACAAGTTGATTGTACTGAAATGTGTGTTGGCAGTGCCTGTACACAACCATCATATAATAATGATAATCCATCCAGTGTTTTTTTTTTTTTTTTTTCTCCTTATATGTTTTCCCGTCTCAAATCGAGCCGTCTGACCGTGTGACGTCACACGGTCGGATGCCCCTCCCACGATTGTTAATTGACAGCATGTTTCAATACAGACCCGCCCTGAGCGAGCTGTCATCATAGTCCGCCATTGTTGATACACTACAGCAGAATGGCGTCTAAGCGATTGTGGTGTTCTGTTGTTGGGTGTAATAACGAACACAGCAGTCATTTTGATGTTCCTAACCGCTGAAGACGCAGTGGCTGAATTTTGTTTTCGAAGGGAATATTCCCCACGATCAACGTCAATGCTTTCATGTTTGCGCAAATCATTTCTCACCAGACTGCTTTATAAAACGAGAACATTGAAAAAGGTATTAGCTCCTGTCTGAGTATGTGTAGTTTATGTGCCTAATGACTGTCATAGTCTCACAGACTGGTTATTTTTTGAACAGATCAGCAAAATTTTAGTGCTTCAGCCCTGACAGTTGTACCTAACACTGCATAGATAACGTTACGCATCACTGACAAGCATACATTTACCGAAAAAAAGGTTTTCATGACCATTAGCTGTAACATCAATATGTCAATGAACTAACGTATACATCAGTAAACACATAGCGTTCGTATCTCACTACTCTACCCTGCCAGTACATACAAAGATAGATCAAAGTGACATTACGTTAACCAACCATTCAGAAACGTCCTGTTCGAGCCTTAATTGTCAAACTTCTTCGGGGCCGTCATCTTGTTCCGGGTCCGACTCCGGTTCAAATTGATACGGTTACACAAATGTGTCCTCAGAGACTCCCGCTGCCATTCTTTCTCCAAAATATACCCTCAACTGTTGTCAAGGCAACACTCCATGTGTGTTGTGTCAAAACGCCCCACAGAACAGAGGGGCGGGGTGAGCAAAGCTCATTATCATTTAAAGACACATGCACTTAAATGGCGTGCTGAAAACAAAGCTGTTTTTGACCAGGTAAAATGAGTGTTTTCTTAATGAGAATTTTTAAAGTATATTACAAACTTTTCATTTAGACCCTAAAGAATCATATTAACTTGTACAAACATGGCATTATATGACCCATTTGAATCCTGTATATTTTTTCACTACAAATAACTATACTAGTACTACTAACAGATGAAATAGTATTAAAAATTCCTAAAAGGTGAAAATACATTTTGTAAGCATCTAACAATTAATTGTAATTTGTACTAGAACCAGTAGTAAATATTCTGTCATG
Source organism: Squalius cephalus (assembly GCF_949319135.1). Taxonomy (NCBI): domain Eukaryota; kingdom Metazoa; phylum Chordata; class Actinopteri; order Cypriniformes; family Leuciscidae; genus Squalius; species Squalius cephalus. The sequence continues at coordinate 22,242,903 of NC_137126.1, forward strand.
ACAACTCTTAGTGTTTGCTATGCGGCTGCTGCTGTTGATTATTTATTCTGCTTCTGCATAGCAAGTATGGGACTTGCTACTTCCAAGACATTCACAACACACTGCAGTAAGAAAGTAAGACATGCTGCTGCTGTACAATAGCATACATGAATTACCCGTGGCAGATCTATACAGGTGGAGCTGGGGAAGGTGGAGGATTTCTGGAAGCGTGCTGCAAACTGGTATTAGAAAGTTGGGCAGCAAGCTTATTGGTTACTGATACAGTAGGAACCAAACAGTGTGCCCTATAGAGAATGATGTGATAGCAAGCAGATTGAGATAAAGACCTATCAGCCTGTGCCATACAGAATTTCATGACAGAACTTTGTATTTTAATGAATCAACTTTTCTTGCTACATTCAATAATTAATAAATTAGTTGATTAGTTGACTGACAATTGTGAGTACATGCTGTACTGTGTGCATACATGTTTTTGCCACAGAAATGTGTGTAATTGCAATGGCTGGTTTCATTATTTGGTTTAAATGGGATAGAGCTGAATTTAGTTTACACAATTATTAGAAAATGTAACTGCAAACTTGCTTGATTGCAAGGCTGCAAGGCGTTAGTATGATAGTCTTTTATTGTAGAATATAGTTGTGAAGGGATTAATTTCACAATGCCTGACTGTAGCCTCACACTCTCATCACGGGAAAGAGGGTATGAATAATACATGTTCCTCTATTTCAGAAAATAAATCAACTATTTAAATAACAAAAGCTAATTTTTGTTTCTGCTTTATGCTGCCTTTTACCATTTTCTGTCTAATAAAATGTTAGTTTGACTAAAGGTCATGAGGTCTATTCCTAATTGCAGATAATTCTGGCAAAGAACTGCCCATTTAGACAGGATGAATTTATATCATCTTATATCTTTGTGACTTTCTTATGCAGAACACAAAGATTTGTATCACCATTTAATTCTACGAATAGAGAGGAAGTTGCAACACACCAGCCAATAAGAAAAGATAACTAAGGCACATCAAGTTAACCCGATTACAAAGTACTTTCTGATGCTGTGTACAATATGTATCAGGCAGGAATAGATTGTGGACTTGCAGTGATGCCATGGGAATTAAACACACACCATTTAAGGATTTAGTGTAATCTATGGATTTCAGATGTAACTGTATTAATCTTATTTGAAAAAGAACTCTGAACTACTAGTTGGCTGAACCACAATCTTACTGCAAATATGACAATTTGCTAATATGAAAATACTTACATCTGAGTGTAACAGATTATCTTAAAAAAAAAAAAACCCTGTTGATTGGATTTTGAGAGCAATGGCCACATCAGAATGTGAGCTTGCAGTTGATTGTGAAAGGGTGGGGTTTAAGTGAACTAATGATTGAAGAAGTCAGAGGTCAGCCATTTTCATTAGTTGATCGAGTTGACATTTTGATTAAACATTACAAGGTCATTTGTTGTTGTTTTTTAATTAAATGTATGGATAAATTGTTCACAATAAGATCTATAACATGCATTTACAAAATACACAGGAATAATTTTCATCTCATGCCGACTGTAACAATGTACCCGTCAGTTAATTGTTCTTGCTGAAGTAATGACACCTTTTCAAGACAGTAGATGAATTGCCACAATGCAAGGCCTTGAAACCACAATGGAAGATAATTAATTACTAATAAGAATGTATCTGTATTTTTTCACTGACACATTTAACCCTTAAATGGATACCTCGGGTCTTTAGTGACCCGGGACATCATTGACTACCCTTTTCCTCATTCATTTTTTAAAGTAAATTTTTTATAAAATAATGCCTGTTTTCCCATTCATTTTTTGTCAACATTTTTTAATAGGGTCACTAAGGACCCAAGGTGTGTAACAGAGTATGTCTATTTTTTTTCTGCACAACAATAATTGAATCTTTGATGACTGAATAGTCTAAGTGCAATTTACCTTTATTCCACAAGGTGTCAATGTCTGACACACAAAGATGAAGTGACGTTTCACTCATTATTACCACAGGCAGAAAACAAAAGAATAGGAAGTATCATCAGCAAAACTTGAAATGTCTCAGTGATTTACTGCAGAGCAAGTACTGAACGCAATCAAATATTAGTGTCACTGTCACTTGATGGTGTATCTGGTGAAGAAGCTGTCAGCGATCAAAATATTGATTTTGAAGATGTTGAAAAGAGTTTTGAGAACATATGTTTGAGATCGTGAATATGAGCCAGATCCTGAATGTACTGGGAAATCAGCTCTGACGAGGACAGTGATGATGGTATAAAACATCTGCTCAAACTGAACCCTTCCAAGCTCCAAAAGGTAACAAAATATGCATTATTTTATTCTTCTGTAATTGTTACTCTAATATCAGGAGAGATCCATCCGTGTTAGATATAGATTTGGGATGCTAAAGACCGGAATATGTAACAATGATTGGCGAAACATTTATGCATTTAAGGGTTAACAAGGCATGAACTAAACACATTTAACACAACATGAACTAAAAATGAGTGAGGAGTGGGCAGGCACTAAAGTGTTATTTTGGTGGGATATGCTTTTAGTGATTTTCTGATTGATGAAAAATTCTGAATCATGGGTTATGTAGTTTTCACCAGGAATTCCACTGTTAAACATGATTATAAAAAAAAAAAAAAAAAAAAAAAAAAATTATTATGTGGACTGATGGTCTCAAAAACATCGTAGCTAGCAATCTATAATGGTCCAGTTATTGGTAAATATCAATTACAGTAAATAGAGAAAATTAATGGGATTTTTACTTCCGGAACCCAACTATTACACACAATACGTCAGCAGATTACATATTCCAGCTGTGTTTATGTGCACCCTTAACTGAATAATTAATGGAACAATATTTTACATAATTTTCCCTCACAATTTAAAAAATCTAATTTTATCTTAAAACATAACATCATATGGAACACTTTAGATTTTTTGAGGAAGCAACCCTTTTAAAACATGAAAGGGTGGCAAGCTTCAGCCTTGCACGCTTGGCTTAACATGTCTGTACTGACAGAATGATTTACGTACTGCTTAAGCGATGAAGTGGAGCTGTCCAGATGAACCGGACTGAGAGTGTGGGAATGAGCGCAGGCCAGGGAATGTTAGAGAACTGGGAGTCGATTAACTGTGTATTAAACACAGACTGAGTTCTGCCTCTCTGCTTAATTTAAGCTACAGAGCACAGGCCGAAGGAGAGGTCAGGAACCATCCAGAGAGCCTCCCTCAGCCTGGATGATGGATTCTTACTGTGCTTCCTCTGAAGCCTTCGCCAAATTAAAAGAGAGAGATGCAAATAATGCAAATGTGTAAGTTCACATAGAAGGGTAGGTGGACATTTATCAGAGCGAGAAATTTGCAACTATCAGTAAAATAACCCTCAAGCACATCCTCCGTCTATGTCCTAGATTCATATGGATGTTTCCGGCCCAGACTTCCTCAGAGGAATCTTTAGTTATACTCCAGAAATCCTTTTGCGCGCTTCATTTATAAGACGTGCAGACTAAAAACACTGCCATGTATTCACTGAACCTTTGAACAAAGGCTAAAGATGATCACTGCGCAGCTATTTGCAAACAGGCCCTCCTGGCTACGATCCCACAGCTGGGACAAAGTGTTTTATGAGCATTGATAAGAAAATGATTAATTTCAACACATTTGCAAGCTACAAGTCTCAAATAGCCTGTGAGGAGATAAGATAGCAAGGGACACAATGGTTAAGAAGTAGCATTTCGAAGCTAATTTATCATTTCCCTGACAGATGCCATAAGACAAAACAAGCATTTTTTTAGGACATAGAAGAGCTCAGAGTGAGTCAACGCTAAAAAAGTGTAGTGTACGAAAGTCAGGAGTGATAATGAAATCCTGGAGTTACATTTATTTGGAGAAGTCTGTAATAAAGGGTCATAAACATTAGCATGAGAATCTGGAACTCATTGTTTGATGTCACTGTTTTCAGTAATATATAATGGGAAATAATCAGTGCATCATTCACTGTTCTGTGAGAGACTGAATTGATTGAGCTGCATTGAGTGTTGTTTTCGCATTATGTTGTGTTTACAATGAAGATATCACGTCTAAGTAGCTTGTGACAACATTTATGTAGTATTTAGCTTGAACAGATGGTCTGTGCTGTTTATAAGTCTAAGTCTATGCAATAAGAGTAGTTTTGCTATGCCAGATTTTAAGATTTCTGTCCAAAGATTGTTTCTTCAATATCAGTGATATTAGTGTTCACATGTTTCCTGAGTCTACTTTTAAAGTTTTTAATGCATTTCAATGATGTGTTTTTATCTGTTAAAGGTCACATGCTAGGACATTAAAAATTGCCTTTCATGCAAACATGCTGGCATAAAAACATATTTCCACTTATTCAATGTGCCTGTCTGTTTACATTTTGATATACAAACTGATTCCCTTTTTCTAGGGAACTCGAGCTTCGTTGAGACACTGTGGGAACAATCCTGCGTGATTCCGTCATGAAGCACGTGTATAATCAGTCCAATGGTGTGACGCAAATGGATCTGCCAGCAGGGTTTTAGATGGGCCCAGCCCTATCTCTGCCTTCACTTGCCAGATCCAGTGCCTTGTCTCAGGGAGAAGCACGCGCTGTGATTTCTTCTCCCCAGGGCGAGGCACCAGTGCTACAATTATACAGTTCTGAGGATCTGGATGTTGTAAGCATTGATGCAGGGGATTTTTAGGAATCGCCACCTCATACCCCTGCTTATGAGGAGCTATTGGATGTTGTGACTCGTGCTGTAGCTAAATAAGTCATCGGTTGGCCAGCCGAGAAACAGGAGGTGCAAAAGAAAAGCTGTCTTTATCTGAGGACTGTCATTATCTCCAAGAAGGCTTTGACTAAGAAGAAGTCCTGACGCAGAGGCCGTCAGACTTCTGAGGGCAGTCCCCTCTGAGGAGAAACGGTTTCCACCTCATTACACGGTGCCCGTTTCTCCTCTGCGCCCTCTAGGGGGCAACCCTCCAAGGAGGGCTGCAGTGCTGTCAGTTCGGTTGTTCCCTGCCGGTTCGCCGCTTCAGGGCACAGAGGTGTTAACGTTCCCCAACGATCCTCCGAGGAGGGTCGTAAAGCAGTCAGTTCGGTTGTTCCCTGCTGGTTCGCCGTTACAGGGCACCGAAGTGGCTGTTCGACCAATACCAGAGGCCAGTCTCAAGAGACTGGTCCCCTTAGTACATTTTCTGGCAGCGTGGAAGCTACAGCCAAGTATTTTTCATTGGGTTCTGCTCACTATAGAAAAGGGTTACAGAATTCAGTTTGGTTCTCGTCCGTCCATATTTCTGGGGGTCCTCCCTATGGTAGTGGACCCCAAGCAGGCTCTGGTTATGGAGCAAGAAGTTCAGACTCTTCTACAAAAGGAGGCTATAGAAAGGGTTCCTCCTCCCAGCAGGGAGTCAGGGTTTTTACAGCCGTTACTTCATTGTTCCAAAGAAGGATGGGGGTTGCGTCCTATACTAGACCTGCGCCAAATAAACCGCAGGGTTCAGAAACTCAAGTTCAAGATGCTTACACTCAAACAGATCGTGTCACAGATTCAGTCCGAGGACTGGTTTGGCACGATAGACTTGAAGGACGCGTACTTCAATATAGCCATCCATCCTCATCACAGGAAGTTCCTGAGGTTCGCTTTCGGGGGCGAAGCGTACCAGTATCAGGTTCTTCCCTTCGGCCTAGGGTTATCACCCCGCACTTTCACGAAATGCGTGGCTGCAGCTCTGGCTCCACTGAGACTCCAGGGCATCTGCGTGTTGAATTACATCGACGATTGGTGGATTTTAGCTCAATCCGTGCATCGAGATGTCATTCTGTCTCACATAAGAAAGTTGGGGTTGAGGCTCAACGCCAAGAAGAGTGTGCTCCTTCCATCTCAGAGGACCACTTTTCTAGGTGTGGTTTGGAATTCGACGACGATGGAGGTACAACTATCCCCTGCTCGTATAGCATCAATTCTCTCAGCCGTAAATGGGGTAAAACTAGGCCAGTCACTCACTGTGAAACATTTTCAGAGACTCAGCTGGGTCTCATGGCAGCTACGTCCAACGTAATGACTTTTGGCCTGTACATGAGACCCCTGCTGTGGTGGCCCAGAACCAAAGGGTTTTCTCCTAGGGGAAATCAGTTTTGCATGATCAAGATCACGCGGTGATGCCTACGTGCCTTAGTCATGTGGAAGAAACCTTGGTTCCTTGCCCAAGGCCCAGTGCTGGGAGCTTTTTGTCATCGCGTAACGCTAACGAAGGATGCTTCCCTCACAGGTTGGGGGGCGATTATAAGTGGTCGCTCGGCGAAAGGTCTGTGGCAGGACCATCTACTTTCTTGGCACATAAATCAGCTAGAAATGATGACGGTGTTTCCAGCTCTCAAACAGTTCCTTCCAGACCTGAGGGGCCATCATGTGCTTGTCCGCATGAACAACACATCGGTGGTCTCTTACATCAACCATCGGGGGATCTGAGGTCACTTCACCTATGCAAACTGGCTCATCAGATCTTCCTATGGGCCCAAGGGAAATTACTGTCTCTCAGGGCAGTATATATTCCAGGGCATCAAAACCAGGGAGCGGATATCCTATTGAGACAAGGGCTGAGGCTCGAGGAATGGAGACTTCACCCCGAGGCATTGAAACTCCTATGACAGAAATTCAGTCAAGCACAAGTCAACCTATTTGCATCTTCAGAGACAACTCACTGTCCTATGTGGTTCTCCCTCATGCATCCAGCTCCCCTGGTGCAGCTCATAGAATCTGGTCTCTCGACTGAGGTCGTAGAGGCCATACTCCAGTCCAGAGCTCCCTCCATGAGAAGACTGTATGCACTGAAGTGGAGACTGTTCTCTTCTTGGTCTAGAGAACATCAATTGGATCCTGTCAACTGCCTCTGTTGGTTCAGTACTTGATTTTTTGCAAGAACGCTTATCCCCTTCCCACCTTAAAGGTGTATGTGGTGGCTATATCTGCTTACCACACTCCTTTGGGTGGGGCATCATTGGGGAGAGATCCTCTCATCACTTGTTTTCTTCGTGGCACTTTAAGGCTGAGGCCTACACTGCGCACTAGAGTACCGGCTTGGGATTTGGCCGTTGTATTTAAAGGCCTGACTCTGGCTCTCTTCAAGCCTATTGAGAAGGTTTTAGAAAAGTTCTTCACACCAAAAACTTCTATCAAGAGAATTGGAGACTTGCAAGCCTTGTTGGTTGCTCCTTCTATCCAGGAATTTGCACCTGGTATGGTGAAAGCCTTCCTTCACCCTAGGCCGGGTTATGTCCCTAAGGTCCCTGCTAATGTTGCAGGTCCCATTATGCTGCAGGCCTTCTGCTCTCCACCTTTCTTATCATCAGTTCAGAAGAGACTTAATCTGCTATGCCCTTTTCGGGCTTTGGATGTCCACAGAGCGGCCCTGATCAACTCTTTGTCTGTTTCGGGTCACCTAAAAAAGGGTACCCTGCATCTAAGCAGAGAATGAACAAGTGGGTGGTTCAGGCTATCTCACTTGCTTATGAAGCAACGGATCAGCCTTCACCTATGGCTGTCCGGTCCCATTCTTCCAGGAGTGTGGCTGCCTCAAAAGCTTTACTGTCGGGTGTATCCCTTCATGACATTTGTGATGCGGCAGGCTGGTCCTCACCGCACACATTTGTGAGGTTTTATAACTTGGACCAGGGCTCCACTCCGGGGTCTAGGGTGCTTGTATCTTAGTGTGCGCACAGATTTCACACAGACAGTCATTGGTTATTATGGCATCATGGGTATAGTATTCCCACAGCGTTTCGACGCAGCTCGAGTTCCCTTGAAAGGGAACGTCTCAGGTTACGTATGTAACCCTGGTTCCCTGTAGAGGGAATGAGACGCTGCATCGCCGTGCCATACTCCCTGCATGCCTGTGAATGACTTGCTTCAGCCTATCAGAAGCTAGCACGGTCTGTTTCTAGGTATGCTTTATAGTTTCCTGATCTGTGACATCACCCGCCTATGACGACTCGTCACACCATTGGACTGATTCTACGCGTGCTTCATGACGCAATCATGCAGGGGCGTTCCCACATCATCTCAACGCAGCGTCTCGTTCCCTCTTTAGGGAACCAGGGTAACATATGTAATTTGAGACGTTTTAAAATTTGGAAATAGTTTTTCTTGTCATACACTAATGTTTGAAAGTTTGGGGTCAGTCTGATTTTTCTTTTTTAAGAAATAGATTTGCTATTCATCAAGCGTGCATTAATTTACTTAGATCAAAAGTGACAGTTTTTTTTTTTTTTTTCAAAACAAGACATTTGTATAGTAAAATATTAAGCAGCACACCTGATTTCAACATTGACAACAACAACAATAATAATAATAATAATAATAATAATAATGGTGTATGGTATGAGCAAGTCAACACACTTATTTATTTTGCAGGTTTTATAATGACAAAGGTTCCTTTTTACTGTATTGAACCAAGCCGATTCCTTAAATATGGCAACATTTTCGTATTTTGTTTCAGTAAATTCAGCCATAATATTATGCATAAATCACTGTAGGGGGTTTTGTTGATAATGTATTAGCTACTGTTAAAAATCACATGATTGAATGTACTAATAGAAAACAGTTCTATAATCATTCATTAGTTCAGAAAATAAAAATATAATTAAGGAGGCGATAGCTGATCGTATGCTGCAGGGCATAGGGGACTTCTGGTGTGAGAATCAGTTTATTGTTGTCTGGTTTAATTAAGATTTTATCTTGGATTAATCCACTTATATAAAGTTGCTTGCACGGTCACTGTCTGTGCAGATGGTATGAAGTGCATAGCAATATTATTTGAGGGTGGAGGGTTGACGGGTGGCAACTCGAAAGAGCAGAAAATGTCTTTGTAGAATTAATGGCAACACCAACAACAAGGCTTGCAGCGACAACAAATCAAACTTAGTCGAGGACTACTGTGTGTTACAAATTATAAAGTGGCTTCTATATTATGCACTTCTAATGAAATAAAAGATTCAGTCAGCGAACAGTTGGTTGTGAACAGAGACCTCACTCAGTTATGGTCTGTTTACACCTTTAATGTGGCTGATGTTCTGCTAAATAAAATGAGTTGCACATATCTAAACATAGCAGCATTTCAGTTGAGACATATAAGCTGAAGAGTAATATAAAGTCTCTTTGAAGTTTTTACCATGGGTGTTACCCGTTTTATTATGTCTCTTGGTGTGGTGTGAAATGCAGCATTGCACCTTAAACAAAAACAAAACAAAAAAGCAATGAGCTCAATGTAACCATGTTAGTGCTAGCATGTGTACAATTAAAGAAGCATCTTGTAAAATCTTCATTAACAGATGTCATTGTCAGTGTTCTGTGCTGTGTTTGGAGGCAGGGGTTAAATTGAGCCTGAACAATCCTGAACGGTGTTCCAGCAACTTCTGTTCAAAAGTAAGGGGAAACAAATTTGTTTATATATATCAGGGCCGTCACTAGCATAAGACAGGGTCCAGTGTAAATTACACCATGTCCTAACTAAACATGATGTGATGAGATTGCAGCAACAAGCAATTTGTCTCACTACACCAGACTCAACAGAATCAATTATATATCACAGCCAATCAGAATAGTGTGTGGGTGGGCTTTCTCTGCACTGTCACCTCGCATTTGCAAAAATAGATTTTTTTTTTTTTTTTACATAAAGGAAACAAGAACTTGAAAGAAATGGTGACATTTAATTTAATTTTCATTATATAATTGTTTCTTGTCACATTACTTTTGTTCAGTTTGTTCAAATGTCAAGAAGTGAGGCAGTTTTTTATTTAAAAATAGGATTTATGTAGGCCTATGTTATTATAGCTGTATAATATATACACACAGTTCAAATTTTTGTTTAAAAGACTTCTTTTTTTTAAGTCACTGTTTTGTGTGTATTGCATTTTAGATTAATTAATTGATAGGACAAAAATAAGCATTTCTTTGACCCAGTATCATAAGATGTATTTTCACGCAGGTGAAAAAACGCATACATTTGCATACATTTACGTTTATGTGTCTGGCAAATCCAGTGCGACTTAAAGTATATTGCATTCAAGCTATGCATTCCCATGTGCATCAAAGTGTTGGTGTTGGTAGCACATGCTCTATTGTTTAACCTACAGTAACACTTTAAGCTTTTACAGCTCTGCTTAGAGGTGTTGGAAGATGTCTGTGCAGTGCTGCTAATTACACAAATCTGTATAATATGTTGTATAGAATGCACAATTATACACCTTAAGGTGCAAATTGATAGGAGGCTGTGTATTTTTATACATTAACCCAAAAAATAAAGCACTTCACATCTTTCTTACAGTAAAGGTCACTAAATATGAGTGGTATACATGATGGTATTTTATTATTTAATATTTAATAAAAATAAATGCGCAGGAATGAAGACTAGATGTGAATGTCTCAAGTTGCCAGTGTGATAAATGCCATCTGTTTTACATATTTAAGCTGCTTTGAATTATTTTTCTTCTATGTACTGTCTAATGAATGAACCTTCTGTAGATTAAACTGCATTTACATTATCCACCACAAATGTTCCAGATGTTACAATGTCAAGTTTGCAGCTTTATAATGCTATTCATCAAAACCAGAGTGTACAGCATCACAAAATGTTTTTTTATGTAATTAAATTGTAATTATAATGACATACCACCCCATACAGTGTCAAATTTAGCCTCTCATCAGATGAAATGGGAGTAAGACGAAGCGTTTAGACATTGTACTTTAAGTATACTGTAGCTGGCAGCTGCGAAATTGTCTGTAAGTGTAGTGTGCAGGAGAAAGCAGGCGGAAGCGAGGATCTATATGCAGGGTTTTAATGGAGAAACACGTAGTACAAATAATAAAGAACACGAAGGACAAAGAAACAAAACCATGAGAAGGACCGAACTAGAAGCACCCATACCTGTACAACAACTGACAAAGTAACAAGTGAAACACAAGGGCTATAAATACACAGGGACCAACAAGCTAAACAAGATAACAAGGGGGTGTGGCTAATAAGAAACACCTGGGGATACTAATAAACTAGAAAAACTACAAAGGACTACAAAACATGACACAGAACAGGAAATAACTAAAGTCCACACAAGACAAGGGAAACACAAGACAGGAATCATTACAGTAAGAATGTGATATCAACTGCAGGCTGTACGTATATATATATATATATATATATATATATATATATATATATATATATATATATATATATATATATATTCACCTCAGTGTGAGTGCCTGCCGCTTTTTAACGCACTTCTGTTTTCTGAGATTCATGATTACACATAAACTCCTGACAGCTCTCTGATCAAAGTGTGAGAAGTTTTAGATTTTCTAGTTGGGTCATTCCGTGTCAAATCAACCAAGTTTCAGAAACTCCAAAGGCTGATTTTTGATTTTGTCATATTTTGCCAAGTAATGAAAGTCAAAATATTGAATGACATGGATGTATATTTACTGAGTAATCCACTATTTTGTTAAGGGGGTCAAAATGTAAATTTTCACCTGAGATTTGGAGCCAGATTATAGGGGGTAAAAATGACTTTAGGAAGATGGCAGCATCATTATTTTATTTTTTACACAAATATTGGTAGATCTATTAGTAAAATATGTAGACTTTAGCATACTTTCTTGCATTATATGCCAACGGTGACAGTTAAAAAAAGTATTCTACAAAATATTAAGCCCTCTACAAAATATTATACATTTATTCATTTACATTTCATATTTTGGTGTTCTTCTTCATTTGTGTATTTATTTCAAGAGACGGAAAAAAAATATATGCAAAAATCAAAAACCTCTTGTTGAGTTGACACTGAATGGCCCAGTTGTCTTTTAATACGTATCACCTTTTTAATTAATTAATTAATTAATTAATTTTATTTATTTATTTATTTATTTATTTATTTATTTATTTATTTATTTATTTATTTATTTATTTATTTATCCCCCCTCACAAAATTCACACAGTCACATTTGGACATATGTAGTTGTTATTAAATAAAGGTCATCACAAATGTAATTTTAGCTCAGTTATAAATCAGAGTCTGCAACCAACTTTTTTGCAACCAATATGGTGTAGATACACTTGATGATCTTTTGTGGTAATTTGAGCAACAATTCATTAACATTTTCACATATTGTCATTAAATTGATTGATTTGGTAAACAGTTAAAGACACAGCAGTGACGTTAACAGTTTTTTGGCTTGGTTTCTGATCGTTGTTGAAATGCTTAACCACTTAAGTTACTTGCTGCAGAGTTCTGATAAATTGGCTTGTAAATTTCATTGCATGGTCCACTGATGATGTGTGGAGGTGGGCTTAGACACCTGTCAAAACATCTCACAGATTTTGTGTACAAGAAAGAATGGTTATGATAATTTTCAACAGATGTCAGGATAGCACTGACATATGGGACCTCGGTTACACCTGTTCTGCATTCAGTGCGATCACAGTTTGATTTCATGGAACAGTTTTGCTTCCAATAGACGTGCACCATATTATGTGAGTATGTGTTTTGTGTCCTGTAGCAGCTGTTGTTTCGTGAGATTATCATATGCCGAAATATTTATCCATTAAAGAGAAAGATCTAGAAGAAACAGATTTCTGACCCAGGGTCCCTTAATATAAAAACACCTTAATATAAAGAAATGGTAGCCTTTCTCAACAACACAATTTATATGTATTCAAAAGTTATCAAAGAGTTAATATATATATAAATATATATATATATATATATATATATATATATATACATTATTATTATTAATAGTTAATTTAAAACAAATCTTCAGTTTACATTAAGTTTCTTAGAAATTAAGAAATACATTTTATTTTTGCTTTTTTATCTATTTAAAAAAAAAAAATATATATATATATATATATATATATATATATATATATATATATATATATATATATATATATATGCTATATTTTCTTGGACCCCCTGTTGAAAATGCTATCATGATCATAAATTAAGTTTAACTTTTAAAGTGGAAAAAAATGAAGAAAAAAGGAAACGGTAAAGGAGATGGTTCCTCAACAGTAAATGGGACTTTTAGCCCACAATCTCCTTCAATGGATTATGAGCTTTGCCTTATCAGTAGATTAAGACACCTTGAGGTGTAGAATTTTAATGAGGATGCCGGGCTGTGTTCTGTCTGTCAGGCTAAAGCACTTGCAGGTTTAAAATAGCTCAACATTCCCCACAACAGCGGATTTATCTCACAGCAAAGAAATATCTAACCATAAATCTCTGCCCTAGCAACAAAACTTTGAAACTTCAAATGCTTGTCCTATTTTTTGATGGAAGTTATTAAATATTTTACAATACAACCTTAAAAATCTTTACTTTCAGACATGCTGTGAAGTGAAACCATTATCTGCATGTGGAGTTGTTCCAATGACACAATTACCTGTTTCTGTTTCTCTTTAGGGGGGGTACAATGGTGTTTCATGTATTCAGAGTTGTTTACAGTGTTAAAGATATGGATTCTCATGCTTAACATGGCCAAAGTTTTTAAAAAATATTTTGGACGAATAACGGAGAATTTCTGTGCCGAAAATCTGACTTCCGGGTTGGTACAAGTTTCGGTTGTTTTTTTTTCGACCGTGGATCTAATGACGTAGACCAGAGTGGAACTCCTTATATGAGCATTTCTCCCGGAAAAGCGCGGCCGCGCACACGTCGACCAGAGGAGAGCGAGACCGCGCACATCAACGCGCTTCAACATGAAATCATCGGCAGCGCTGCATAGTGTCTCCAAAGTGTGTTTTTGGATGTGAGGGAAAGCTTACCAAAGAACCCAGCGTTAGGAACAGTGGATGCAGATTGTTGTGTAGTTGTGTAGACTGTTTGTTCCCTGCATTTCGACGATGAATGTTTTATAAACAAAGCCCAGATCGACGGCTCTGGCTTCGCCCACTGTTTTTTGGCAAGGTATACACCCCTAGTATTAGAACAATCACGATAGCAGTGCAGCGGTGGTAGCAAAATCACTTTTTTGAGCTCATGAAGTTACCAACCCCCTAAAATAAATTCCGTTTTTGAAATCTTGTGTATATCTGGTTTAGGCTCATGCTAGGGATATTGTCAATATTCTATAATATGGTGCTTGGTATCGTTGGAAAGGGGACCTTTTTGGTTTTCATTTAAGCCCAGTACTGAATCTGTCTGACAAACACAGAGGTCACATGACTTCTTTAAACCAGAAATAACACACATTTTTCCACAATTTCCGCCTAAACTGTATGCTTTCTTTTATCCCTGTGGCATGAAAGAACACCACGGACACAAAACTCAACAACTTCAATACTCAAGGCACTCTGATGACTCAGAAAATGTATAATATACCCATACTATTTATTTGTGAGAGCCTTAAATTAGACTTGTGCAGCCAGCTCCATCTATCCATTATAAAAGTGTATCTATCCATTATAAAAGTGCATCTATCCATTATACAAGAGCATCTGTCCATCATACAAGTGCATATATCCATTATAAAAGAGCATCTATCCATCAAAAAAGTACATCTATCCATCATAAAAGTGCATCTCTCCATCATAAAAGTGCATCTCTCCATCATAAAAGTGCATCTATCCATTATAAAAGTACATCTATCCATCATAAAAGGGCATCTATCCATTATAAAAGTGCATATATCCATCATAAAAGTGCATCCACAGAAACCACAGAAACCGAAAATTCTCGGGCCAGCAGCATGTGTCCAAATTTCAATCTTAACCGTTCTATTTTCATCTGAAAACAGGGCTTTAAGTGTAAAATACCGAACTTGTCCTTTAAGAGTTTTCTGAGAGGATTCTTAGAATCTTTATGAATACGGGCCCTGGACTTTTCTCTCAGTATAAATCAAGTAGGGCCTACACTGAAGTGTAATTTTAAGCATATTCCTGAGAAGTACATAAAATGTAGACTGAAAGTATACTTTCTTATTTTAAGTTTAAAAGAAGTATACTAAGTACACCAAGCTTACATTAGCTACTGCTACTATTCTGCTACTGATTCCCACCAATTCACAAGCACAAGAGAAAAAGTATTTTGTACTTACATTTAATACCCCTGGAACTCAATGGAAGTTGATTGAAGATGGCATAGTTGGTAGTGTTGTTATAACCAGTCAACTGAACCAACAATCTTTTCACAAAACTGACAAAACCTTGTCAAACTGTCAAAATCCATCAACATTCCGTGCATGAGCTACTTTCTGACATTCTAACTGAAAGTGGGTGAATATCAAAATACATGATAGAAATATTTTGTTAAACCACTTACAAGTGTTATGTTGACAACACCATTGACTACACTATTGAAACAATTACTTTTTATTACAACTGTACATGAATAGATAGGCCATTTGGCCCTGGACTAATAGGGGATTCTATTTGTCCATTCTATTGGCTCTATTCTATTTTGAAGTTTTAAAAATTAATAATTTAAGGCTCTCACAAATAAATAGTATGGGTATATTATATATTTTCTGAGTCATCAGAGTGCCTTGAGTATTGAAGTTGTTGAGTTTTGTGTCCGTGGTGTTCTTTCATGCCACAGGGATAAAAGAAAGCATACAGTTTAGGTGGAAATTGTGGAAAAATGTGTGTTATTTCTGGTTTAAAGAAGTCATGTGACCTCTGTGTTTGTCAGACAGATTCAGTACTGGGCATAAATGAAAGCCTAAAAGGTCCCCTTTCCAACGATACCAAGCACCATATTATAGAATATTGACAATATCCCTAGCATGAGCCTAAACCAGATATACACCAGGGGCCGTATTCACAAAGCATTTTATCTTACCACTAGGAGTACTCCTAAATCGCACTAAAAAATTTTAGCTGGGAGTTTTCTCTTAAAAGTTATTCACAACGCCTTTCAGACCTACTCTTAGTAAAGAAAAATGACAACTCCTAAACTAAGAGTGAGTCTTCGTTGCTATGGATGACGTCATTACTCATGCACGAGCTTGACTGAAGTGACCACATTGATTGGCTGATGACTGTAACGCGGGAATGATTCCAAACACCTCCCCTACGATGATGAGTGACAGGTGACAGGTCTGAGAATGCGTGCGCTACACAAGTAGTACGAAGGACGGAATATGATGAATAACTGGATAAATAGCCTAAATGAATAAAGAGTAAGGCAAAACAAATAGCCTATAGCCTAATGAAACATATGGATTGATGCAATATCTTTGCAACATTATTGAATTAATCTGTCACTATATGCCTCTGCCTACATTTGCAAAGAGAAGAACATTTTAATTTGATTCACAATGAAACGTTACAATTAGTTTACATGCAATGAGTAGCCTAGTTTTGGTTGTTGTTGGTAGCGTTATTGCATCCCTAGTTATGCCTACAATGCAAAATTGTTCCCTCGCGATTGGAAGCTCCTGAAGCCGCCGCATACGCATTTCAAAACATCGCAACGTGAAATGCCACAAAAAGCGGTTTGTGAATAGGTCTTAGTGAGTTAGGAGTCCTCTCGACTTCTTTTAAGCTGTCCCAGGCTTAGGTGCTACTTTTAGGGCTAAAATGCTTCATGAATTACTCTTAGTCAAAAACATTAGGAGTCCTAAAGTTACGAGTGACACGCCCATTATTTTTAGGAGTTCCTCCTAAATTCGCCAGTTAGGAGCTACTTTTAGCCTTAAAATTCTTTGTGAATACGGCCCCAGATTTCAAAAACGGAATTTATTTTAGGGGGTTAGTAACTTCATGAGCTCAAAAAAGTGATTTTGCTACCACCGCTGCACTGCTATCATGATGTTTCTAATACTAGGGGTGTATACCTTGCCAAAAAACAATGATAGCATTTGCCCCCCCCCCCCCCTGCTCTGTTTTCATACTGTCTGTCGTATATATTGTTGTCCGTATTTATTGGAGTCATTGAGACTGACTCCGCCTTTTCTCTGCCTTCACCCGGGGGATCCAGCACTCTCTCTCTGAGTTCGGATGCCCGCGCCACGGCTTCTTCTGCCCTGGTAGAGTGCCCGATGTTTCAGCAGTCTATCTCTGAGGAGGTAGAGGTGCTGAGCATCAATGTGGGGGAATAAAAACTCACCATCCTCATCTATGAAGAGCATGTTCGAAGAAAGTCATGTAGCTCTATATAAAAAAGAAAATAAGGGGGCGGGCTGTGTTCATTCATAAAATTTCCAGACGTGTATGTGTGCACTATCGGGAGTTTTCCCCCGCTACCGTTTACTTTTTCTCAAAAAAAGACTATGCAATAAGAATCGAGTGCATGTATAGATTAAAAAGTACATAGAGTGTTGCAAGCTATGCATTTATGATTCTTTTATTGTATGTTGAAACTATTTTAATATACTTCAGCCTTTCATCCAGACTATGTTGACTTGTCTGGTTGATCTTTTACTATGTTTAATTTTGAGGAATTAAATCAATTGGCTGCATTTAATTGAGGAATTAAATGATGAATGCTTATCTGACTTTCAGTTGTTAGATTCATGTATAAGTTCAGCCTTTCATCCAGACCGTGTTGCCTTGTCTGGTTGATCTTTTACTGTTTAATTTTGAGGAATTAAATAAGTTGGCTACACAGAGGCCAGTCTCAAGAGGCTGGTACCCTTAGTAGACTATCTGACAGAATGGAAGAATCTGCCAAATATATCTCAGTGTGTCCTGCAGATCATAGAGAAAGGCTACATAATTCAGTTCGGTTCTCGTCCGCCATGCTACAACGGGGTGTTGCTCATGTTAGTGCATAACGAGCAGGCTCTGGTAATGGAGCAAGCAGTAAAAACGCTGTTAGCGTAGGAAGCTATAGAGCAGGTGTATTCACCCGACAGTGAATTGGGTTTTTACAGCCATTACTTCATTGTTCCGATAAAGGATGGGGGGTTGCATCCTATACTATATCTTCGTCAGTTCAATCATGCAGTTAAGAAACTCAAGTTCAAAATGCTGACACTCAAACAGATCGTGACTCAAATCAGATCCGAGGACTGGTTTGTCACGATAGATCTAAAAGATGCATACTTCCATGTCTCCATCCTCCCTCAGCACAGGAAGTTCCTGAGGTTTTATTTTGGGTGCTTCCATTCGGTCTAGCTCTATCACCCCGCACGTTCACCAAATGCATAGATGCAGATCTGGCCCCGCTCAGGCTGCAGGGCATAAGCATTCTGAACTACACAGACAGCGTATTTCTGTATTAGAGTCCCGTGTCCAAACCCTGGGCCATAATAGCTGTGATTTCCAGGTGTAACTGTTTCAGACAGATGGGCTTGGTTTGTAGTAAAAAATAAAAACATAATGGAGAAACCAATCGTCATTGTCAGCTTCTCATTTAAGCCTGTGGTGTGCTCTGAAATGTTCTCCCCTGGCTTTTTGCTTGTCTCCGTTAAGGTAGACTGAGGGCACTTCCCACCCACCAGGATCAGTGGCCAGCCAACAACAAAAAATCCTGCAGCTCCGCTGGGCTGGAATGAAGGCAGCCTCCTCTGGATCAATGAAGTCTCTTGTTGCAAAGCAAGCGTGCCACTATTACAAATGCCCGTATGACACATGATAGATACTTCGTCAATGCTAAGGTGAAAAATCGAACCCTGATAGCCTTTTCCTTGGCATTTTTTATTTTCCTCTCCTCTTGTTCTTGCCACACACTAGGGGAACATGAAGGGAGGGAGGGAGGGAGGGGTGAATACTTCACCCTTGTGATAAATAGTCGGATGAATGAAGCTGAGAATGTTACTGCTCTGGACCAGGTCAGAATACACCACTGTTGTGTAATCGATCTGCTCAAGGTCTGAGTTATATGCATTCTGGCAGAGTGCAAGTCTTCCAGAAGCTCATCGTTTTTTTCTTACAGTCAAATTTTCTGGTCAGTTCTAGTAGGGGAGAAAGATACATTTTTTCATAATCTTTATTTGGTCCTGACTGTTGTCACCTGCTCCTCATGAGATGAATCAACACACTATCATAGCAATTTGTTACTATTGTACATTTTTGTGAGTTGGTGGCTATTTCGAATGAATTCATACAATCTTGTTTGAATGTTTTTTCTTTTTTTTTTTTTTTTTTCGATCTGTTTGGACTAGGTGTGGACTTTTATGCTTACTTTTGTTTAGTAAAAATCACTGCTTTTTTCATATGAATCAATTCGGAAGATGTCCAGACATTCTACTAACTATAAGTAATTTTGCAACCACTGTCAACTAACTCTCATCAGAGTTTTAGTAGACTGTTAGGTTAGGTTTAATAGAAAGTTAATATGTAGTTTCAAGGTTAGTTGCAAAGTCAGTAGAATATCAATAGCCATTTTTTCTCATTGAGATTGGGTTGGATAATTATTTAAAGTTATTTAACTGGTAAACTGAATTCACATCATAGTTATGTATAGCCCAAATGGAGATGTTTATCCTGACTCAGTAAGCCATTTGCCTTTGTATAATTGTAAGCATATTAAAAATAACTCCGTTTTATATGTGTAATTGTGGAGCTGACACAAACAGTTCGCTGTGTAAGTATTATAATTAACTTGCTGTTTACAATGCTTGTGCAAATATCAAACATTTTAATGTGATAAATTACTGAAGCATAAACTCATTTTTCATTGATAGCTTTTCAGAGATGCCAGCAATGAGGCTAACAAACACATCTGAAATATATATATATATATATATATATATATATATATATATATATATATATATATATATATATATATATATAGCCTATACATACATGGTACGTACATACTTAAATAGGCCATAAAATGCAGATGTTGGCAGGAGGCTTTGCAGAATCCATCTATCAGTATTTTACACATTAAAAATTAATAATTAAAGGGGAAAGAGAATTGATGGCTAAAAAAGTAGGGGGTTGAAAGTTATAATAATGAAAATAATAAAATATTCACAATCTCATAGCTGCTAGCCAAGCCATAGTTAACCTGAATTAGCCTGCTGGGTCTTTTCTTTCTTACTCTCTTTCTTTCTTTTTTTAAATTTCAATATCAATTATTTTTTTTGGTCAGGGGCAACTGCACACACTGTATAGATTAGCAGGCGTTCAAATGAATCTCCAGAAGCACTGCAGTAATTATCTTTGCCAATTTTAACAGAAAAGAAAATTAAACAGAACTTATAATAGAATAGAATACAAAGTTATGCATATTTTGCAGATTTATTTTAATTTTAATTTGTTGTCCAGTGTAATACTTTCCTTTCCTTTCCTTTCCTTTCCTTTCCTTTCCTTTCCTTTCCTTTCCTTTCCTTTCCTTTCCTTTCCTTTCCTTTCTTCTTTTTTTTTTCTGTCCACAAACATTACTAAATAATTAACTTTTGTTTTGGGAAGGTTGGTTTCCCTGCCTTGCAGCAACTGAATATGTGTATCTGTACCAATGCACACAATGGACTCAAAGAAATATGTGTAAATTAAACAGAATTGGTGAGTGCTGGTCTTTGGACTGCTCAGCACTTGCTTTCGCTATGTGGTTTTGTTGTGTTTACAGTGCTTTGCCTGAGCCAGTTTCTTGCCTCAGGGCAAGTTCAAGCTCCTGCATACATGTCAATACTACCCACTGACACGGCCATGAAATATTGGCCATCTGATCACACACTAGAGATGGCAGAATGTCAAACCTGACCGGTCTTCTGTGCAAAGATCAATGATGCAGGATTAAGCATGCAAGTGATGTCTGTCCATTTATAATTTAAGAGTAAATGATGACAGAAGTTTTATTTTGGGTGAACTACCCCGTTGTCTTAAATTCCTAATCCTACCACATAAGCACTTCAATATGAAACATAGAGGTTGTCACTTCCATAAAGACTCCTGGAGCTGTTTGATCTGTTTCAAGTGAAGCATTACACACACTCTGGAAAGACATTTTACCATTTTATGAGCTGGACTGAGGTTAAAAACGGACGGTTAGAGGCAATGAGTAAGGGTCATTCAGCCATGATGGAGATGATGATGAGAAAATTTGTACTTCAAAAAGCGATCTGACTGAGCGGCGACTCTCGCACTCTTTACTCGACCCATTAATCAGTTGTGAGTCCAACTTCTGTGCTGTCACTTGCCGAAACGGGCGGTCGATGGTAAAACGAACGAGTCTCTTCAAAGTGTAGTCTGCTCAAATAATTACAGGTTGTCAATGCCTTCCCTGTTGGTTGGAGTGAATGGTTTAATTGCTTGGACAGAATCTAGAGTGGGGTGAGATTTCAGGACAAGCGGGAGGCCTCTTAAATGCCATTCACCTTTTCCCCATGAACTGAATAATTATTGCAAGTGAGCGTCTCTCAATGCTCTGCAATCTTCTTCCTTCGCAGCTTCAAAAACAATTGATTTCAAGAGTCTCTTCTCGCCTAGGCAGAAAAGCTGGAGGCTTGGTGTGTTTTTCAGTGCCTGCATGTCAAAAATAAACCCTAATGATGATATTTAGGTTGAGGCTCTTGAAGTGTAAACTACAATCACTTGAACCCACACAATATTAAAGGTATAATTAATCCAAAAAATAAAATTCTGTCTTCATTTGCATATTGTTCTAAAATTGTATGAATTTCTGGTAACAACTTATTAACTAGTTGCTTTTTAGCTTATAGCATATTGGCTGTTTATTAGTACTTATAAAGCACATAATAATTCCTTATTCTGCATTCTCTCTTAATCTTACCCAACACCTAAACTTAACCACTACAACAATCACCTTACTAATAAGGAGTAAATTAGGAGTTTATTGAGGTAAAGGTCGTAGTTAATAGTGAATGTGTTCCCCATACTAAATTGTGACTGAATTTCTTTCTCATGTGAAACACAAAGTAAGATTTTTTTGAAGAATGTTTAAACTGTTTTGTCCATATATAAATATAATAAAAGTCAGTGGGATCCCTTTAAATCTTACTCATACCAACTGGATATTCTCTTATGATTTCTGTTCTTGGAAAATTTTGTTTATTTCTTCTCAAATAAGAAAAAACTTTGAATACATTATGGTTTTTCTGTGTATTTGAATAAGCTGATTAAATGGGCCGATGTTTTAGTCCATAATTAATTTCAGCTCTGTGCATTCATAGGCACCGTAATGGAGTCATTAGATTGAATCACATCATTTTATGTTGAAAAGTGGGCAAGGAATTTCAGAGTGGTTCATCACATTAATCAAAACTTAAAAAAAAATGTTTTACTGCACAGTACTTGAGAGAGTAAACAGAACAAATCGATTTATTTTCACTAACCAAAAAAAAAAAAGCATACTGTTAGGTGCTGTTTTGCTGGTATTGACTGTATTAAAAAGCAACCACATTTCGGACTGGAGATATTTTTAGCACCTGTTGTGTCCTGTTGTGGTTTGCCGGCATTCATCATGTGACGTATAACTGTGTTTCCTCAGCAATCCTGTAAATGTTTGGACTGCTTTGTGAAGCTGACAGCATGAGTGAGTCGATCTTAGGATGGTGCCAGACGACTTGCATGAGGCAATACTTGAGTTACGAGCTTGACTTAAAATTTGGTGTGATGCCACTAACAGGTCTTGAACAGATTATTTTTATTGCATCCACAAACTTTGCAAACTTTAATGAACTTTACTTAGAACAACTCTGATTATAGCAATATAGATATGAGAGAATTTTGTTTCTTTTTTTTTCACCAATAGCATTTGTATAATTTACAAGATGTATGTCAATATTGTCACAATTATGTTCTGTCTAGTCTGCACCTGTTCTCGTTAGTCCCTGATTAGTTCATCTTCCTTCACCTGTCTCTAGTTAGTTCCCTTATTTCATCCTGTGTATTAATACTCCCTGTTCTGTTCAGTCCCTTGTCAGTTCTCGTTGATGTTGAAAGTGGTTGTGCCTGTCCTGCCTGAGTTTGTTTCAGTAAAGACTGTATTTACCCTCATCTTTGTCTAGTGCTTTCAACTACCACCCAGACATTACAGAAGAACCGACCTCTCAAAAATGAGACAAAAAATGGACTCACCTTCTCCTCCCTGGAAACTGTAAGTGGCTGGGGTACCTGGCCTGGGGGCTCCGGAACGGAAGCCTCACCCTTACAGCCAGCGAGACCGAGGCACTCACTGAGATGATCGAGGAACCAGAGCCGAAGAACATCAAGGCCCCGGAGTCGACGCAGGCAGGCCAGTGGACCTGGACCTGATAGACCTGTGGTCCGCAGATCCAATTCCATCCCAAGTCCCCACCCTTGAGTCTTCATCTTCATCGCCGGTCCCATCCTCTTCAACCTGTGTCCCTGCCTGACCTCCTAGTCCCATCTCCATCACTGGTCACGGCCAGTCCCCTGGATTCATCGGCACCACTGGTGTGGTTCAGCTCACCGGCTTTGCCTCTGCAGCTCATTCTGTGCGGCTCATCCTCTGCGCCTCGGGCTTCCCCTCCACCAGCTTGGCGTGAGGCCAAGCCCGGAAGCTCCAGTGGGCTCCCTCGTCTCTCCAGGTCATTCTCCGGTGATCGATGCCCAGCTTCTGCATCGGACTTCCGGGATTCCGGCTGCGCCTACACCCTGCACCCCTACGGTGTCATCGGACTCCTCCCTTCCCCCGACCTCCCCATTGTCCTCATTCGCTCCAGCGTCACCTCGGTCATCCAGATCCTTGTCGCCACCTCAGTCTCGCGAGAACACAGCTCAGCGCCAAGCTTCCAGGCCTGCAATGCCACCCTGGTCCATCAATGTCTCTGTTCCGCCGGTTCCGCCTCTGCCGATCGGTCCCAGGGTTCCGTCCACCCCTTCTGTCTTGACTCCTCCCTGGTTCCTCCCACCAGCTCCACACACTCCACCTAAGCCTCTGCCTCATCACTACCTCGCGAGGATGCGCCTTTCCTAGGGGGGGCGCAATCTGCACCTGTTCTCGTTAGTCCCTGATTAGTTAATCTTCCTCCACCTGTATCTAGTTAGTTCCCTCATTTCTGTGTATTTATAATCCCTGTTCTGTTGAGTCCCTTGTCGGTTCTCATTGATGTTGAACGTGGTTGTGTCTGTCCTGCCTGAGTTTGTTTCAGTAAAGATTTTGAGGTATTTACCCTCATCTTCGTCTTGTGCTTTCAACTACCACCCACACGTTACAAATATTGAAAATGAACAGCATGCTAATAACTATATGAATTAAATAAATAAACATAAATCAATATAGACATTGTTTTCTCTTGTGGGTAGATGCAGAACTCTTTTTGTGAGCTCTTCAAAAGATTAGAATTGGCATCCTAAAATGTAATTTCGCAGTCAGTGAAGTATGAATATAAGAAAGACGATCAAACGAATATGACAAATAGAAAAAAAGAAGAAAAAAAAAAAAAACACTGACTTTGCGCTGTCAAATAAAGCCACTTTTTAATATCACATTTGCAATTATTTAATCTAACTTCAGTGACTAAATTTACACAGGAGACTGAACATGAACTAAAATGTCCCATTAAAATGACAGCTAATCTACTGAATTTTCATGGAAATTAGAAAAATAGTTATTACTTTTCTTTTCAAGGGCTTATATTAAATATTTCCTGTGATAACAAAAACCTGTAAAGTGATATTTACAACTGCATTTCCCATTAGGCTTAAATGGTGTATTGCTCTAAATGCATAATTTATTCCAAAATAGGATGTTTCTGTGCTCCCAATTGTGCATTCCCAAAATAAATAATGAATTGAATAAATGCATTTACCTGAGAAATAAATGAAAGTAAAGAAAATATTACACTCTGAATGAGTTTATTCCCTTTAGTTTATTGCTTATTTATAGTGTGTCATTTGACTGATTTGGAGATTTGTATTACTCCTCAGACAATGTGTTAAAAAGGTATTTGTCTAAGGTTTGTTCAGCATACAGAGATAAACAAACTTTAGACTCCTATTGGTATTTCAGTCACAATACTGAATCTGCAAGAAGAATGTGAATACTTGTAATTTATTTGTCAAAGCGCAAAAACAATGGCAAGTAAACAACAGCATACTTTGAAAGATCTGAACAATTCATTGTCAGCAGTAGGCAGTCAAAATGCATAAAGCATTTCTTAAAAACAGAGCTATTGTGTCTGTCACTTCTTGAAAGTTGACATTGGATAAATTTACCAAGTATGAAACTGTTTATAGTTGCACTGCCCTTACTAAAAGCAACTGCAGTTTTTTAACTGCAAAGTACAAGTGAAGTGAATTGGATGTGAATTTTCATTGAATAAGAGGAATCAAAATGACATTGATAAGTCACATGATAGTTACATCTCTGGTGATTGGCTCAAAACGGTCAGTGGTTGCATGAGCAAAGATAGCAGATTCAAATTTTGTAATTCCATGGGGTTTTGCACAAGCCACGCAATGGGAATGCTAATGAATAGCTTTTTCCAAATAGTATTTTCATTGATCCAGACTGATTTGAGTTTTGCTCAAGAAATCAAATGCATAGTAGGTGGTGGCTGGACACAGACCAATACTTTTGGTTTGATTACACTGCAGGAAGGACAACATTCTCATTGCAGACTGCATCTAATGATTGAACGGACTGTCTCCCCCTTCAGTTATCACCCCAAGGAAAATAAGCCTCTTTGGTGTCGTGCTGAACTTACGGATTGTTGGTCCAAAGTAGTGATGGATGCTGAAAGGCTGCTGGAGGAGGTTCTGGCTCTATCATCCAAGGACCAATAGAGGAGCAATCGGCACGCAGCAGCCATGTGCATGGATTATGATAAGCCCACATGTACAATCGTTTCTCGTCAGACTAAAGCGAACAACTTTCAGCAGCCTACAAAGTCACTTCTAAGACTAAACTGTAAAAGCACTATCAAATGCATTCAAACATTGCCATTAACTTACTTTTCACATTTACAACCTCTGTGGGTCGTGCTGGATGACTTCTACATATATTTACATATGAATTTGCATCCTACATCTGTGGGGAGCTATTGATTATGAAACAGCCGCATTTATCATCGGTATTCATGCCAAAGCTATTGATGAGCTCTTCTTTCGCACCCTCTCCAGCTAATTTGCATTTAAAATCTCATTTTTATGAAGGTCAAGACCATTTATTTCAGGCAGGATAGGTACTCTTTTATGTATAGGCTTAATGGAATATGAATCATGTTTCCACCTGAGACATGAACAGATGCTCTGCTGACATTTCCAGAATCCAGCTTTTGTAATAATGGCATAATTTAGTGTTTGATGAATGTTGTGAGGTTTAAAAGGAGGTCAGGAACAACTTGCACATCATTAACTGTTTCTACAGGTAAATTGTCAGCAGTGATTTGGATTTGATAAATGTACAATAATCATCTCAGCCGTCCTGACTGTCTTCTGATGTCTGATTTGGTAAATTAACCAAACTAGACAGTTATTGATAAGCACAGGACAGACTCAATGATGGTCAAGTAGAACAGTTTTAGCAGCTCCTGTGACAGGTTGAACTTCCTCAGCTGGCGTAGGAAGTGCAACCTCTGCTGGGGCTTTTCCACAATGGAGTCAATGTGATTGTTCCACTTCAGGTCACATAAGATGGACTAGACAGTGATCATAGAGCCCCAAAGCTGCT
The DNA here is from genome assembly GCF_949319135.1 of Squalius cephalus. Classification (NCBI taxonomy): domain Eukaryota; kingdom Metazoa; phylum Chordata; class Actinopteri; order Cypriniformes; family Leuciscidae; genus Squalius; species Squalius cephalus. The sequence continues at coordinate 22,269,483 of NC_137126.1, forward strand.
CTTGGGACAGAGTGATATGCATTCTTTATTGTGATGTAACATTACTGTCTCTGGTGGGACATGTAACGTGCTATCTGTATTTTGGCAGAGTTGCTTTGTTAATATCCCCAATAATGAATAAAAGAGAGTCTGGATACTTTTTGTTATTTTTCAGCTATTTGTTCAGCCAGCTGTTGTAGCGCCACACTCACACACACATTCAGGAGGGATGTACACATTCACGAGAATGAATGAGGAAAACTCCCGCAGCGAGTAAAAGTTTACAGTTTATGAAGAGCGCCTCTAAATTAGGAGAGCACATCTTCTTCAGCAATGTTACATCTAAGCACCCACTTTCGTTGATGTAGAAACACAATTCACCACCTCATGTTTTCCCTGTTAACTCCACGATGCAATCCGCTCAGAACAGCTGGAAGCCCGGCAGATGTAGCGCGCTGTCCGTAATAGCTTCACTCAGCCGGGTTTCAGTGAAGCACAATGCAGCAGAGTTCAAAAAGTCCTTGTTGATGCTGGTGTAGATTAGTTCATCAGTTTTGTTATGAAGGGATCAAACATTTTAAAGATGAATATTTGGGAATGGCATCGAGTGATTTTTGCAGGTTGTGCAAAAAAAAAAAAACATGAAAGTGAGTGGTATTTACGCCCAATCGAGCGATTTGTTTGCTAGAAACATAAACACAACAATTTACAGGTTTCCAGCCTGAGCTGCAGAGCGAAATCAAATCACTGGCAGATCGGGCTGGGTTTACCCAGTCTAGGTCAAGCTTGTTGTCACATGCAACAATATATGCTTTGCAATATGTGTCAATAATGAGGTATTTTAAATGAATAGTAGTTTATACAAACGCAATGACTTTGGTTACGTATAACTGTTGAATTAATTAACTTTCAGGTTTTATTCTGTCAAATACAGGTACTGAGTGTGTTTACACTACCACACACATCCAATTACAATGAAGAACATTAAATATAGGTTACTCAAAAGATCAATGAAAAACTGGATCACTTCAGCAAAGGGGAGAGAGGCAGCCAACGCTCCCGCCATGAGGAACAAAGAGAGAGGGAATGCCATTGACACCATCAAAGCCTATATATTATACTATATATTATATATATACATTTTTTTTAAAAGAAATAAATACTTTTGTTCATTAAGGATTAAAAAATATTCAAAAATACATTCAAAAATATTAAGCAGCACAACTGTTTTCAACTGTTTGAAGGATTATGTGACACTGAAGACTGGAGAAATGGCTGCTGAAAATTCAGCTTTGCCATGATAAGAATAACTTACATGATAAAATACATAAAAAAAAAAAAAAAAGTAAAACGGTGTTTTAAGTTGTAATAATAGTTCACAATATTACTGTTTTTACTGTTTTTAATCAAATAAATGCAGCCATTATGAGCTATTTGTTTAAAAAAAAAAAAAAAAAACTTTAAAAAATACTGTCCTCAAACTTTTAAATGGTAGCAGACAGAACAAAATAAAGTGCTGAACTATCAAAAATCAACCATAATTATAAAAGCCTGACATGCAAGAGTGTTTGCATGTTTGACATTTCAATTGTTTTTTGTTTTGTTTTTATGTCAAAATGCATGTACATTTTGAATAAGTGAATGGGTGTAAAGGTGTTTGCAGTTACCAAGATTTTTAGGTGTCACCTGTCAAATATTATAGACAGAATCTCGGAATATTCTGTAAGTCATAATCACTAAGCAAATGCTAAATGCCATCTGGTGAATTGAGATGACTGCAATCCTTGTTATTACGCATCAAGTAGAAAAGAGCATTATCAAGATCTTCATCTAATCAAGCTAATAATCCTTTTATAGGCTTTGTAAGCTCATCCATTAGAGGCCATAATAACCAAAAGCCTCAATCTACTCACTCTCCTTTCTCTTCCCCTCAAATCCCTGTTAGTTAGTGAGAGGGGACTTCATTAGTCCTATTTCATTATGCTGTGTAATTGAATCATATCCCGTTTTCTGAGGATGCAATGGTGTTTGTCTCTGCAGTGAAACTCATTTGTGGAACGGGTCCAGGCAAGGTCACAAAAAGCATAGTGGTGGTTTTACTCTGTCTTGCCTGAGTCTGTTAAACACACGCAGAATTAGTTTTATGTAATTTGGTCACATATTTTTTTAAATGCTGTGGATATTTTGGAAATAGAGGATTGTATATTGCCCACCGAATGAACACACGGTCAGTTGTACTGACATTTTTAATAGTATTTTAATAGAACAGAACATATACAGGTGTCACAGTTTTGTATTCTGTTTTGAATTACATTTCCTCGTGTTCAGTTCATGTTTACCTTTGTGGCGTTCATTTGACCCAGCGCGTCTGATTGTTGTATTCATTTCACCATTCAATCAATTAACTCGTTTCAGCCCTGTGTTTAGTTCAGTTCCCTTTCGAGGGAACTCGCACTGCGTCCATACAACACTTTGGGGAATGCCCCCAGCATAGCTCGTCTAAGGCATGAATTAAACTATTCCAGTCCTGATTGGCGTTGCGTCATGATGTAACATATGACGGCATACATGGAAGCTACAAAGGGACACCAGCACACAAGAGTTAGCTTTTTGCTCTTCAGCCAGCGCTCTGTGTACAAATGTCTGTCCTGTTTGGTGTTGTTTGTCCTGTGGGAACTTGAATTGTTACCATAAGCACAGCTGAAAGCATGCGTCTTCCTGCCCACGTTAAACTTCGGGTGGTGACACACGCAATCGGTGTGTGATACTGTTTGGATGTGAGGCATGCTCAGTCAGCTCTTGAGGGTGCTGGCTGTGTTCAGAGCCGTTGAGAGTTGCGACACTCTGTGATTTCGCCGCCACGCGGTCACGTGATTCATGTAGCTCTCAATAGTTCTAAACAAATCGCGTTGCCAATGATTTTAAGCGGGGCAGAGAGCAGCAGCTATTATTGCTGCAATTATCAGTAAATATTGACGCATAATGTACATTGATTATTGCGTTTCGAAACGAGACACTGCGTCCCTTCACCACGCCTTCCCTTGCCTGGGAGTGACTTGCTTCATTGCAAAAGCTAACTCTCTTGTGTGCCGGCGTCCCTTTGTAGCTTCCGTGTATGCCGTCACATGTGGCGTCATGACGCAACGCCAATCAGGATTGGAATAGTTTCATTCATGATTCAGACGCGCTATGCTGGGGGCATTCCCCAAAGTGTCGTATCAACGCAGTGTCTCATTCCCTTCTCAGGGAACAAGGGTTACAGTTGTAACCCGAGACGTTTATTTGCCTGTTATCATTGCGTTTAAGTGGTTGTTCTGTTCTGCGTTCTATGTATTTTGAGTTTGTTGTTAAAATAAAGCCTGACAATTGCTGCAATTGGATCCTGTTTCAACTTATCTTGCAACTGTCTTTGACACAGGTTAGGTGTTGGGATCTTGAGGCATTTTATCCACTGGGAGTTGATTGGATAAGGAAATCCGATTGATTTAAAACCATTGCCTATATGAATCTTTTTCTTTTTCTATTTATTTTTGCTTGTTTGTTTTTCTTCTAATTTAGATAGCATTTAATGTTATTTTTAAGGAATTTATTTGTTCATTTCTTTCCTTTAAACTAAACTAAAAATATCAAGCATTTGCATTTATACTTTCCTTGAGCTTATTAATAGAACATTACATTGCCCTTATTGCTTTCAGTTGCCTCGCTGTATTAAAAAACAAACTGGCCCATTTGTTCTGTGTATGAATATGTAATACCAACACAAAACTAGAGCCCCTTGGCAGAGTAAATCTTGGTCTGTCCATACTTTTGAAGTCTACTTATTAAATATTGATTTCTTACCCAAAGAAATGTTCATTTGCAGCCTGTTTGCTATTAAGGGAATGCAACAATAACAAACAGAATGAAATATAGGCTACAGGAGAAAAAATTTCATCTGCATCTGAATATTTTGTGCATCAGTAGGCTAGTTAATTTTGTTTATTATCAGCTGTTTGTTAATTATCAGCTATAAACTGACTTTGTTGTCACTGTGGTTTTGTTCTTAGGGAGGTGTAACATGTGTCTGTGTATAATTTATTTTGAGTCCATAGGTGGTGTTGAGAAAGGGAATCCACAATCAAAAGGAGAGGAGTGACGTCATCTGGGATTCCTAATATATAGGCTTTGATGGTGTCAATGGCATTCTCTCTCTCTTTGTTCCTCATCAGAGTCTCTCCTCTTCGCTGAAGTGATCCAGTTTTTCATTGATCTTTTGAGTAACCTATATTTAATGCTCTTCATTGTTTTGTTTTTTTTGTTTTTTGTTTTTTTCAGTGATGGGTAGTGGATATATTTTCAATTCACGTTTTTGGTTAGCCATTTAGTAAGCACAGCGAGTGAAGCAGAGGCCCAGAAGACTCACCTGTTATTTTATTGGGAGTAAGGTAAGATCTGCTCTTGAGAACATGTGTAGTCAGGCGTGTTCTGTTTTCTCAGGCTGCCCTACCTGTTTACTGTTATTTATCGTTGCCTTTATTTGTTTTAATATTTTTGTAAACATCAAAAATATTAAAATATTAACTCTTGAATTGTTTGCTGGTTGTTTAAGTTGTTTTTCAGTTGGATTAAAGGAAGGCATTTGACATCTTAATTGGCATCATGTATCTGCAATTGATTTATATTTTCGACCCATATCCATTATTCATTCTTTATAAAAATCAAACGAGCTAGGCCAAACATCCAATTTCACAAATCCTTGTTTGTGAGATGAAGGAAACTGGACAGAATAATGGTGGAATAAAGGAAATCGGAAGGGAAAGGTAAGAAACACAGGCACAGTGTAAAGACAGGCACTAGTACAGACAAAATAGCTTGAAAGCTTTACTCAGTAATAGAGGATTTTATTGCTATGGCAGTGGAATTTTCATAGTCACATTTAGGGTTCACTAAACCACGATGACAGTGGAACAATAGCAGCCCCTGTTATATGGTTTGGAATTTCATGGAAAGTTGTAACATAAAGCTCTAACTCACACTAAACCAAAAGTCCACATAAACCAGAAGTTTATTACATCAGATATTTGACTTTGAGGCTGCCCAAATGATTGTGCTCCCAATGGCTATGCCTGTAACAGTAATTAAATCTTACCCTGCAGTCTTCCTAGGGCAGCAGTTCTCAATCTGGTCCTGGAGTGCCCCAACACTGCATATGTTGGATGACTCTCATATTTAACACACCTGATTTATATCGTCAGCTCATTAATAGATGCTCCAAGACCTGAACTGGGTGTTTTAGATAAGGGTAACTCCTAAAATGTGCATTGTTGGAGTCCTCCAGGAACTCGGATTGAGGTTCACTGTCCTTGGGCAACTGAATTAGAATTTCTCTTTTCATATTCTGGTGAACAGAGCAAATACGTTATGCTTTGTTGGTAAAAATTTGCTATTTATACTCACTAATATGATCACTGACATGGAATCAAAAGATGTGAGGAAAAGACTGAACTTAATTAGTGTCTGAAAGCAATTAATCACTACAAGAGATAGAGAAGTGTAATAAAACTCAGATAATTGGAGTGAGACTTTATGGGTTGGTGTGTAGCCTAATACTCAAAATACAGGACTGCATGTAAGGCATTTCTATTTAATTTTGTTCTCTATTTACAAAGAAAGGCACTTGTTTGCTCATATTTAATTAAACCAGGGCTGTAACCATGTATTGAACATTTTTATGACACCAAAATTTAGCCCTGTGATAACAGAGAATATTCACAATTCTCTGTTCCAATTTTGATACCACAGTTAAAACTACAAGCCTAACTAGTATAAATTAAAACATTATTGAAGACAATAAACAGTAGTTTTCAGGTAGAGATAAAATAATCAAATGTAAAATAACACTGGATATTCTTCAATGTATAAATTAAACATAGATGAATCCTTATTGAGGTTACAAAAGTTATTCAGCCAAGAGCAGGGAGTGATTTTTTTTTCTTTGTCCTTTGTTGTTTGATTAAAGGGGTGGTTGATTATGATTTCACTTTTTCTAACTTTAAATATTTTGTATTTTAATATATTTTAAAGAAATTGCTTTTTCACATCACGAACAATAAAATTTACATAAACCCTGCCCCTGGAGCATGATTTATAGATTATCATGACAGAATATGCTAATCAATGACTTGAAGATAACTACACATAAGCAACATAAATTCATCAACTAACCATTCAGAAATGTTGTCTACATGTTGTCACTACTTCTTGAGTCTCTCCATCTTTCTGGCTTTTTTTGTGTTAAATGTGTATTTTTGTTGTTTTAATTACATATCTTTATGGGTCATGATGTTCACCAAGTTATGAGTACCACGGACTATTTGTCACTACCTAAGCATCAAGGTTTGAAGCACAGATATTCCAGTCTAAACAATTCCCAGATCACTATAACTAAACAGCAGGGCCTCTCACAGCTTATCCATCTCCTGCTGGCAATAGTGATTTATTAGAGATCTCCACAAGGCCTTAGAGGAGACTCATACATTAGTTTAGAAATACTTCTTGCCATCCTCAGAGGAATGTAAGATTGAGTCTTAGTCTTAGACTCATACAGATCTACCACTTTGATTTTCCTCTAGGATTTAGTATCATTATTTTTATTTATTTTTAAATCATGGGTGTCCCATACTTTGTCTCTTGGTTTTTATCTTCATGCACGGCAAAAAAAAAAAAAAAAAACATGATTCAAGATCATTGGTGTTATGATGGTGCAAGGAGATGAACCCAAATGAAGACAGTATGCAAGTGAACTACGTTTATTACAGGAAAACAGGGAAAACAAAACCCACGAGGGGGCAAAACAAGACAGGATCGACTATATAAGACTAACAAGAATAGACTAAGACTAAGACTGAAAACTGAACTAACAGCTAAGACAGGAACAAACTCTTCCCAAGACTTTCAACAGGTTACTCACGAATGAATCTTCACATAAAGAATGACAATGAACCAGCACAGGACAGCAAACACAAGGGGATTAAATAGGGAGAAACTAATGAGGGAAACAGGTGACAAGGGTAAAGCAATGATGACTAAACGAGGATAACAAGGGGGCGGGGTTACGTGACGAGACAACGCAAGCACATAAAACATGGGTCTGTCATGATCCTGCCTCAAGACCAGGGAAAATTAAAGACTAGATGGCAGGATCATGACAATTGGTGGTGTATTTAGGCATTATACATATTTTAGTGGAGCTGCTTTCTAGGATATATCCATGAGATGAACACACTCTGTAAAAAAGGGAAATTGCACTTACAAGAAGAAGATACCTATTCTTGATGCACTTAGCTTGAAGATGAAGATTGTGTGCGCCACAATTTATGGTAGTTAATGCTATGCAGAGAAAGATGTTTGTTTGTAATTACACTGATCTTCAGGGTTGTACAGTACTTGATTTATTGTACATTTGTAAAATAAATCAATAATAATAATTTATAATGTATCATATATAATAATTATATATATATATATAAATATATATATATACATCTCTGCCAGCAATGCTCTGTTTAGTTCCTGTTTATATGAAGCCCCTCCTTTCCGAAAAGCGCAATGTGCTCTGATTGGTCGGCTGGACTAGTGTGTTGTGTGCCTTGCCAAGGCAACAATCGAGGCCTTTCTGGGAGTTCAGAAACAGAGAATGACTCACTTTGGAGTGGACTTTGTGCTTTGTAACTGTGCAGACATTTCTGACATTGCTGTTTGATTCTTGAACAGCAACATTACACATTAAAGAAAGTTGATCATGTAAAAAAGGAAAATAATAGGACCATTTTAATAGGAAAATCTTGATTGTATCAGTCAATTTCAAACACTAAGAAAATCATCTACTTTTTACTTTAAAAAAAAGTTCTTTTTTTTTTTATTAATATTTAACTTTTCTAAATATTTTATTTAGTATTTTTCCCAACAAAAGGTGTCCACTTTGCAAATGTAGAGCATTTCATATAAAGAAAAAAATATTTTATAGAGGTGAAGAATCACTGGCTTGTCACTTGGAAGGCATATGTAAATATCCGGCATCAGCTCTTGACTGAGGTATGTTCACTAATCCTTCAATACATTTTATGGCATATTGTGTTATCTGAAGTTTGTGCTGGCTTTAAATGTATATGCTTTGAACAGCCTGCGCCAGCATCCACACAATTGGTGGTGAGCCACCTTGCTAGATCTAAGCCGCTTTTCCACAACATAAGTGAGCGAGTGGCACTCGATTACAATGGCCACTGTCATGCATTGACGAGAGGGCGCTATTGATAGCGATGACATGTGAAGTCAAACGTTCTCTGCTGCAGATGCTGCGCTGGGAACGGACAATAGCAGGGAACTGCTGAGTAGTCAGAGTAGGAGATGAAATAGTACTTTGAATCATTTGTTCAGACAATGTAAGATGTGACTTTGTTGAGATCTGCTTCACTTGCTTAGAACATGAAGCTCAAAGCATTCAAATAGGAAAGAGTGCTAATCTGCATGCAGCATTTACTGCTTTCAGTAATCTCTTGTTTGTTTTAGCTGTTGTTTATGTGTATGTATGCATATACACGTGTGCATTGGCAAAGCGAGGATGGCATGACCTGCTTGATGGCATTCGTTTCAGCTGATTCAGCAGTTTGCTGCTCCAGCTCCGTGCAAGCCCCATAACCAAACACCCCAATCTAATTCTCCCACTGCTTACAAAGAGCTTCAGGCTCTGATGTCTCAAATTTCTGTCCTAAAAAGATGCAAATGGCACTATGTGTAATATTTAATGTAGTGTGTGCCAAGATTTTTCTCAATACACAATACAAGAGTGTAGGCAGGATTTACTTTGTGGGTAGGCCTGCTAAATATTGTGTGTCCTGTAGGCGAAATTAAAATAACATTTTCAGTGATATTTTATAATATATATAAAAAAAAAATAATAAAAAAAAAATTAAAAATAAAAAGTGGGCAGGAGTGTTCCAGGCATGAAAGGCTTCATTCTTATTGGTCATTATTTTCTCACCTTCAGGTCATTCCAAATCCCTATGATGTTGTTTTATAATTATACATATATAATAATAAAAGTAAAAATATACAGTTTATAATACAAATACATACAGATATGACATTGTACGTTTTTCAGAAAAAGACTGTAAACATGCTACAGTAAACCTGTTAATTGAAAATTACCTTACCATATAAGGTGAATTATTGTAAATGGTTTTACATCGCATTCAAATTTAATGTAATTTTGCTGTAAAAATCTGTCAAATGTATTATTTTTGGAAGTAAAAACAATGAATTGGCATATACAGTATAAGTCCCTGTGTGTGTATTGCAGGGGCGACGCTAGACTTCAGTGACCGAGGCTTAGCCCACAAAGCCATAATATAATAAAAAGATTCCTTGCTTCTATGACATAAAGGAATGCCACTCTGCCTGTGAAATATCAATTGTATAAAGCACTACACTGAAACAGGTTAATATATGAGCTAAGGTCAGGTGCACAATGAACGAAACAAACACATTTAATGTCTCAGTCCCACTTCAATTAGGGCTCACTGACCAGAGTTAATTTAAAGCCAAAATTTCAGCCTGACTTGTTGATTTTATACCCTGATCGATCATCATGAACATTAAGCCTTTGTATGAGCTTGACAGCACGTGGTCACAATAAACTGTCATTGTATTAAAAAAAGTCTGTGAAGATGAATTTTGTTGTTGTTGTTGTTGTTTGTTTGTTTGTTTACTCCATGGACAAAATATCATATGAAAAACAACATGTGTTTGGAACAAACTGATGCTGTGTATGTAATGACAACATTTTCATTTTGGGGCAAAGTGATCCTTTTAAAAGCATATAGCTAAAACCAAAACAATTTTCTTGGCTCATGAGAACCTGAACTATGCAAGAATACAACAGAGTGAGAATCTTTCTTTGCATTGTGTGTGTAAAGCAGCTTTATTTTACAATGCAATTCTCAGCTTGGTTAAAAGGATGAGGCATTTGATGAGGTGTACAATAGGTGAAGAGATCACTCTGTTCTGCTTACTCTTCCTGTTGGGTTTTAGGCTACAGTGGCTCCAAAATATTATCACAGCTGCTCTATGAACTTTTTAAGTTTGCATTGGGAGAGAGATAATCTGGATTGCTGACAAGATGTGTTTCTTATAATCACATACTCTTTTGCTAAGTAAATACTATTATTATGTTAAGTTATTATTTAATTATAATACATTTTATAGACTGAAATATTTTTTACAGTAAACATTTATAGAGTTGGTCACACATACCCCTGATGTACCATCCATCCATCCATCCATGGCGCCATGGGATTGAGGTGGAGTGACCGAGGGCCTGGTGGAGTCGAAACGAAGGTGGAGCCAGACGGAGCCGAAGCACAGGGGAAGGCTCTGAAAAGTCTGGAGTTTTACATAAACTCATATACAGTATATGTAAAATATATGTATAACATATGTAAAACATATACATATAAGTTTTACAGTAAACATTTATAAAGTTGGTCACACATACCCCTGATTATCTATCTATCTATCTATCTATCTATCTATCTATCTATCTATCTATCTATCTATCTATCTATCTATCTATCTATCTATCTATCTATCTAACTGTCTGTCTGTCTGTCTGTCTGTCTATCTATTTATCTATATACCTCTAAGGAGAGTTCCCTGCCTGTTCCTCATTGGTCAAAAGGGGCATTTATGGATTTTATGCCCGTCTTGTGTTTTCCTGTAAAGCCTGTCTGTGCTCCCCTGCCTGCTCTGCCCAGTCCTCCAGCCCTGTCTGCACTGCCTCCTCTCCCTTCGATTCTCCTCCTGATGGCTTCGATTTGTCTTGGGCTTCGAGTTCACCTGTCCAGCTAGGGGGTGTCGACTCCGGTGCTCCACCTTGGCTTCCTCGTCCCACTGGCTCCTCCCTGGTCAGGCGTTGCACTGCCTGCGCAATGGACTTTTCAGAGCCTTCCCCTGTGCTTCGGCTCCTTCTGGCTCCACCTTTGCTTCGACTTCACCAGGCACCTTGGTCGCTCCACCTCAATCCTACAGGGCGCCCTGGCTCCGCCACGGTGGCTCATTGCTGCGGCTCCACCATGCCCTCCAATACCTTCATTGTCGCCCGGTCCTTCCAGTCCCATGGCTCCACCTGAGTCTCCACCTTCATATTGTCCTGGAGACCCAAAGGTCTTCCACCCTCGACTCCGCCTTGGGCTTATGTCCTGGTGGTTCTGCTGGTGGTTTCTGGCTGGTTGCTTCAGCCCACATCTCCACCCTGGTCCCTTCCGCCTCTGCCTCCACCCAGGCCCAGCCCGTACTAGTTTCCTGCTCTACGCCCTCCACCTAAGCCCCCTCTCGCTCTCCTCTGTTGGACGTTGTTTGTGTTAAGTAGGCATGAGGTTTCGCCTCCTTGTTGGGGGGAGATGTTACGTGTTATTTGTATTCTTTGTGTGTTTGGGTGATTTTTCGCATGTTTAGTCCAGTTTCCTTTTATTTACTTTGGTCATTGATTGATTAATTGTTATGTGAAGCTGTGTCTCATTTCTTTGATTAGTTCACTGTGTATTTAAGCCCTGTTTTGTTCAGTTCAGTTGTCCGTTATTGTTGCTTTTATGTGGTTGTTCTGTTTTGTGTCCTGAGTACCCTGAGTTTTGTCAAAATTCATTTTGAAAACTGTTGCGTTTAAATCCAGTTTCAACTTAATTTGCAACAACCTGTGACAATAATGTTATTTAATGGACCCGAGATAACATTAACTAACAATAAACAATTGTATTTTTAAATATAGAACCTTTCATACCTATGGAACCTTTATTGCAATGTGTTACCCATATATTTTGATAAATATTATCTAAATTTCATGTATTGATTTATTTATTATTTCCATTCACATTTGCAATTGCAATCAACATGATTTAATGTCCGGACAACTTTTGAATCCAACAAGGGTGTTTAAAATACAGTGAAAACATGTAAATGATATAAGTTGATGAAGTTTATGAATATCTAATAAAAAATAAATCTTTAAAAAAAAAAACATGTGACACTATGTGACAGATAACTGGACACACAGATTTGCAGTGTTTGATGTTGCAGGTCAGGGCTTGATCTTAGATATTGTGATTTGATTTATGTCTCCTGGTAGGACATATTGTCTGCATAGCACTGAATCCCAGAGGCGTGATCAGTTCTGAGATACACACGCCAAAGTACACACAGCTGGAGTTTTGTGGCCAGTTCAGGCATGGTGAGATGTTTGCAAACCACGACTTTTGTTTCCAAAACATTCCACAATTCTAAGATTAGATATCTGATTATGGTATGTCTATTCAAAGCAGAAACAGATTGGTTCTTCTTATCCAGGTTGACTGACTAAACTGCATTAGAATGTTGTCATGAATCTACATAAAGTTTATTTCACTTCCTCATTTACATACAAAAATGCAGTGGTATTTCAGTGTCTATTTGTGAGTTCCTTTGAAACCCCCCTACCTTCTCCCCCTGTCAGGAATTATCCTCCCAAATGCAGACAAGTACTGTCGTTTAATTTGCTATGCATATATTTACGCACCAGTCAGCTGAACGCAGTGCAAATATTCAGCTGCTCAGTTGGGGTGTGAGATTTGTTTCTCACTAGTTTGCTTATGGTAAGCCGGAAATTTTATTCCTAATGCTTCTCAGAATGAGAAAAACAATTCAAGACAAGCTCAGCCTGTTCTCTTGGTAAATTTACTTTAACCATATTTATACCGTTTAACTTAGGACTGACCAGTTGATTGATTGACATTTTTGTTGCAGTAAAGGATTTAGAAAATTGATGAGAAAGAATCCAATCAAATGTGTTCAGAAATAAGATATATTCCCTCACTATACACGTGTGATAACTGCAAAAATTACATAATTCATATAAAAAGTAAAGTACAATCTTTCAAGCAAAACTTGGTTAGATTCCTTAGTTCTAAGTAAATCTCTGTGTAAGTTTTTGGGCATCATTGCTGAAATTATTGTGATGAAATTTGGATCAGTCACAAAACTTTATATCAATGTCCTGTATATACTACTATTTCTGTTACCATCTGAATTTCTGTCCTCTTCTGAACTGAGGGAGTTGAAACAGAGAGTAGTAATAGTGAGAGTACTTCATAAAGATATTCCTCCGGTTTCACACGCAAGGCTTTAGCTTAGTCCTAGACTAGAATGCATGTTTGAGCTGTTTTAACAGAACGCAACTTGCACTGGCATATCTAAAAAAATGCCAGTGCCATTGTTTTGTGTCAATATGCACACCAGTAAGGTTTATTTATTTATTTATTTAAAAAAAATTATTCTAAGGAACATTTATAAAAGCTACCTAAATGTCCTTATTGAACTAAGGACTAATATAGCTTAATCGAAGCCCTGTCTGTGAAACCAGGCCATTGATTTTCACAAAAGAGTCCAGTAACCCAGTTTGATATCAGAAGCATTGACATCAGGAGCACACACATGTGCACTAAAATAGCATCACACTTAATTCTGTGATTTTGGCTTCACTGTAAAAAGTTTTCATTGGACCTTATCTAACACAAACTTAGTTTTGTTGGTGTAACCTAATGTATTCAGTTTGATTTATTAATTTTAAATTACATTTTTTACTTCAATAAAATCATCTCAGGTTACTGGACTGTAACCCTGTTCCCTGAGAAAGCGGGAACGAGATGCTGCACCATGTGATATGGGAAAACATCTTTGTTTGACAGGTTGTTAAGTATGTGTGGCAAACACGTCAACAACTTGGCTTAAATAACCTGTGCCGATGATGTCATTGGAATGCACACTCGTGAGAGACTATAAATAGACGTGAAACATGTGCACCTTCAGGTCTCACTTTGTCTGAACAGACGTCTGGACACGCACCCAGTGCGGCATTGAGGCCCAGCATCTCGTTCCCATTCTCAAGGAACAGGGTTACAGTCAAGTAAGCTGCAATAGTCTGTGTTACTGGTGTTACATACTGTTCAGTCACACACCGATTACACAGTCACTTTGATTTTTTATAGTGTTCCATCCCAGATGTAACGTTTGTGTAGGTAATGGAGTAACAGTGAAAAAACTAATAATGTTTGGGGTGAGTGAGTGTGCCGGTCCCCTGTCCCGCACGACAGACACGTTAAGTTACATTTCCACAAGTTTTATTTACAAAAAGAATAAGTAACAAAGTAACTCAAAAGAAAGACAAATAACATCAGGAGGGTGAATAGCAGAAACATAATGAAAACAAAACATCAAAAGAAAAAGTAAAGAAAAGAAAAGAAAACAAGTTTACAACAGAAATGTACTCTAACTCCCTAACTTAGCAAAAATAGTAGACAAAAGTTTTACAAAAATATAACTGGAACCCACCTTCCTAAGGCTTCCACACGTTTGAGCACGTCGTGCCAATACAACAGGGACAATTAACAATAAACTTGAACTGGCTACAATAAGCCGTAACTTGGTAAAGGTATTTCATGGTTTTAAATTTACAACAATATAACAGGGCAACAACGAGGCAGGCGAGGAGCACAGCACGCTGGAAGTCAAGCTTCAGTCTGGAAGTCGCTTTGAGCTTCTTTTTAATCAGCCAGCAGCCATATCACCCTGTAGCCCAAGACTGGTTGCCCACTGAAGCTAAGCAGGATTGAGCCTGGTCAGTACCTGGATGGGAGACCTCCAAGGAAAACTAGGCATGCTGGCATTTAACCCCGTCATCCTGTCCAAATTTGCCCGTTGGCCTCTGTCCATCATGGCCTCCTAATTATCCCCATATAAGCATATAAGGTGGATGTAGCACAGTGGTGGTGGTTGAGGAGATTCCCCCTTCCATATGTAAAGCGTTTTGAGTACCTAGAAAGCAATGGGTGTGAGTGATCACCTCTCTCTATCCTCCGCACCTGGTAGAGCGACAAATTAAATACAGAGAAAGACACCGAAAGAGGAAAGAAAAGCACACCAGCACACAACATCTGACACTGTATATAATATACACTACCATAATACACAATTATTAAATAACCATAGAACGTAACAATAGTAATACAAATAATTTAGTTCAGTTAGAGAACAGATACTACAATTAAAAACTAAACGCGTCTGCTTAATTTAGTTTGAGCCGAACGACAGTCCCAGCACAGATCAGCAGCAGGAGTCAGATTTCATTTATCAAGTTTATTAATTATCAGTCAGATTTATTTCAAAGCGAAATGTAAAAGTGCCTATTTAAGCGAGTTTGTCATTGTACTGTTTTGTTGTTGTGTTTCTCATTTAGAATAATAATGAACCCAACCTTCAAGCATTTGCTGCCCCGCATTGCCTCTAATTCATAACGGCATGAATGTGCATGTCCACTGGCGCAATTCATCGCTCTGCTCCGCTCGCTCCGCGCCAGTGGACACACACAGTAAGCAATTTAAAAGTGAGGTGCAAAAGAGGGAAAAGGTCCAACGTACAGCCTGCCACATCACATACTTGTTGCAAGGGAGCGCTTTTGCCAAAGCCTTGGAGGATGCAACCCTGGTGGAATGAGCCCTAACTACTAGAGGCAAAGCTTGACTGCGCGCCTCATAAGCTAGAGCAATGGCATCCCACACCCAGTGTCAGAGGTGGATAGTAACGAAGTACATTTACTTTTCTTTACATTTACATGAGTATTTCTTTTGGAAAATTTTAAGAGTAGATTTAAATGTGGGTATTCTTACTTTAACTTGAGTACATTTCTAATAAAAAAAAACTGTACTTTTACCTAGTTACGCTGGGCGACATTCCTCTCATTACTTTAGTTTTATGCAATATGTTAAGAAATACGTATAGTTTTTTCCAAGCAGGCGCTGTCTCTTTTTTTTTTTTTACAAATGTGGTGATGCGATCCACCACGATAAGGATTAGGGGCGGATTCAGTATGCTCGTCGGATATATAAAAGGGACGAGAATGGCGTCTAACTGTGTGTTCACACCGGACGCGAATAGCGCGTCAAATTCGCGCCTGCCGCGTCTTATACACTTGACCACTTTGTGTCCATTCACGCGTCAAGAGCGAAATTGACACGCGTAAAAACAAAAGTTTGAAGCAAAATTTACGCGCATCACGCGTAAATCAGAGGCGAAAGTTTCAAAACCCGTTGGCGGCCATCTTTTTACAAGATGTCTGATGTTGATCTATCATCGAGAGAGTCACCGCTCTGTATTTGCTCTGTAGAGCAGAACAGCGGCGTAGGGACCATCGTCGCCGTATTTGGGTCCACCAGACCCTTCGGAGGCGAACCCAGTTTGGCGAGTTTCACCATTTGCTCCAGGAGCTGCGCCTGGATGATGGCCGCTATCAGCGGTGCTTCTGCCTGTCTCGCGCCCAGTTTAATGACCTGTTGTCCTGCATCGGAGCAAGGATCACCCTCGCCCTTACCCACATAATCTGTAATTTATTTTTGTATTGATGATAAATGGAGCCAGCCTCCAAAAGTAATTAACCTTTCCTGTGTTTTTCTTTTCTTTTTCTCACACACTGTCCAGACACGAACTATTCTTATACACTAAAGTATATTGGTTGTTTTTACATTAGAATAATAATGTTTCATATAATCTGGATTTAGATATGGAATAAATAGCATTCAATACAAAATGAATACGTCTCGTATGTTGAAATCAAGTTTTTATGTGATAAAAGATTGACTTTGTTTTTACTTTACCACGTGACAGCAGCAAGCAGTCTCCTGATTGGTTAACGCGGCACGAATTGACGCAGAAGTTCAGATTTTTCAACTCGGGCGGCAGACGCGAATTCGCGTCAAACTCGTGAATGCACAAAAAAACACTACATAAAATCATTCGCGCTTAACGCGCCAGACGCTCAATTTGCGCGAACTCTACCGCGCCGCGCTCTACGCCTCATTCGCGCCGCAAGAATTTTTTACGCGCGTAACGCGTCTTGGCATTTACTTAATTGAAATCACTTCCGCCTGACGCGCTATTCGCGTCCGGTGTGAACGCACCATTATGGGCGTCATTCTGGGTTCTGGACGTGACGTCATCTTGGCGCGCAGTGTTTATGTTTGGGATGTAAGAATTACTGGTAGCTGCTTAATTTTGAATGTGCGTTGGGAAGGATAATTTAAGACTCATTTAATTCACAGTGCGACTGAGGAGTACTGTAGACACGTTGCTTAAACGCCCGTCATGGCGAGCCTGTAATTCGCACTATTGAGTGCACTGGGTGGTGCGAGTCACCATCAATCGGTAAGTCATACCTATTTGAATGTTAGGTTAATGAGATCATAAACTTGTAATTTACAAACGTTGTGCGTAATATTTTTGATAGTGATACGGGGGAGGTGTTGCAGCAGGCTTGGTGGAAGTAAGCAGGCTTTGTGGATGCAGTTAGGCTTGGTGACGACCCTTTTCTGGACCGGTTGGATCGTGTCTCACCTTGCAAGCAACTCCTCGACCATTTCTCATTGCCTTTTACCGGAACGGTGTATTGGTTGTGACCACTTGACGTACTATTCTATTTTCTCATTCCCGTGACAAGGAATCCCGAGACGACCGGAACAATAGTGCGTTCACGGCCGTGGTGACGCATTCCAAATTTAGTAACGTTCAATTTCAGTATTTGATCTTTGGACTTGAGTACAGCAGCGGACAACTCTGTGTTGTCATTTCTACTTGTTCTTTTAGCAGAAACATGATGTCATTTTAAAGTGTTTATGTTTGTAAAACTGTTTTTGTATGTTTTGAATGTCTTCCATGTGTTTCTATAATCCGACCTGAGATTGCACTCAGAAGAGTGTAATCGTTGGGCGACGCAGTGTTGGAAAGCTATTAATGAGCTTCAGCCAGTGAGTGGTTGCTTTTTTACTTTTTGTGTGACTAATCGATTCCTTCTGTGCGATAAGGGTTCAATCAACAGATTGTTACGTGTATGTGTGTGTGCTTGCCTATGTTTCATATTGTTCTCCTCTTTTTCTCCATTCAGAATTGGGGTGGCAGTGCAACGCCAAAGTCCTCTGGTGTGGTGGTGGTTTGCTTATCGATCTGCAGTGTTCACAGAGGGTGATTTGGTGTTGTGTGGTGAGAGCACGAATAGTTGCAGTGTTTGCTGGGCAGGTGAGTCGAACCCCCAATTCTGAAGTGTCTAAATCGTGGGTATAGTATGTGCTATGGTTGATGTATTCATTCTAATGTGTGTTTATTATATTATGTTTTTTTTTTTTTTTGTATTCTTCGTACTGGTATTTAATAAATGATGAGAAACGTTTTCCTGTTGTCTGATATCTGACTCAACCACTGCGTATCTGTGTGCTTTGCACTTGATGTACATTGTACATGTACCCTGTAAATTGTTAGAATAGTCTATTTTTTATTTTATTTTTTGCCATAATTGGTATTGTATTGCGCTTAAGAGAGCAAACTGCCACACAAACAAACAGATTATTACGCCATGATAAAACTACTACAAAGTATGACTTGTTATATTTGGACATACCTTAATTTATACATTAAATGAATGAACACCTGCCAACCCACAGTAATTTGTGAGTATTGCAGAGTGGCAATGACCTGTTAGTCTTGAAAACGCAGTCTTGTTAGTCTTTTTTACTTAGACACAGTTACTTTACACGTGCCTGCAGAAATATACATTTGATTACATTTTAGAGAACAGACGGAATAAGATATGTCAATGTGCATTTGATCATTGTTTGTGTTCAGATATTCAGTAGCGGTTATGAGCGCGAGCACATGTGAAGAGTTCTCACTGTCAGTGGTTCCTGCTGTGTTTTGATACTGTTCAAATAACACAAATAAGAGTCGGGACAACAGTGATCTTCTTTTGGTTTACTGCACAATATGAATTACTAAACTCTGTGAGCACAGGTCTATTGGACAATGAACTGGCCAACCAAAAACTAACCCAGAGTTAATCTTATAGTGGCCAAACAGTACTTATTCCTGAGTGTACACACAATTCAATACACTACAGTTCCCTCTACATGCCTTTGAATGCAAAGCTCTGCAGGTTCATGTTATTTCGACATTGTCTAATAATTCAAATGTTGCTGTATATGTTATTATTATACAAAGCAAACAACATGCAATGATATTTGAGCTAGAGAGGCCAGAACTAATGCTTGTCTCTTCTTTGTTTATTGCACAAAAAAAATCTCATGATAATAATTATTTAAATTAAATATCTAAATATGAGCATGCTATTGTATTGTTGTTATAAAGGGTATATATGATCCAAAAGAACTATTAACTATCTACTTGCAGTACTTTACTTACATCACTGGCTAGTGTGGTGGACATAAGTTTGAAGAGCATGAACTGGACACAGTAGGGGAAGTTTCTCCTGCTCCGGCGTAGTGAAGGGCGGAGGACAGAAGGCTTCAAGATAGAGCCCTGCACGGGCCTCAAATCTAGGCCCGAGCCCGGCCCTGGCCCGAGACGCTCAGGCCCTAGCCCGACCCGTGTCCGACAGCTCATCAGAATTATCAGCCCGAGTCCGACCCGAGCCCTTTTTTTTTTTTTTTTTTTTTTTCTTCATAGCGGCAGACTGCCATTAAAATATGTTCGTTTTGTTAGTTATGTTTCTTTTCTTTTCATTTCTTTATTAAGCTAATTTAGACAAATGTTGGGAGTATTTAAAAAAAAAATGACGACCAAGCAGCCGAGCCAACAGCGAGTAAAACATGTTGGATCAATTTAGCCTCTCAAATCAACGCTAATACTTTACTTAGCTACAATAAAATCCATAGATGTAAAACACTTCAAGCATATCACACAGACAGTTAGTTTAATGTTTATTTATTAAACCACAGTGAGTAAATTTTTTTTGAAATACTGAGGCAGGCTCAGGCTCGCAACAGCGCTCGCAAACGAAATGAGCAATAGTCAATCTAAACAAATTAAATAAAATAAATAAAAAACAAACTTGCAGGTTATCTTACCTCCAAAATGCACCACAGAACATGGCCATTCTTTTTTCCAGTAGTTTCCAACAGTTAAACGAAAATAAAGTCCAATCGAACGAAAAACGAAAAACATCAGAAGTTTCCAACAGTTAAACGAAAATAAAGTCCAATCAAACGAAAAGTTAGAATAGTCTCTTACAGAGCATCGTGGAGAAAAAGAATAGCATCCACAGTGGAAGATTTTAACCCAGTCCTCTCTTCTATCACTCGCGATTTTTCTCTTAATATTCTCCATTATTTGCACATGAGGTGAATCGTTGGTTGCGCTGACGGGAAACCACTTGTGTGTGCGCGTGCGTGCGTGCGACTGTCATGTCAATCATATGTCAGTGTAAATAATTATAAGATTATTAAAGTTATGAGGTTATTAAATGTCTTTCTATGTTTGTTTTTCTATCGTCGACGTCAATTTCTCATATTTTTTTTATTAATGTCTAAAAATATAAAAAGAAGGATAACTCAAAAAAGGCCCGAGGCCCGGCCCGCATGTGAACTATGACGTGAAAATTGGCCCGAAGCCCGGCCCTAGGGGCGTAAAAAAGTCGGGGCCCGTCGGGCTCGGGCTGAAATGCAGGGCTCTACTTCAAGAATAACCAGATGCATGGTCGAGAATGAAACTTTAGGAAGATAGTCAGGGTGAGGGTGCAAAATAGCTTTGATCAATCTAGGGGCAAAATCTAAGCAGGATGCCAAAATCGACAGTGCCTGCAAATCCCCAATCCACGTTGGCGAAGGAATGGCCATGAGAAAAAAAACATCTTAAGAGTCAGAAGCTTGTCAGGCGCTGACTCTAGTGGTTCAAAAGGGGTCTCAACTAGCCCCTCAATGACTATGGCCAAGTCCCACAAAGGGATCTTTGTTCTAACGGGAGGCCTCAGCCACCTAGATGAAGTGGGCGATCAGAGGGTGCTCCCCGACTGGAGCCCCATCAATCAGGGAGTGGCAAGCCGATATGGCAGCCACAGAAACCCTGAAAGTGGTGGGGCATGTACCTGCTAATAACTTTTCCTTCTTAAACTCTAGCACTGAAACAATCTGGCAGTGAACTGGGTCTGCAGGGCGTACAGTACACCACCTTTCAAAGACACCTAATTTAAGGGCATATATTCTTCTTTTGGATGGAGCCTTGGCACTCAGAATAGTCTGTACGACATCAGCTAGAAGACCAGTATCTCTCAGTTGGTCCCCCTCAGGGGCCAAAGTGAAGGTTCCAAAGCTTGAGCCAGGGATGAAATATTGTCCCCTGCGTCTGAGACAGAAGGTCTCAGTTATCAATAAGAGGCAAGACCCTTGTTGATGGACCTTGGCCAGGACTACCAGGAGCAGAGAGATACAGATGCAGCCTGGGCCACATATTTGGCATTGCATCCAGACCCAGGGGGGCTGGGTGATTCAGAGACAAGTAGAGGGAATATTGTGCTGTCTCTTGAGAGGCGAAGAGCTCCACCTTTGCTTCGTGAAATCTTTCCCAAACCTGCTTGACTACCTCGGGGTGGAGTTTCCATTCTCTGTTGTTCACACCCTATCTGTATAATAAATTTGCTCCCACATTCAAATGCCCAGGGATGTAAATCGCCCTGAAGGACAGGAACTTGTCCTGATCCCAAAGCACAACCTGCTACACTAGCCTGTTCAGACGGCGCGAACGCAGTCCGCCCTGGCGATATATGTAGAAGACTACTGTAGTGTTGTCCACCCGCACTAGGACATGGTAGCCCCTTAACTGCTGAATAAAGTACTTCAGGGCCAGAAATGCAGCCATCGATTCAAGGCAATAGATGTGTCAATCGAGATCATGACCTATCCAGATTTCTTGAGCTGGACAGCCATCTAAGACCTGTAGCGTCTGGACCAATCAGACACACACAAATTATTAATTTATTTAATGAATAATCCAGCAAACTCACTCTCCCAACCGAGGCCTGTGAAACTTCCCCCAAAAACTAACATCTCAAATGAAGCTAACACACTGGCAGGACGCGGTGTCTTGTTACAGGACACACTGAGACTGATAAGAGTTAATGTCCAGAGAGCTGTGAATCTCCCTTAACTACCTTAACTCTGTTAATCCTATATATTCTATATTTATACTCGATAAATGTGTAAACATGTATCTAATTTCCACACCTCATGATTTTCCTTTTATGTGGCTGGTTTTTGTTTTCTTGTAAACTCTATTGGGTTAATAAAGAGACTCGTACGAGAAAAATAACTAAAAAGCAGGAACAAACAAGACGAAAGAAAAAAACGAACAGAACTGACCGGAACGCGGAGTGTAACCGCTTTTCTAGGGTACAGAAATTTCACTCCTCCCTGGCGCTTGGGCCAATTGGAACGCGAATTTCCAGGCGGGAGAAATTTTCTTTGTCTCACTTAGGAGTTCGATTTGCATGTTTTATGACAGTCTTAGGATCCTGCCATTTCTAATTTAAACAATTATAACTGCAGTAAAATGCATTTTATCATAATTTGGTACCCATATCTTTCCTACGGGTATATGGAGGTTCAATTCAAGACCACATTTGGTATGTTTAAAAGCTATGGCATAGAAATGACTTCTTATTCTGTAAAATAAGCATTAAGAGTTCAACTAACAATCTAGGAATAAGATTAACCCAAAATGTGATGTACATTTACAAATGGGAATGAAAATTGGAGATCCACATGGCATATCTATGATTGCAACAGTGTGCACATCTGAAACATTATTCCTTTAAGGTTTACAAGAATACAAAAACCCATCAAAGAGAAGAACAATCGTGGAAAAGAGAAATTACATTCAGGTTTACATATTTCTTCAATGGTTATACATATAAAATATCTAGGATGAACACTTTAATTCTGCTCCTCTGCCAGAATCTCAGTGAGATTCCTGGCTTGCTGACATTCCGTTAGGGTTATAAAAATCTTTATCAACCTAACCAAAGTGGGGAGGGGGGTCTGATTACCCGAGGATGCCGGCAAACATTCTTAAACTAGAACATTTATAATTCAAGGCTATGCATTAGAAAGTCACACCTCTATTATAAAGCAAAACTAATCACACATGCATATAGGAATGTACATACATTAGAAGGTGGTTTCTATTCTAAATTACATATAAAGGACGTGTTTGTAGGTGAGTGTGTGTCTTTGTGTGTTGTGTGTGTGTGTGTGTGTGTGTGTGTGTGTGTGTGTGTGTGTGTGTGTGTGTGTGTGTGTGTGTGTGTGTGTGTGTGGACAGACCACCTGGGCCTTCGGAAGAGTGATAGCAATCTTTGTGGTCTGCCAGTGAGGATCCTAGCCATGTTCTGTTAAATTTCATGCTGGCATGAAAGTGTCAGAAAGCAATTTGACCAAGGCTTTCGGAGCTCTTCGGGGTCCATTTGGTGTTATTCTTTGCTTTCTGGGGGGGTCATAAAACACCCCAGGAGGATGTCTCTTACAGACCAGGTGGCTCCAGTTAGTGAATTATATTTACCAGGTTAAAAGCTAAAAGCTTTCCCAAAATTTATAATGACAAGTAATCATGAGTCCTGTCCATACACTGCAGTGCCCTCAACAGGCCAGGGCAGCAGGCTTCGACTCACAACAGCCATGTGCTCGAAACCACCATGCAAGTTCATCATATCTTCTCCACCCAGCAGAGAAGAAAACGACTGCAACTTGCACCATGACTTTTGACACTCACAGACAATTTTCAACCACTTCAAGAATTGTCCTCTGCACGGACCATGCAAGTATCAATTTAATGAGGTGCTCTGAAAATGATAAGCTGATGGTTCTTTTCATAGTTAAATAGATCTCTTCCATAGTTCTATTTCCTGCTTCCGGTTCCATAACACTCACCATTTTACCTATGCATGTATGTATGTATGTATGAATGTACTATGTTCGTTTAGTTTAGTTATGTTTATGATTTAGTTAATAAAACTTGTGCACAATTATGTATTTGATTTCTGAGCCTTTGCTTGCAACAAAGTCCCTTTTACGATCTTGATCTTGATCTTGATCTTGTTACATGCTCTAAGTGCTGTACATGCTAAGAAATAATAATTTTTCGGTGGCCATGAAAGATACACTTTTCTTAGAATAAATGAATAATCAAAGAGTTTGTTGGAACTGATTAATTGATTGTAATATTAATTTAGCTTACCTCAGAGTTAATCTAATTAACTGACCCAAATATTAATAATTAATCATAATTGGTAATTATGGATTATTATTAATATTTCCCCTTTGAGATAATATTGTTACAGACCGCACCCCAGCCCGTACGGGAAGCGTCTCAACCCCAAAAATAAAGATGAGTGAGGACGACATCCCGATGTCAAACTGCAAGCTCTTGATTCTCAGCCAGTCATCTATGTAATTCAAAATGATGATGCCCTGGAGTCGCAGTGGAGCCAGAGCTGCATCCATGCATTTTGTGTTTGTACGGGGTGACAATGCTAGGCCAAATGGAAGAACCAGATATTGGTAAGCTTCACCCCCGAAAGCGAACCTCAGGAACTTCCTGTGTTGTGGCAGAATTTCTATATGAAAATATGCCTCCTTGAGATTGATTGTGACAAACCGACCTTTGTGTTGGATCTGAGACACAATCATCTTGATCGTTAGCATTTTAAAATTGTATGTTTTGAGAGAATGGTTCAAACCGCAGATATAAACTTGGACGCAACCCCCCATCTTTTGTGGGAACCAGAGAGTACCAAATGTAATAGCCTGACTCTGGGTGGGTAACATTTTGAGAGAAGATTTTGCAGGTCTTGTGAAAGGAAATGCACCTACTCCTGTTTCACACTAGTGGAGACTACATCGTTGAAACGCGGAGGGCAGTGCACAAACTGTATTCAGTAACCTTTTTCTACTGTCTTTAGGACCCAAGGAGAGATATTTGCCAGTAGTTTCCACACTGCCAACTTCTCTGAAAGGGACACTAATTTCAATACTTTGTCCTTTTGTTAAATATTCTGTGTCCAGGGGAGATAGCAGGAAGCGACAGAACATTCAACATTTCGCTGGAAACCGCTGCCCCCCGAATTACCGAAGGTGGCGTGATGGAACAGTGGTATTGTGAGGGTGTCGGGAAGAAGCTGCTTGGTATTTTTTTATGTGCCTCATCGCGGGGGGCACATCCCCACTGTCCTGGGCACAAAAACCTCAGGACTTTTTCTTTGCGGAGACAATCGCCCTAAGATCTGGTCTCCTTTTTGGCTGCTGAGCGTGACAAGCTGGTCCCCAGTCTTTATGAGGGGGAGTGCGACTTGCCATTCTCTGCTTCTGGGCCTCCCTCCGATTAGGAGCCGGACCGGGTTGGGGCTGAGGAAGAGTCGCCAAACAGCCTGGAAGGCGAGAGGGGGAATCAAGCAGGAACACTCTGTCCCTGTATTTGATGTCTGTGAGATTCAGCCACAAATGCCTCTCCGTGGCGACCATAATAACCATGGAACGGCCTTGGTCGGGTTGGTCGCACCAAGAGACAAATATATAGCCCAATGGAGATCCGAGAAAGCCTCTTTATCAATAGTCCCGCACGTTTTCATATCTTTCAGCAGGTCCGCCTGGTATGCCTGTAGCACCACCATGGTGTGCAGTGCAGCACCAGCCTGACCCGCTGATTGAAACGCTTTCCCCACCAGCGTGGATGTTGTTCTGCATGGGTTGGTGGGGAGCATAGGCTTTTTTTGATGATGATGATGCACTCCCAGGGGAGAGATAGCCCGAAAGCATCTATTCAACCTGTGGCATCATCGTGTAACCACGTGCCCTCCTCAGCCAGATTGATTCGCAAGCCCCATGATCTTAGTGTGGGAGCTTGTCCTTGAAAATATTCAAGACAAGCTTGAAGCACTTTGATGGAGAAAAACGCACAGTGCTCACACTCGCCATGCTCGAATGCAAGAGCAGCATGCTCTTCCCCTAAATGGGCCATGGACACAGAGGCACGCATCTCCTGATTGTTTGCGAGATTGATGTTCTCTTTTTTTCACTTTTTCATAATGAGTCACTTCAGCATTATTGGACACGATGCTTGGTCTATCTAGTTCTTGGAAACACGGCGTTCTTAAAGCTATAGTGTATTGTATACCATGCTTGCATTTTAATGCATTGCTTTTTAAGGGCTTGCATTTTTATAGGCTGCAATTCAACATGGTTGTATATTTAAGCTGTATTTAAGATGTATTTTTTATTTTTAAAGTAATTTAAAACCACAGCTTCACCACTGGTACAAATCTGATTCAGAACGAACAAAATCGGCAGGTAATGTGACCCACAGAAATGAAGAGAAAAATTTAAATAAAAAAATCATACAAGCAGTGCGTTTCCACGGCAAAGTTTTAGTAATCCTTAGTGGACTATTGTAATGCTCTCCTGGCTAGTCTTCCAGCTTGCACTGTCAAACCTCTGCAACTGATCCAGAATGCTGCAGTCAGAGTGGTCTTTAACGAGCCTAAGAGAGCACATGTCACTCCTCTCCTCACAAATTTGCACTGTTTGCCAGTTGCCGCTCGCATGAAAATCAAGTCACTGACAATTGCCTACAGAACAACCACTGGCTCTGCTCCCTTTTACTTAAACTCATTACTTCAGAATTATGTGCCATCCAGAAACTTGCGCTCTCCAAGCGAATGACGTCTTGTGGTGCCATCTCAAAGAGGCACAAAATCTCTTTCTCTGACCTTTACCATGACTGTTCCCTGCTGGTGGAATGATCTGCCTAACTCAACCAGAGCTCCTAAGTCCGTAGCCACTTTCAAGAAACTGCTGAAGACGCATCTTTTTCGACAGCACTTGATCCAGTAATTCTAACACTTTCTCTTCTATTCTATAAAAAAAAAAAAAAAAAAAAAAACACATGTACTGCTTTCGATTAAACTGAGAAGGGTCATAGCTTTTGCATATTGTTGTCCTACTGTTAGTTCTAACTGCTTCTATTGTTCTCATTTGTAAGTCGCTTTGGATAAAAGCATCTGCTAAATGAATAAATGTAAATGTAAATGTAGTGATTTTCAAACACAATTGGATAAATTCAAGGCGCAAAATTCTATGAAAAGCTCTTTGTCTTTCACCATAAGTGAGTCTCTTTTGAACTTCACTAAATAAATGAACCAGCAACAGATAAAGTAACAAACGGTCATCTAAATCAGATTGTACTTTGCTCCAACATCAAACAACGACTACAGTATCAAATCGATGCGTCAGAGGTGAATAATACACAGATTATAAACTGTTTAGGCTTCTCATGTATTCACTCAAAATAAATAAAATAAAAATAATTTAGCAACCGATCTCTCAGGCCCGCAGGGTTTCCGCTGAGCTTTGGATTTCAATCGCCCAGGATAAACCATGGGTCTAGTCACATCCATTGAATTCTGGGCACTAACTTGGATACAGTTCATTTCCAGGCCACACTGCACAAGGAGAAATCAAAGGATATTTCTGGTCTCACCCACCTTCCCAGACATTTTAAACTGTCCTAAACGCGAACTGCTATCTTTGCTTGGCCACTTGAACTTCAGATGCGCATAATCCTGCAAGGCTGCCCTCTAAACCTACAAGCTCACCATATCCACCTTCCTCCCCATTCCCGCAGGATCCCACTCGCTTCTCACACTGCCACAGCAGTGTCATCTCTTCCGCTCCCACAGGAGCTCCGTCTCTGGTGTTCCTCTGGTTAACCTTCTTCACTGTCACAGCAGTCCATTCTGCTCCCACAGGAGTCCAGTTTCTCTGGCTAACCTTGCCTTCACTGCCGCAGCAGTGATGTCCCCTCACGCTCCTCCAGGAGCTCAGTTTCTCTAGCAAATGTTCTCCACTGCCACAGCAGTGATGTGACCATTGGCTCCCGCAGGAGCTCAGTTTCTGTCTAACCTTGCCTTCACTGCCGCAGCAGTGTTGCATACCCGCTCCGATGGATATCTTCGATGGAGAAGCTCTCAGGCTAAATCCTTTCTTGAACCCCTATTCATAGATGACTCCGACAAACCTGTGACACGCTTTTGGTTCCAGAAACACCTCATATCCGTTCTCTAACAGTCAGGAGTCCCAGCAAAAAACAAACAAATCTCCAGTCACTCTTTCCGCATTGGGGCAGCAACCTCAGCAGCCCAAAAAGGCCTCTCCCAGCAGCAGATTCAAGCTCTCGGAAGATAGTACTCAGATGCGTTGCAAAGCTAGATCAGGATCAACCGGTTCCACATTAAAAAGTCCACCAAACCCTCATCGATTAAAACCCTCCGGGTCGTCCACCTGGGTTTTCTTTCTCCGTCCAGCGAGCATTGGTCTCCCAGCGGACGTAGTATGCATCCGTTTCCTCTTTCTCCATCTAGCGAGCATTGGTCTCCCAGCGGACGTAGCATGCATCCATGTTTCTTCTTTCTCTGTCCAGCGAGCATTGGTCTCCCAGTGGATGTAGCATGCATCTGTTTCCTCTTTCTCTGTCCAGCGAGCATTGGTCTCCCAGCGGACGTAGTATGCATCCATGTTTCTTCTTTCTCTGTCCAGCGAGCATTGGTCTCCCAGCGGATGTAGCATGCACCTATGTTTCCTGTGGTTCCAAACTATGGCTGCTTCCTGTTCGTGGGCTAACAGGACCCGTCCGCCCGGCGCTGTGAGCTTCTCCCTTCTAATGCCTGGTTCAGATTACACGATTTTAGCCCGATTTTGGCACGATCTGTTTGACGTAGGGTGTCGTGGGGATTCGCAAACGACAACGGTTGTCGGGACGCAAGATTCGATCGTTTCATCTCGTATAGTGTGTCATAGTGGGCGACAACCTACGTCGTGTCTGCGATGCTTCACGACATCACGACAGAAAGACTAGCATGTTTAATTTTTTAACGGTCCTCCACGACGACGGCACGCGAGTGAGTGAGTGAGTGAGGGAGAGTGAGTGAGAGTGTGTGTTCGCGAGTGAGTGTGACTGTGTGTGTGCGCGAGAGTGAGTGTGTGAGTGAGAGAGCATGTGTGTGTGTGTGTGTGTGTGTGTGTGTGTGTTAGAGAGAGAGAGAGAGTGCGTGTATGTGCGAGTGAGTGAGTGTGTGTGTGTGCGTGTGCGTGCGTGTGTGTGTGAGAGAGAGAGAAAGTGAGTGCGTGTGTGAGTGCGTGTAGGCTATGTGAGCGTGTGTATATGTGCGAGTGAATGAGTGAGTGTGTGAGACAGCTCGCGATGACTGGTCGGAAAACAACATGTAGTCTGTCTTGTTTCCTGGCCACGACATGACAAGATTTTTAGGAGTCAAAATCGTGTAATCTGACAGTGACTATCATAACAGACAAAAAAAATGGTGTAATCTGAACCAGGCATAAGGCAACACGGGCCCTCCTGGTCAAGCAACCAGACTTAATCTCAAAACGCCAGTCTTTAGTCTGGCGCCTGTCCTTTGCTCTTTTTACTTTTGGGGGGAGTATTCTGGGTTCGGGCAAAAATTCCGAGCTCGGAGCCCTCCCCCTGGACAGTGCGCCAAATACGCACAATCTTTACTCTGTTTAATTTGATGTAAGTGTGAACTCGTGAAATGCTTGTTGTATCAGTTTTGTTGTCGCTAGTCAGAGCTATTGCTGTAGGGTGTATGCTTCCCCTACACTAGTTTTAGCAATAGTTCCGCGATTATACAACATGCCTGTTGTATCAGATTTAGCTGCCGCTAGGGGTGTAATGGCGCTTTTCCACTACACAGTACCAGCTCGCCTCGGCTCGCCTCGACTCAACTCGACTCGCCTTTGTTTGGTTTTCCACTGTGTAAAAGTTGTACCTGTACCTGCTTCCAGGTACTTTTTTTCGTACTACCTCGATACTAAAATGTGACGTGAAAACACGGCAGACTGCTGATTAGTCAGAGAGAATCGTCACTATTCACTGCGTCATCATTACACGTGCCAGACGGAGTATCCTGAATAAAAAAACAGCATACACTCGATTTCCTCCATTGTCCTGTGTGTGTGGGTAGCGGGTGTGTGTCGCGTAGAAGATTAAGTCACGGCAGTTTCCTACGGTGTCGCTATGATGACCAGTTACTATTGTGGAGGTACTATCTGCAATGGAAAACGGAGCGAAAAGCGAGCCGAACCGAGTCGAGTCAAGTCGAGTTGAGCTGGTACTAGTAATGGAAAAGCGTCATAAGCTTCCCCCAATAGATCCCATACAATTGTTAAATTGGCTACAGCAACACGCTTGTTGTAATTACTTAATTTAATTAATCAATCAACAATACTATTGATCAGCATTACCAAACGTGGACGTTTTACACTAGAAACAAACACTGATGTACTATTTTATTTAATATTTAATACTGTGAAGCTGCTTTGATACAATCTGTATTGTGAAAAGCGCTATATAAATAAAGTTGACTTGACTTGACTTGACGCTTGTTGCAATGTGTCCTTGCTTGCTCCAGCTTGGGGTGATGCTTCCCCCATAAGATTGGATCTATAGTGCTCAACATATGCAGCTAACATCAGAATGTAACCATTCTATCAGTCTGAGTCGTGGTGGAGGTATTGTGTAAAAAACAACAACATATTTTCTTGTTTTCTACAGAAGTAAACTACAACCAAGTATAACAAGGTTATGGCATCATTGACAGGTGACAGTGTACGCAGTACACGTCAACAAATAACTTGTCTAGTGATTGGAATTTATTCAAACCTACATATTTGTGCCTAAATATATCCAAGTATCAGCATCACGCTTGTTGCATTAAACCATCCAGCTGTATTAATGACATGTGTTGCTAATTCTGTGTGAACCGGAAGTTTCCACCATCATTACTTCAGTATTGTGACTTATTTCCAATGAAAAAAGATAATCAAAAAGGAAATCTCCATCTCTCATGTCTAGCTCATAGTCGTCACTCAAAGAAACTGGAACTGGACTGTGAATATACAGCAAGCAAGCAGCTGATTCATTTTGATATCTCAATTTTCACTTCTTCATTTCAGGCGGCATGTCATTCATTGCAATATGCAAGTTTACTGCTAAGCATTTCGGGTATTGACAACATGCTTGTTGCTATGGCTTATGCGGGTATTGACAACATACTCGTTTAGGTCATCCAGGTAAGGGCAACATACTTGTTGCTTAAGGCTTTCAGGTATTGTTAGTAACATGCTGTTGCTCAAGATTTTCAGGTATTAAAAAAAAAAAGAAAAGATTGCGCTGTCAGTTTGGGTTTGGGGGATATTGGCATATGGTTTTGTTTTGGGGGGTTATTGCTGTTCTCCCTGCTCTTATCCATGCTAGGCTGCATGGATGCGCAGGGAGTTCTTGCCAAGAACAGAACCATACCGCCAATCCAAACTGTATGCTAATTGTCAATCATATTCAACGATAGTGGTCCTGGCAGAAATCAAGCATAGCGTCAGTTCTGGCAGGTCAGGTTAGACAAGCTCACATCAGCTGACTCTTAGCTGATCCATGTCTACCGAATATGACGCCTATCACCACGCCCGCCGATAGGGGGGGACAAACGGGTCTGTTGTCCCGGGCCCAGGGTAGGGTGGAGGACAACATTAAATAATCTCATTAAATTATGGAAAAAAAAATTAAAATAGGCCTATTTGTGGAAAAAATATGTAATATTTGAGTTACATAAAAGCTTTTTATTTGTTTTCTTCCTAATTGTCCTTGAAAAATAGTGGTCAAGAACTCCCCCACCCCCAACACAAAAATGGTTTGACAACTGATCAAAATTTGATGTTGTCATTTGATTTGAAGTTCAGTAGGCCTATGCTCAAAATGTCCGGTCAGCACAAGTCCGGTGCTCAGAAAAGGAAAGAAAAGAGAAGAAGAGAAGAAGAAAATAGAGGCCTTAGAGATTTTCTAAACAAATATTTTAAAAAAGGTGGTGAAGGTGAAGCTGGAACTAGTAAAGTCAACGTAGAGCAAGGTAAGAAACAGCACAGCCAAAGTTTACAAGCCTTGTCAGGGGTTTTCCTGCATTGAAATTTTTTTGGCGGCCGCCAAAGCAAATTTTTGTCCCGCCAAAGCCTTATTTGATCGGTGAGTGATGTAGAATAGAATGACTGCTGCACCTGACAGGGCGCATAACGAGCAGAGAGAGCGCCCCGGCCGCGCGCGCGTACTCTCACGTCTTCAAACAACATGTCGAGCACTGTCTTGCTCTCTCTCCCTCGCGCATATTAATCAAAATCAATTGACACGATAGTAAAAGGTCGGAAGACCGCAGTTTCACGTGGAGCATTTGGAGATTTTTTCACCTGAATTACCGCGGGGTGTGAATTGTGATAAAAAAACAACAACAACAAAAAAAAACGTTGCCTCTAAAAAGCGTTCCACACATTCAGCTGACATAAACCACAATTATCTAAAATGATCTCGTTGCAGGCCCAGGCAAGACTGTCAGCTGGCCTGCCTATCACTGTATACATATATAAGCTCCTTCAGTATTATCTGCAGCTATAGCATTTCTCAGGAGTGAATTACCCTCCTCCATCCCCAGCTCCTCCTCTCGTCAGTCAGGATTTGGCATTCTGATTCCCTTTGAATCAGAATAAATTCTCGAATCATGTTGTACTTTAAAAATCTTGAATTAATGATATCTGCAATACATTCATGTTGGTGGATATGCAGGGAGTTCTTGCCCAGAACAGAACTATACCGCCAATCCAAACTGTATGCTAATTGTCAATCGTATTCGACGATAGTGGTCCTGACAGAAAACATTTTCTGACAGCCATTATGAAATATTATACACAGGCACGGCATGCCATTGTTCCCATATTCCACACCTTGAACTCTCATTAATAACATATTGATTGAGATTAATGATGTGTGTCCCTCTAGATACTTTAAATCATTACATGGGAAAATGTCAATTATACTGTAATTAAAAAAAATAGCGCAATATAGATTGTTAAACTCTATCAGCCTATATATTTATTATTATTATTATTATTATTATTTTTTTTTTTTTTTTATTTTTACTGCTGAACAAGATTGCTCCTCTACAATATTAACATCCCATTTACATTTGTATACATAATCAGTAAGGTTTAATAAAAATATGAAATACTGCACAATGTTACATGAATATCAATGTAAATGTTCATAATTGCAGATAAATGATTAAAATAAGTCAAACTTGGGAAGAATCGATTTAAACTGCTCATGCTGCATGTTGTCTTTTTTAATAATCTTTATGCAGTCAGATTCAGGGTTTCTGAATCCTGGCTTAAAGACAATGTTTTAAAATGAGTGTTAACAGGGGCCATAATTCCCAATTGTCCTTCTCAAGAAACTAATTTCAGCAAATATCATGAATTAAACTAATAATGAGATGAGCTTGTCTTTAGCTAAGAGGATATGGCTTTGCAAAGTGCTAAGTACTACCATTAGGGCAGCCTAGCATAGCTAAATTTAAGTCAAAGTTACTCAAGCATGGTACAAGTGTAGCTGGAAGATTGTTTCCATAGAGAGGGGGAGGTTTTTTTAAAAAAAATGAACACCCAATTCCAAACTTAAGACTTGGCCAGAGGGTGTGTGATATGGAAATGAGAGAAATGAGGCAACAGTAAGCAATAAACATGCTAATTCACGCAAGCATAGCAACCACTTATCTGTAACCAAGAAGAAAAGAGCAGGAGAAGCTCAGTGTAATTTAACCCTACATCAAGAGCCGGACTATAGCTAATATCAACTTGTTGAAGTACGTGGGTCAAATAACCATAAAACCCA
Source organism: Squalius cephalus (assembly GCF_949319135.1). Lineage (NCBI taxonomy): Eukaryota > Metazoa > Chordata > Actinopteri > Cypriniformes > Leuciscidae > Squalius > Squalius cephalus. The sequence continues at coordinate 22,303,131 of NC_137126.1, forward strand.
CACAATATATATAAATTATTTTTTCTTGCATAAAAATAGGCTTTTTGGGCAGGTTTTGCCTCTTTATGGTGAAAGAGAAAGACTGTGAAAATTGTATTTGGGAACATGCACATTGCTTGATTTCTTCATCACAATGTGACAGAAATTTAAAGAGAATAAATGGATCAGCCGGTCACGGTAACAAGATTTCAGTGTTTATCAGGGAAAACAGAGTGATAAAGGACAAGGGAGATTAGCATAAAGAATGCAGGTGTGAAGGAACGTGTGTATTCTGTAGACATTACGGTCATGCCAAAATCCAACATCTCAGCCGGAGTCCTCTGGGGATTATGGTTCACTGAAATACAAATCATAAGAGCAGTGTTTTGTGTTGTAAAGGTATTTTACATGCATTTCTCTCTTCTTTGTTTTACATTATGTACTGGTAGCATTATTGTCACTGATTTAAATTCATAGGATATGAAATACAGCACATTCTTAACCTGCATTTGCATGTCTAATATATTCAAGGCAATTGATTGATTGAGCTTGCATCAAACCTGATTATTGACCTGTAAAAACAGCCATACATGTCAGCTCATCCTTCCCCCTTTCATAGTTTATGGTTGCTATAAAATTAAACTGTCATCTGTGTAACCTATACAATTCCTCTTTGATTCAAGGTCTTTTATATCTGCATATACTGACATTTTATTGGGGTTTTAATTTTTGTTAAGTCTTCCACCATTATATGTCTCCTATATTATAGCTTCTTGTGTTTTCTTAAATTTACACTTTTAGGCAATTTATTTGATTGTTGCTCTTGTCACATTTTGCACTGCAATGTTTTGTCACAGTAAAGTTCTGTGAATAATGTTATTGTCATTAGGCTGTACAGTAGTAATGCACCTTGTTTGCTGTTTAGTTTTTTAGCATTCAGTCTTATAAATCCAAAATGAATATCAGATTCTCATCAGGTTATCTTGGCTCACTTTGTAAATGCCTACATTTGTGAATAAAACCAGTATGCAATGCAGAAACCATGAATTATATTATATTATATTATATTATAGTTACTGCAAAATGCTATTATAAAACTGAGTGACTGCAAAATGCTTTACTTATTTTATTATTTCAGAAAAATGCAGATGGTTTACTTGTTTGCACATTTGGCCAATGATAAACCAAAAAACACTATCTAGATCAGAAATATAAATCGGAGAGGTGTGAACTGGGGATACCACTTTTTCCAGAACAAGGGCGATACAGATACTTTCATTTGTGGTAATCGCCGATACAATACCTGTATTTTTAAAGCATTTGTAATTTTTAAATATATTAGGTAGAGAAACCAAAAGAATATGATTCAATGATTTGATATGATTTAATTTATTAAGCAAATATATATTTCCTTCAGTTATTTACATGCTTAATTGTGCCTGTTAAAATGTATTGTACATGCTTCTGTTACTTTCGCTGTTCATTCTATTGCTCTATCATATTTTATCTATAATTTAATATCACAGCGTATATTTAGAGCTGCTTCAGAAGGGCTCAATGCTAATGTTGCATTTATTATTATTTTTTTCTAGTCTGGTTGGGTCAGTGGTTCAAATACCAGTGAAATATCACAATTCTCTATTACAATTTGTTATACTACAGCAAAAAACTACTAGCTTAATTAATGTAATTTTAAACAAGTCAGTAATACAATAAGCATAAATACTTAAATTACAAATAGCACAAATAATTTTTCACAAATAATCAGGTTTTCAGGTAGTTATATCAGTAGTTCCCTTTCAAAAGCTTCACTCTATGCTGTGCTGATAGCGCATTGGGAACATTTGGTGTGTGACTGGCTGTGAATAATGTGAGCAAACACTCTAATGAAATTGGCCCTGAAATTGAACCTCTGACAAAATCATCACTGGAATACGCGCTCGTCCGAGGTGCAACAGGTGTGCTCCTCAAGTTTCTTTGTTTTCAGAGACCGTACTGTGTGTGTGTGTGCTACACTTTCTGTCTGTCACACTTGAATGATAGGAGTTAGGCCAGGTTACAACTAAACTGCCCCTTCTTGAGGACCTCCATGACGAAAAGTCATTCATGGGGGAAACCTTATTTTTCGCGTGCCTTTATGCCCACAACTTCAACTTATCCGACTATCGTGATTGCAAGGATGCGTTATACGATGATGCCCTAGTCCGAAGAGACTCTCGTGGGCTATCTCTTCCCTGAGAGCTCATCGTCACGTAAAAAGCAGTGTAGAATAACATCCACGCTGGTGGGGAAGGTCGTTTCAGTCAGCCATCCGGGCTGGTGCTGCTCTGCACACTAGGCTGACGTACCAGGCTGACCTGCTGAAAGAAAGGCTCAAAAGCAGAGTGTGGCAAGTCGCGCTCCCCCTCGTAAAGACTGGGGAACGGCATCGAGCTCAGCAGCCTCAGAAAAGACCTGACATCAGGACTATCATCTTTAAGAAGAAGTCCTGATGGCTTTGCGTCTAGGTCTGTGGGGGTTGACCCCCTCGGGACGGGGGCGCGTAAAAATACATCAACTAGCTCCTTCCTTGCACCCTCACGAAACCACTGTAACATCCCTGCTATCTCTGGTGATTTGAGGGGCAGCGGTATCCAGCGAAATGTTGAACATTCTGTCGCTTCCTGCTATCTTCCAGGACTCAGAACATTTAACATCCCCCCAACAGGAAGTATCGGAATTGGTGCCCCTTTCATAGCACTTACTGCAGGTTATCTCTCCTTGGGTTCTAAAGACAGTTAAAAACATTTTCTTTAAAAAAAAAAAAGAAAAGAAAAGTAATGGCCAGAGGAGAACTGGTCCCCCGTCTGACTCTGGTTTCTCCCATGTTTTTTTTTTTCACCATTCTACTGATGGAGTTTTCGTTCCTTGCCACTGTTGCTTCTGGCTTGCTTAGTTGAGGACACTTAAATTTCATAGCACTGCCCTCTGCATTTAAATGACGTGGTCTCCACTACCGTTAAACCGGAGCAGGTGCATTTGCTGCCACAAGAGCTGCAATCTCTTCTGGGCAAAGGGGTCATAGAACATGTTCCCCTCCCAGAGAGAGAGAGTCAGGCTACTATATTTGGTACTTTCTGGTTCCCAAGAAAGATGGGTGGGTTGCATCTGATTTTAAATCTTCGCGGCTTGAACCGTTCCCTCATAACTCTCAAGTTCAAAATGCTAACTATCAAGATGATTGTGTTTCAGATCCAACATCACAATTGGTTCGTCACAATCAATCTCAAGGACGCATATTTTCACATAGAAATCCTGACACAACACAGGAAGTTCCTTAGGTTTGCTTTCGGGGGCGATGCGTACCGATATCGTGTTCTTCTATTCGACCAAGCCTCTCTGCACAACATTGCTTATTATTATCTTCACGAGTTCACATGTTGATGAAATCTGATGTAATATTATAATGCGTATTTGGCTTGCTGTCCGGGGGGAGGGCTCCGAGCTCGGAATTCGGCCCGACCCCAGAGTACTCCCCCCTATGAATGTATAGATCATGGGTATCTATGAGCAGACCCATCTGAATGTGAGGTGATGGGGTGGTGGCGAGATGCTGAGAAATTTGTCATGAGACAGGAGGTAAGGGAAGGCTTTATTTATACTGGCTTCTTCTTGTGCTGATTGGATGATTACCTGAACATGCTCCTCCCAAACTTTGTTACATAAAACTTCATTTCACGAGTTCACATGTTAATGAAATCTGATGTAATATTATAATGCGTATTTGGCTTGCTGTCCGGGGGGAGGGCTCCGAGCTCGGAATTCGGCCCGACCCCAGAGTACTCCCCCCTATGAATGTATAGATCATGGGTATCTATGAGCAGACCCATCTGAATGTGAGGTGATGGGGTGGTGGCGAGATGCTGAGAAATTTGTCATGAGACAGGAGGTAAGGGAAGGCTTTATTTATACTGGCTTCTTCTTGTGCTGATTGGATGATTACCTGAACATGCTCCTCCCAAACTTTGTTACATAAAACTTCATTTCACGAGTTCACATGTTAATGAAATCTGATGTAATATTATAATGCGTATTTGGCTTGCTGTCCGGGGGGAGGGCTCCGAGCTCGGAATTCGGCCCGACCCCAGAGTACTCCCCCCAAAAAGGCCAGACGCAGGGCTCGACCGGCGCTTCGGAAGGGGGACTGAGCCCGGCCCACGAGTGGGGAGCCGTCACTGCGTGCGAACGGGGGAGCCTGCAATTGTTTGTAAAAAAAAATGCTATATTATAATTATTGAAGCGAGTGTAAATACGGCAAGCAAAATAGATTCGGAAAGTGGGTTTGTACTGGTATCGGTGCGGAAAGTGACGAAGGATGTGACGTTGCAGGTGATGGAAATGAATGGTCTAATTAGTTAGGGCTTGGTGAGCGTTTCTGATGTGGAAGCGGCTGGATCTAATATAAGTTTTGAAAGCTTCAGATGACCAGCGACCGAGGGTTTTAATTTGTTGATGGGAGAGACCTTTTTGTGCGGCTGTGGTAGCTGCTCCGATACGGAATGAGTGGCTAGAGAAATTATCTGCTGTGACGCCGGATTTGATGAGGACTGCTTTAAGGTGCTTTTGGAACCAAAATCTCGTAGCTGGATGATTGGAGTCGTTAGTGAAGAGTGGGTCGAGTGGGGATTTGGACGTGGAACGTTTGTACTGCAGGTAGTTAAAAAGAGCATGGTACGGTTGGATGGGAGTTTGTAAATTGAAAATATAAACGAAGTGACCTTTTTTAGCTCTGTCAGTTTTACTTTGTTTAATGAAAAATGATATGGTTTCATGATCTACGATCTGTAGGTCTGAAATTGTAGGATACATGTTTGGGTCGAATAAGGAAGTGATGGTCAGTTCGGAGCAGCGGAGGAAACCGAAGAATGCTAGGATGAACATAGCTTCTAATGTATAGGCGGTGTTGGTGGAGTGGTATCCAAGACGGAGTGATGAAATGCATCTGGTGAGTATATCGATTGTGATTGGTTGTCTGGTGTCTGGGCGAGTGGGGCGGGTTCTTTGGATTCCCTTAATTAGAAGGGACATTTGCGAGTTATTAATTGCAGGTGCAGGTTTACCGTGGATTAATTTATGGAAGAATTGAATGCCGCTTAGATAGCTTTTTATGGATCCGGCTTGGAGACCTTTAACTGAATTAAGGTGCGATATGAACGAAGTAACGGTTAGAAGAGACAATTCGGGAAACGGCAGGTTGTGAGAGAGGTGGAATGACTTGAACGATTTCCACGCGGTGTAATATGTTGCAGGGTTCTGGGAGAAACTGCTTGGAGGATGAAATCAATGGACGTGTCCAGGAGGGATTTTAGCGGATGGTTTATGGGAAGATCAGCTGAGAATAAGGAGGTACTGGGGTTGGAGTGGGGTCTGCTTCTGGTGCCAGCATCCTGAATTTCTGAAAAGAGAAACGGGAGAGAGAGTCAGCGATTTGGTTTTGAGCCCCTGGAACGTGTTTTGCAGTTATTAAGAACTGGTCACATGCGGAGATCCAGATAAGGCGTCTGAGGAGTGGCATTAACCCAGGTGAGCGAGAATGACCTTTGTTAATGCAATGTACGGTTGCTTCGTTGTCGCAATGGATTTGGATGCTTTTGGATGACCACTCTTTCCCCCATAGGGAAGCTGCGACAACGATCGGGTAGAGCTCGAAAAGGGCAGAGGAGGCTGAGGACTGGGGTGTGTCTAGGAGCTGAGGGGGCCAGGGAGACGCGAACCAGCATCCTTGGTAATAGCCGCCGAAGCCGGTCGAGGGAGCTGCGTCTGTAAACAATTTGATGTCGAGGGGGAGAGAGATAAAGTCGTCGTAAAAAAAAGTTAAGCCGTTCCACTGGTTAAGGAAATTCATCCATAATTTTAGCTCGTTTTTGGACTCGTCAGAAAGGATGATCCGATCTTCCAGCGCGTGAACGGATGAAGTGAGGGCGAGAAGATGCTCGATAAAGGGGCGGCCCTGAGGAATAATACGTATAGCATAATTTAGGTGGCCCAGCAGCGAGAGAAGTTCGCGTTTTGAACAATCTGAGCTGTCTGTAAAATTGGATGCGTTTAAGATGATACGATCTATTTTTTCCTTAGGCAGTGAGGCCTGGAATTTTGTGAGTCCAAATTGATGCCTAGGAACTCGATGGACGTAGTTGGACCCGATGTTTTCTCCTGGGCTAACGGAATCCCTAGTTCGGCGAAAACTCTTTGCACTGTGAGGAGGTGAGCCTCGGGGATGGCGTTGTATGGTGAAATTATTAGGAAATTGTCAAGCAGATGGAGAAGATGAGGAATTGCATAATTATTGGAAAGGATCCAACATATAGCTTCAGAGAGAGTGTCAAAGATTTTCGGGCTGCTTTTGCAGCCGAAAGTTAAGCGCACGGCGAAATAATACTTGTTCCGCCAGTTTACACCGAACTAGTGCCACGAATCAGGGTGGATTGGCATTACTTTGAAAGCAGAGGAGATATCTAGCAAGCCATGCGCCTCGTCCAGCTATTTTAATCATGGTTATGGCTTGTTCGATGTCATGGTAGTTGAGAGAATATTCTTCGAGAGGGATGAGACTATTGATGCTCGGATATGGAGAATTATGGGGGGCTGAAAGGTCTATTATCAACCGCTTTTTCCCCGAGAATTTCCTGGTAGCCACGCCTATAGGGCTGATGCGAAATTTATTGAACGGGGGAGCCTCGAAAGGGCCTATCATAAAACCAGATTCAATTTCTTTTTTAATAAGTTTATCTACTACTTCAGGTGTCAGGTACCGTGTATGGTGCTCTGATCGAACAATCTTCTCTTGCGGGTCGCGGAACGTAACTTGTGGATTTTATGGCATTCTGCTCTGAGCAGGGAGGGATCGATGGATTGATTTGGGGGCATGCCGTGGTGACATGGCTTGTGGATCTGCAGATTGTGCAGATGTTTCTACACCCGAGGAAGACTCGGTTATGGAGATCAGTGTCCAACGCTCCCCAATAGGGACACTGATTCCATTGGGAAACGCGGACGGCGCATTTTGCGGAAAACAATTTATGGTAAGTATAGAAATGACTACCCCCATAAGACAACGCGAGCTCCGCTATGATGGCAAGGTAATCGTTTAGCTCGCGCCGTCTATGGGGGAAAGTCGAGCATATAATTTCTGTATAGCGGCTGAAAGCGATACAGAATTCGGCCAGTGATAATGTGCGTGATGTAACCCGTGAATTATTTTTTATAATGATTGAGATATCGCCACAGTCCACTTGGCAATTGGACTCGACTGGGGGAAACAGGGACAGGAGAGAACCCAAATCTACATCTGCACCTGCGAGGATTTGGGCTCTGATGTTGTTCGTCACTGGAGGAGGTTCTGCGGCAACTGCATTCGGAGGGGCTGGCTGAGGAGTGGCTGAGAAGAGAGAGAAAGGAGAGCGCACTTGGAGTGGGTTAAAGGGAGGAAAAGTCGGGGCTGTGGCCGATTGCGGAGGCATCCTCGCTCAGAGATCAGCCCCCGGGATAGAAGGAGGAGGAATAGGAAGAGCATAGTGTGGAAGGGGAAGGGGAAGGAAATGCGCCGGCGATTGACCAGCTAACGGAGGCATCCTCACGTTAGGGTGAGCACCTGGCGCTTGGGAAGGAGGAAAACTGAAAGAAGTAGAAGGGAAGAAAAACATTTGGGGATCTTGTGTGAAAGTAGAATTGCAGAGATCTGGAGCGTGAGGTACCACGGTGGGAGGGGCTAAGGAGAGGAGTTGACCCGGAAAAGTTTGGCGCCCTTCCGCGACTGGATCCGCAAGAAGGTCTGCAACGACGTGGCGTGGGGGCGGGGCCCGGCGCTGCGGGTGAGGAAGGTGTAGACGCTGCGGGACGAGCGATCGGGGCCCGGCGGGCCTTGCTCGTCCGAGCCGATGGGATTGGAGCTGAAACAGAAGGGTGAGAAGATTGTAAGGTGACATATAAATCAAGCAACTCTGCTTTTTTCATCCTGCGGGAAAAATTTGCATCTGAATTAATTAAGGCTTGTCTCAGCCCCTTAACTGTCCACTTCCCTATGGGAGGGATGTTTGGGGTCACTGAAAGGTGGGAAGGCGCGGAGGAAGACGATGAGGAAGATGATGAGTTCCTCGCTGGCGGTGGTGAGGGGAGTCTTCGGCGTCTCGGAGTATGCGGAGAGGGCCGGCGTCCCCTGTTTGAGGATAGAGGCTCGATGTTGTTAGCTGCTGGAGAGGAAAAGGCCACTGGATCAGCGGTTTGCGATGGAGACACCTCCGTGATGAAAGAATCATCGTCGGAGGGGAAGAGCTCTAACTCGGACATGACGGCACGAAGGCGGAGTTCGATGCTGAGAAATTTGTCATGAGACAGGAGGTAAGGGAAGGCTTTATTTATACTGGCTTCTTCTTGTGCTTATTGGATGATTACCTGAACATGCTCCTCCCGAACTTTGTTACATAAAACTTCATAATGTGAAAAAAGTTGGGCAGCTTATTATTTTTGTGGAAAAGATGATTTTTTTTTTCAGTATTTTTTTATGAGAAGAAGCCTTTACTGTCACTTTTGATCAATTTAATACTTCCTTGCTAAATACAAATATTAATATATTAATTTATTTAAAAATCAACCGTGGTGATGTCTGACTTATCACTTGACACAGCAAGAGAGTCATTAAGTAAAAAGTCAATAATCAGTTTAGTGGTTAGTAGAATTGCAGCGGCAGAGTACTTTTAACCCTCATTCCACCGATACACTCATAATGCATATTCACTCAACACTGTCATAAATAAAATAAAAATACAATTATTTTCATCTAAGCTTTTATTTGGTGGTGCATATCAGTGCCACAGCAGCAAGAGCATATTGATTTTATACAACAGTTCTATAAACAAGAGGTTAGTATCAAGTAACTGCATTTCAGTCAAAATTTGGCCAGTTAGTTTGTATGTATTTCCTTATTGCCAACAACAATAGTTCCAAAAGAAGCCAATATCACGTAACAGTGCTGTAATGAGGTCTCGGCGAGAGAGAATAAAACAAATAGTCTTTATTTTAGATCCACTAGGAAAATCAGGAGAGAAACGGAGAAAACACAAAGGGACGAGATCGGACAAATAACTGGACACAGAGAGAATAAATAACCAGACTAAACTAATGAGTTAATTAATTAACAACAGGTGAACAGAATAAAACAGGTACAGACATGGAAATTAGGACAACAATGACTAAACAGAACATAATCCTGACAGTTTTGTTTTGTTTTATTTCTTTTCTGTCAATTATTTTCTCATCTGACTTTTTTAGGCTCTTTGCCTCTTGCCAATATGGTCCGAAGTAAAACAAAGGAAATGTACAACACTCTTGTGATCACACTCCCATACCTCTTTTCATACCACAGTCAAGTGGCCCCATTCTGAACTTGAACACAAGCACATAATGCACACACTTTTCATATTCACTGTTCAAAGCCTGTCACCCAGAAACCAGTCTGCTCCTGTGTAATTGGTTTTATGCTGCAGTCGGCTAAGGCGGGAGGTTAAAAAAATAAAAAAATAAAAAACCTCAATCGATTCTTTCAGAGAACACTTCAGGTTAATATCGCTTTATGTTCTATAGTTTGACTGGATCACACTTTTTACATGCTGTCTGGGGAATGGAACTAAAATAAAGTATCTAAAATTAAAATCTGAATCTTTTATGTTAAACAATCATTCCCGTTAACAACAACATTTACAGGTAAAGGAACAGCAGATGTTTGGAAATGGACTTAGGGGTGTATTTTGAATGCTAAATAGAAATGAGTTGACCGTGCCCGGACGTACTGTAGACTACAAACATACGAAACCTTAACTTGAGAATTGTTGTGTTAGCTTTGACCCTCTCTAGTTCGTGCAGATCCACAAAATGTCTTTGTGTGTGTGCTGTGTGTGATGTTTTCTTGCAATTCACACAAATCCTAGTTTTACACAGCATTTTCACTTCGCTAGATGATTAGTTTTTCAGCCATGTTCTTTTTTTCATCTAAAATCTCCAGGGGAGAGAATTCAATATCCATTTCAGAATCCATTCCAGGACATCCTACAATAAAGAAGGCTTGGTGTGAGAAAAATCTAATGATCGGGAGCTTCTACATGTGTGTCATTTATTGAGATTGTCTCACAGGTTGTATAACTGATCCAATGAATGTAATGACTCACCAGACGTATATTTGAGGCCATGGTGTGGAATGAATGGAAATATATTTTCACAACTGCAGCAGACAAATGCAACCTATGCAGTTTATGCCCACATGCACACATGAATAATTTATACAAATCTGTGAAGTGAAGTAAAAAAAAATAAAAAAAAAATAAAACAGTTCCTATTCTGTTATCTGGCTACTATACATTAATTCATTTAGCAGACATTTTAATCCAAAGCATATGCTACAGCACATTAAATGCTATATATTTTACAAGTATGCTTGTTCCCTATAGGAATTTAACCATTACCGTGTTGTTGCTAGCACCATGCAGGAGCTTTTTTACTTTGAGCAGTACTGCCAGAACCATATAATGTGAACCATGTGTTTAAAACCAAATAATATAGTAACCAAATGAAAAAGGACTCTCTTGACTCTCTTGTCTCTCTTGTCTTTCATCTAAGCCCTCTAAATATCTGTGACTATATGATCTCTCAGGGTCACTTTATAAGTATTTTACATGTATGTGAATTGTACACATATAATTTTTAAATATATATCAGTATTGACAACATCAAAATCTGTTTGATGTAAAAGTTTGTTGCTGCTTTTATTCATAGATACAATAGAATGAACACTGGAAATGATGATTAGTCGATGGGGGAATAAGATCAACAAATCACATTAACTTAATTCAAACTTGCATCACCCACATGAACGCCATGACTGTGTCAGAGCTTGTTCATTAAGCGTTAAGCCACAGCTCTGAACTCACAGAGATAAATGCATTAATTTAATTTTATTTAATTTTATTTTTTTTCAATTGTGAGACCTAATTTCACAAACTGATGATTTTCTAAATTAGACTGGTTATGAGTAGTACAACAGGTCAGTGCTAATGTACAGTTTGAATGAAATATATTTGACTCATTTGGTTTAATGTGAAAGTAAGGGATGTGGAAGGAATGTTTAGCAACATGTAAGCACTACTGCCTCCTTTATCAAACAAGTTGATGTTGTGTTTTCCGATACATTGCCATAATCTCCTCTTCATGTCCTCTTATATATATAATGTGTACCTGTTATCACCTTTTACCATTTTCCATTTCCTGACACAAGCAAGGACAAACATTGAGGGATATATCTAAGCATTGACATTGGCTTACTCATCAAAAGCCATTGGGTAATCAATAAATGAAGCACAGCCAGAATTACAGATGACGTTACAATGTGTCTTCAGTTTATTGATACAGCTGTAGTTATCTCACCTTCACTAATGTCTTTTGACTTGGACATCCTCCATTACGCTTCCAAACAACACATTAACACCGGCCTAGCAATGTTAGCACCCGGTCTTGCTAACAGGACCATACAAAGCAGGTCTTGGTTTAGCCACCAAGGCAAATATGTAAATAATTGAAGAACTGTGCCTGGAAAAGACTTAGGTTGAGAATATGGCAATGAGATGGCCAGTCTGAAAAAAGTGTGCTGATGGGGTTTTCCAATTTCCTCCTTCTACAAAACCGCACACTTGACATTTCTCTGATCCAATCCCAGAGACATCTTTGAAGAGCATAAAGCTTTGCAGAGACTGTTTCTGTTTCCACCTCATTGATTTGGAAAACGGCAGTGATGAAGGCAGCAGGGTAATTAACAGATTTGCAAGAAGCATTGTAAAGACAGCCAATGAAAGTCTTCTGGCTTATTATCTATAAGTAGATTGGAACTAGTACTGAGGAATTTAAAAATGTGCCAGTTTGCACTCAACAAACCCTCTCAGAACAAACTGCTGTTGCAAAAGGCAACTTGAGGACATATGTTTGGTCATTTACAGAACATTTGTAAACATCTTATGAGGAGTAGCTATGGATGTTGAAGACTGAGTAACATGATAAATAGATAAATAGCAGTTTAAATGGTTGTTTAAATGGTGTGGAAAAAATATTCTAAATAAAGATAGTAAAGATAAGTAATAAAGATCTCCAGAAATGCATTGTTGTATTTTAATGACATCCAAAATACAACATAATTTACAGATTGAATTTTTAACACTTTGCTGTCATATGTGTATCTTGAAGTAGTAGTAGTAGTAGTAGTAGTAGTAATAATAATAATGATGATGATGATAATAATAAATTGTTGTTGTTCTAAGATAGCTACTGAAATGACAGCATTGTGCTACACTTTCAGCAAATTCAATGAACTAAAATAATAAGAGTAAATAATAAAGATTAGTATTATTAATATTACTATTATTAGCTAAATGTTTTACAATGTCATATTTGTATATTTTAGTAGTAGCAATAATGTCGTTGTTTTGTTATAAGTGTAACAGGGGTGTTGTAGAGAATGTATATGAAGAAGGAGTACAAACAAAAATCAGTGTTTATTATAATACACACGGAAACATCTGGAGATCGTAGGAGAAATAAACATCCACATATCATTGACAAGTAAACTATATTGGACAAAGGAAATGAGGAAACTAATGGTATACAGTGGGGAGAACAAATATTTGATACACTAGCTGCTGATTTTGCAGGTTTTCCTACTTACAAAGCATGGTCTGTAATTTTTATCATAAGTACACTTCAACTGTGAGAGACCGAATCTAAAACAAAAATCCCAAAAATCACATTGTATGATTTTTAAATCATTAATTTGCATTTTATTGCATGACATAAGTATTTGATCACCTACCAACCAGTAAAAATTCTGGCTCTCACAGACCTGTTAGTTTTTCTTTAAGAAGCCCTCCTGTTCTCCACTCATTACCTGTATTAACTGCACCTGTTTGAACTCGTTACCTGTATAAAAGACACCTGTTCACACACTCAATCAAACAGGCTCCAACCTCTCCACAATGGCCAAGACCAGAGAGCTGTGTAAGGACATCAGGGATAAAATTGTAGACATGCACAAGGCTGGGATGGGCTACAGGACAATAGGCAAGCAGCTTGGTGAGAAGGCAACAACTGTTGGCGCAATTATTAGAAAATGGAAGAAGTTCAAGATGACGGTCAATCTCCCTCGGTCTGGGGCACCATGCAAGATCTCACCTCGTGGGGCATCAATTATCATGAGGAAGGTGAGGGATCAGCCCAGAACTACACGGGGTCAATGACCTGAAGAGAGCTGGGACCACAGTCCCAAAGAAAACCATTAGTAACACACTACGCTGTCATGGATTAAAATCCTGCAGCGCACTCAAGGTCCCCCTGCTCAAGCCAGCGCATGTCCAGGCCCATCTGAAGTTTGCCAATGACCATCTGGATGATCCAGAGGAGGAATGGGAGAAGGTCATGTGGTCTGATGAGACAAAAATAGAGCTTTTTGGTCTAAACTCCACTCGCCGTGTTTGGAGGAAGAAGTAGGATGAGTACAACCCCAAGAACACCATCCCAAACTTGAAGCATGGAGGTGGAAACATCATTCTTTGGGGATGCTTTTCTGCAAAAGGGACAGGACGACTGCACCGTATTGAGGGGAGGATGGGTGGGTCCATGTATCGCGAGATCTTGGCCAACAACCTCCTTCCCTCAGTAAGAACATTGAAGATGGGTCGTGGCTGGGTCTTCCAGCATGACAACGACCCGAAACACACAGCCAGGGCAACTAAGGAGTGGCTCCGTAAGAAGCATCTCAAGGTCCTGGAGTGGCCTAGCCAGTCTCCAGACCTGAACCCAATAGAAAATCTTTGGAGGCGACAGCCCCAAAACCTGAAGGATCTGGAGAAGGTCTGTATGGAGGAGTGGGCCAAAACTACAGGAAACGTATGATCTCTGTAATTACAAACAAAGGTTTCTGTACCAAATATTAAGTTCTGCTTTACTGATGTATCAAATACTTATGTCATGCAATAAAATGCAAATTAATTACTTAAAAATCATACAATGTGATTTTCTGGATTTTTGTTTTAGATTCCGTCACTCACAGTTGAAAAGTACCTATGATAAAAATTACAGACTTCTTCGTGCTTTGTAAGTGGGAAAACCTGCAAAATCGGCAGTGTATCAAATACTTGTTCTCCCCACTGTATATAGCACGGAGATAGAATAGAAACAGGTGTGACTACAAGGACCATTGGAATTAATGACAGCGAACATAGGCAAAACAGAGCACACCAATATACTGAGTTGACAATATTGTGCTATACTTTTATCAAATGTAATAAAATAATAAACTTAAAGGAAATAATAATGATAATAATCATCATCATCATTAAGAAGGTATACTGTAATATCTCTTATCTGTATAATTTGTACATAAAAAAAAAAAAACTTTAAAACTTTAAAAATCTATTTTGTAGTCTCATTACAACTGCTCATAACCATATAAATCTAGAGCCTACTGAGACGTAAGTAAAATGGAAGACATCCAAATTGTAATGGGTAGTTTTGTACTAATGCATGTATTTATCCATATGTTTCCATTCATTGAGTAAACAATGATATGACTGCAGTGTGTATTTGCCATTGTGGGATTTTGGTAAATAACTGCACAGCTGTATACTCAGACTCAGTAAAGTCCAGACTCACACCTGAAAACAGACACGCATCCACATGGACGCATTCTTATCATATGGAAATGCAAGCACCGCTGTCTGCAAACAAACACTGTCTGATTCCTGACAATATTCTTAGTATCAACCATTGAAATGGAACTGTTTCCAAAACTGAAAATATGCTTTTTCACATAAAAGAAAGTTGAAACTTCTGTTTGTCAGCAAAAGCAGTCTCTCAAAACATCTAGGATATTTCTTTGTTACAGAACCGAACAGGTAGGCATGGATCAATATGCTACTTTTGTTATGCCAAAGGCTGCCCTAACTTTAACCTTTATAGCTTACCTTAATGTTAACCTTAACCTTTGTAATAAAAAAACTGCATAGAGTTGATCAAATCTGTCTTAAGTAAAAATGTAATATTGTTTTGTTGCTAATATGATGTTAAATGGGATACAACAGTGAATACTTTGATGAAAAGCCAAACCCACAATTTATTCCTGCTGGTTTATTTTCCTCACAGAGAAGGGTAAATATAGTCCATGCTCACAGAATTGACAGAGCATCATATTTAATGCTGATACAGGGAATTGTTTCTTGCTTTGCCTCACAGTTGATCATTGGGTTGTAACAGCTGCCTTTGGGGAACCGCAGACACATAAGATCAACACAAGTACAATATAATAGGAATGGTGGCGACTATTCCCAAAAGAAACGTAGTAAAAATTGGTAACTGTTTGATAACTGTGATTTTTGTATTATTGTGTGCAATCTTAAAAAAAAAAAAAAAAAAAAAAAAAGGTTTAATGGGAACCCTATGGTTATTGACAAAATTTTTAAAGGACCCCTTTTGCCAAAAAGGCTCTATATAAGGAATGATTGCATAATATGTTCATTGTTTAACTGGTTATGTTTTTTTTTTCTAGTGATAAAATATGTTTGAGAGCTCATACAATTTTATTCAAGCAAAATCAATTAAAACTAAATCCATCAGTGATCCCATAATGGGAACCCCTAAAACGTTCTATATATTAAGCATCTGACAGAACCATTTAAGGTTCTGTATAGAACCTTTTCTTCTAAAGGTGTGTGTTGGTACAAACATATTATCTTTTAAATTCAAATCTTTTAAACATATTGTGTATTTGGTGTCTATTTGCATTTTCGTACACAACCTCACTGCTTGTTCCTAATTGGAAACGTTGAAGTAACAAAAGTGAGGCTGGTGACAGTATAAATCACGCACATGTAGTACGTTGAGTTGTGATTCATTGAACCCAGTATGAGTCAACAGTTGTCCACTGTGGTTATATATTACAAAACCTTTAGAGGGTCACAGCTGACATGCTCCTTCTACTTAATATCACCAACCTTGTGGAGGAACAACAAAAGTCCTGAAAATCAAACCTTCAGACATGTTGATAAATGTTACAACACATTTCAATGTCAAGAATCAGACAGCTTTTCAGACTGGAATAAAACAGACAAGACGAATGAATGGTGCACGCCTAGAGACAGTCAAGTTGTCTTGCCTGTTATATGCTATTATAAGATTGTTGCATTCTAACAGATGCCTTTCTTTGAATAACAATGACTGTATATCATGCAGTAGAGTTAATTATGATTTATTTTAGTTTAACAGAAAATCTATAGAAAAAAAAGTCTCATTAGAGAACACTGTACTATACTCAGACTGAAGGTGAAGGTCAGACTGAACAGACAAAACCCTACATCTGGATTCAATTAGGGAGACCATACAGTATATGTGTTGCTGTGCAACCAACATTAATTTACCTTACATTATGATAAAACACACTTTGCACACTTTGTGTTCATGATAAAAGCGATGAAAATATATTTACATTTACTGAACCTTATTGTATGTCATTCAAAACCTGTATGACTTTCTTCTATGGAACATACACAAAAACATGATATGGAACAAGATATTTCAAAGAATATTGTTAACCAAACAGTTCTGGTTATCATTGACTTCCATTGTATTGACCAAAAAAAAAAAAAAAAAAAAAAAAAAAAACAACAACAAAAAATCTCACATTTCTCAAAATATCTTCCACAGACTGTAATATGTACACATGCTGTTGCATGTTCAAACATTGTATTTTCAGGATTTTTGCTGGCTTCGATGTTAATTATTATTTTTATTATCATTTTTTGTTATTTATTATCATTTTTATTAATAATTCTTAAAGTTAAATGTATTACTGTACCTTTAGTAATACACACACACACACACACACACACACATATATATATATATATATATATATATATATATATATATATATATATATGTGTGTATACATACAGTATATATGCTTTAACTTTTTGAGCTAGTATAAAGAATATTATTCAATATTACATGCAGACAATTAAATAATAAACAAATGTACTGTACATTTTACATATTTTATAATTTTGTAATTATGTTTTATAATTTTGTTTAATACATTTATTTTTTAATTTACATCTTTAGTGGTGTAATTATAACACATTTGATTCTGAATAATTGGGCCTGAATAAATATGCAACTCAAAATATTTTTGTCACAAGCGTGTTACAGAAGGACAGACCATTAATTATGGACTCAGCAGGAGCTGCAGCTTCAAGTGCAGAAACAACATTTGCTGACATGGTGCAGCAAGTACGTGACGCTCTCCTTAGCCCTCAAGGCCAGTCCATTTCAGCGAGGAGTTCACCCACACAACATCACAACCTTCTACAAGCCAGTCCCATGGTCAATCCGTCTCCATTCTCTGGATCAGCGGAGGAGTGCAGTGGATTTATTTTGCACTGCCAGCTCGTATTGGAGATGTGGGCTCATCAGTTCTCTACTGAACGTTCTAAAATTGCTTATGTCATTTCTCTGCTTAAGGGTTGAGCTCTACAGTGGGCTCATACGATCTGGGAGCGGTTGGAATGATCCTGCCTTAATTTCCATCTACCGCCAGGGATTTGAACCTCGTCTGCGTCTCCAGTTAACCCCTCCAGTAACGGTTACTTATGGTCTTGTATCTCATACAGTCTCTGTGTTCCTTGACTCTGGAGCCTCCGGAAACTTTGTCTCCAAACAACTATGCCACCTATTAGACACACTTAGAATCCCCCTCACTCAGAACTTACCCTTCACCTCTATTCTGGGCAAGCCTCTTGGCTGGGGCTACATCTCATACAAGACACCACCCATTAAGGTTCAAGTTGGAGTACTACATCTGGAACAAATTCACTTCCTGGTTCTGGAGGGCTCCACCATGGACATCGTGTTTGGCTATCCCTGGTTGTGCAAACACTCACCTGTTTTGTCCTGGCATACTGGTGAAATAATGAAGTGGAGCTTTCAAAACCTGCATGGCTCCCATCCGACGGCCGACACACCCCAAGGAAAAGATCCTGTCACAAGAACAAGCGGTGAGTATGTGCACCACCTCAATTGAGAGTCCAGCCAGTGATGGTCCGGTTAACATCCCTGATTGCTATAACTCCGTCCTTGATGTATTTTGCCCGAGGAGAGCTGCCCAACTTCCACCCCACAGACCATGGGACTGTGGAGGCGACAGTGCCAAGAGGGCGAGTTTACCCGCTATCGCTGCCAGAGCAGAAGGCCATGAAAGAATACGTCAAGGAGGCACTGGAGCAAGGATACATCCGTCCATCTACTTCCCCTGCCGCTTCTAGTTTCTTTTTTGTTCAGAAGAAGGATGGAGGACTATGGCCTTATATCGATTACCGTGCCTTGAACAACACCACCATTAAGGATCGTTACCCCCTTCCCCTCGTCCCGTCTGCCTTGGACATGCTCGTGGCGCAACCATGTTAACAAAGCTCGACCTCCGCAGCGCGTACAACCTCGTTCGAATACGGAGGGGGGATGAATGGAAGACAGACTTTGTTACTACTAACGGGCACTACGAGTACCTGGTGATGCCGTATGGACTGGTCAATTCCGGGAGTACCTCCACCGCTTTGTCCTCATTTACATTGATGACATCTTGATCTACTCCCGGAACGTGACAGTACATCGTCAACACGTAGCCCTCATGTTAGAGTGTCTGCGAAGGCATCAGCTGTTCCTGAAGGCGGAAAAATGCATGTTCCATCAACACAATGTTCAGTTCCTTGGTTACAACATTGACAAGCACGGCATACAGATGGACGAGGGGAAAGTGGAAGCTGTTCGTTCTTGGCCCATTCCAAAGACCATCAAGGACCTTCAAAATGTCCTTGGTTTCGCAAATTTTTATCGGAGATTTATTCGAGACTACAGCACTATCGCAGTCCCTCTAACCTCACTCCTGATGAAGGGACCTAAGACGCTAAGATGGAACGACAAGGCCTCTGCCTCATTTACCAAGCTGAAATTAGCTTTCATCTCGGCTCCCATTTTGGTCCACCCAAGCCCAGAGCTTTCCTTCGTCGTGGAGGTGGACGCATCTACTACAGGTGTTGGTGCTGTATTGTCTCAGCGGCAGGGGATGCCAGAAAAGCTCAACCCATGTGCCGCCTTCTCCCGTAAACTCTCACAGGCGGAGCGGAACTATGATATAGGAAACCGTGAGCTCCTGGCAGTTAAACTGGCAATTGAAGAGTGGCGACACTGGTTGGAGGGTTCAAAGTATCCATTTCAAGTTATAACTGATCACCGGAACCTAGAATACATTCAATCCACAAAGAGGCTCAATCCACGTCAGGCACTTGGGCTTTGTTTTTTACTCGGTTCCAGTTCACAATCTCATACCACCCTGGTTCCAAGAATATAAAGGCTGACGCCTTGTCCCGCCTTCATGCTCCAGACCAACAGTCCAGCACACCTGAACACATCCTACCTCCATCTGTGTTCGTCACTCCTATCCAGTGGGACATTAATGCACAGATCGCTCAAGCCATGGAAACCGAACCCGCTCCGCTTCAAGCGAAGTACTGGTGGTCCCAAATGCCTCAGGAAGTGAGTGGCTGGAACAATGGTGGTGGTTGATTGTTTTTCAAAAGCATATAAACTGATACCCCTGAGAGGATTATCATCTGCATTGGAAACGGCTGAGAGACTCTTCCAAGAGGTATTCCGAAACTATGGTCTTTCGGAGGATATCGTATCAGATAGAGGTCCTCAATTTATCTCACAGGTATGGAGGAACTTCATGAAGTTACTTTGTGTAACAGTTAGCCTGTCCTCAGGGTACCACTCACAGTCGAACGGGCAGTCGGAGAGAAAGATACAAGAAATCGGTCGCTTCCTGAGGACGTTCTGCCATTCAAACCAACACAGCTGGAGTCGTTTCCTTCCTTGGGCCGAGTATGCACAGAACTCTCTTCGACATGCAGACACAGGGATAACTCCATTTCAGTGTATACTCGGCAATCAACCTCCCCTGTTTCCCTGGTCAAGCGAACCATCACACGTTCCAGCTGTGGACCACTGACTCAAGGAGAGCGAGAGGGTTTGGAATTCAGGCTCACATCCAACTTCGCAGGGCAGTTCGGTGCCAGAAGAGCCAGGCCGACACACGGAGATCCACTCCTCCCCAATACCAACCTGGGCAGAAGGTTTGGCTCTCCACCAGGGATATCTGGCTCTGGCTACCTTGCAAGAAATGAAGTCCACGTTACATTGGTCCTTTCCCCATTACTAAACAAATCAATCCCGTCACTTACCAATTACTACTACCCCGTGGCTATAAGATTCATCCCAGTTTTCATGTGTCCCTTTTAAAACCTCACCGCCCATCTCAATCAGCTTCCTCCACAGAGTCCGGAGCCTTGGATGGTCCCCCACTGCCTCTCCTCCTTGATGATGGGCCCGCATATATCGTCAACGAGATTCTGGATTCCCATCGCCGTGGAGGAGGACTAGAATACCTGGTCGACTGGGAGGGCTAATGGCCCAAAGGAACGGTCCTGGGTGGCAAGGAAAGATATCCTAGACCCTGCGCTACTTGCCCAGTTTCATGAAAGTCACCCCAACCTTCCTGCACCACGACCCAGAGGAAGACCACCGCGATGGGTTTGGCGGCCAGCAGAAGTGGTCCGTGGGGAGGGGGGTACTGTCACGAGCATGCTGGGCTCTCACTCACCTCCGCATTCATTCACCCGCTCACACTCTCCGGATTACTGATGATTATCACCTGGACTCAATTGGAGAACACGCTACTTAAGCACAACAGTTTCAGTCCTTCTTTGGCTGTCCTTAAATATGATTACGGACCTGTTTTTCTTCTGAACAACTTATCTGCTGTTTCCTGGTTTTGGGATCGCGGTCATTTCTATGGATTATTCGCTCCTGTGTGTTTTCAGCGCAAATACTGTGTTTATTCCCCTATGTATCAACAAAGTACGGACTCAACAGTGCTGACACCTGTGACTGTACTAAAGACTATTTAAGTTAAGTTTGTTTATCATTTTCCGTTTAGGTGCTTCACGGAAGACGTTTTGTTCTCATTATCTTTTGTTTTGCATATTTCCCGGAGTGGGCTTTAAACAGTATTACTGGGTTTTCGTGCTCTTATTGAGCTTCCCTTGTTTTCTGATCACATGTATGTGAGATGATGATGCACTTGAAATATTCACCTGGGCTGCGTTCAGCCCCGACAAAACGTTGCACAACGTTTTTTAAACAGAAACGGTGATGCATTGAACACACTGTTCTGATGACGCAAGTATGTTAAATATGTGTTTAATACTATAAAATATGGCCGATGTTATAGTTACTGCACTTGCCGCCAAAAGAGAACATCCCAATCAAGTGAAGGGATTTGTGGAAACTGAAATGGAAGCACACATCTTACCTAATTCAGACTAAAACACATCTATTTAGCCTCACATACTGACTTTATTTGTAGTTCATACTGTTTTAATACCCTGTATTTTCTTTCTCATTTTTAGGAAAAGCACTTAATTACCATTGTTTATTTCTATACATGTCATACACTTGCAATGAAGCTAAAAATATAAACAACTACATCATTATGTTGATATCCTATATTTTTACAATAAAACTTACAACAAACATGTCTTCTAATATTCTGTTGCATATACCGAGCTGCATCAACACATTTGTACATTACTTTCCTTGATCCCATTGTGTGAGTTCACTTTAATACCGTGTGCTTTATATACATGTTGCTGCTGATTGGACTGCAGTTCTGACACACCCACCAAACAAGAGAAAACGTATCTCAAACCCCGTTGCCGTTTCCAGGAAACATGACGTTCAACCCGGAAACCGTAGCAAAACGTTGCGCACCGTTTTGAACTTGAACGTGCCCCTGGATACTTGCCTGTATCAATTTATGTTGAATAAACTCCTGTGTTTTGAGTCCATCTCTATCTCTCTTGTGTTTACGTCTGTGTTACAATTTTGGGAGACTAGCTGAGCCTATATGTATGTTATGATTCATAATGACAAACAGTTATAAGTATAAATATTCATATTCAATATGCCAACACTAGACAGTACATCATTTCAGAGACTGTGCCAGCTTTCAGAAACCGAAAGATATTTGAATTCTCTCAGGCTCAAAAACTTTGCCCAATAGATCAAAGATAGCCATGTGTTTTACTGAGTATTACCTTTGTTAAATACTCTCTAAATGCTTAAAAGAGAATCAAAGATGAGGATAGCCTCTCAACATCTGCAGCAGACCAGTATCTTTGTATCATATTCTTATTCTAATATGTGTAAACAAATTTCTGATATCTTTCTTTCCTTCTACTCTATAAATGCATGGTTTAGAAAAATAATATGCAAGTTATTGCTGTTAGCAGAACACTTTATCACTTGTATATCATTACACTATTTTTCAAATTAGCTACTGTACATGTACTGCCTTTACTCCAACAGAAGGGGCTATGAATGTGACCACCTTCCAAAACTGCTGAATATGAGTATTGTGTCTTTGAGCCTGAGTGTAGTGGTTGTTTTTGCTTACTCTCACACTACATTTGCATGTGATATGTACTCTCAAGTTGCACTAGTCTGCTCAGATCAGAAGAATTCTCATATTTACATGCTTTTGATTTCCTCCTTTTTCATATTTTACTTTCTATTGATTAATATTACCTTGTGAAAGAAAAACCCATCTATAAAGTTGTCTAGCATGATAAATGGGGCAACGTTAGCATGAGAGATGGGAAATGCAAATGATTGATCTATTTAGTGTGCGGATGTCTGGGTAGGGAAATACTATGTGTGCGTGTGGAGAATATCCATATCATCCAAGACAGGAAATTCTGATCCCTCATGTGCCTCTGCCCATGCAAGCATTTTACAACAGGGAATTAAATCTCAACACAGGCCACCTGGGTGTGAAACAATATAGTACATACCAGAGATAAACATGTATTTTCATTGAAACAGGGGCGTGGGGTTTATGGAGTTCAGAATAATTCATATTCGGCAGATGAAACTACAATAAAGGGCTTCTTTAAATGAGTATGTCGCTGTAAATTCTTTAAGCCAGTCTGCTCTCTCTTTTCTGTTTTAGAAAACCCCATTGAACAGTAAATCTGTGTGTCCCTGCCAAAAAGAGCATGTGAGATTGTGGACTGCTGAAAAGGCAGCCAGTCCTTGCCATCTCAAAATGAGTGATAATTCAAACATGGTGATAAACAAGTCTGTTGTAAATGGTATTGAACAATTTAATAAAGTTTGTAATGTTTTGTAAAGTTTAATTTTAAAGTTTGCTGTATTTTGAAAAATGATGCGGTCATCATTGCGTTTTTTTCCCCTTAATGTTTATAATGTTATAATGTTTATAATAAACACTTATAATGTTGGCAAGGTTTTTTTTTATTTAGATTTTCTATCCTGTTTTTGACCCTCTCTTTGAAACAGTCTGTTTTTATAGGTAGGCCGCATTTAAGATGGTAAAAATGCATACAAGCATGGAAGTAAACGCCCACTGCTATGATTGGGTAACAGTTTTTGCATATTAAAATAATTTTCAACGTTCCCGAATGATCCCGAATCAGAAGACAAAACTACACATCAAATACAAGAATACTCCAGTCTGCGGCAGCTTGGTAGTTGTGTCTTGTTACATAGTTGAAACATTTGCATTTCCCAATTCATGACCCCTTTAAAGGGTTCACCCAAAAATGACAATTATGTCGGCATTTACTCACCCACATACTCATGTCATTCCAGACTTTCTTTCTTCAGAGGAAAACAAAAGTAGTTTACAGTTTTGGTTACCATTAACTTCCAATGTATCGACAAACACTATATTTCTCAATGTATCTATTGTGTTCCACATAAGAAATAAATTAATACAGGTTTGGCATAACATTCCGGTGAGTGAATGATGACAGAGTTTTCATTTTGGGTCGGTGTATCCCTTTAAGACACAATGTATGAAAGAGCTTATAAACAACAAATGCATTTTTTTATACAATTTGTTTTAAGGGACTGTTCGTTATTTATTTAAGGGGCCACCGGAGGAGTTTTGAGATCTGTTGTCAAAAAAGACATGACCCTCCCTTCGCCAGCAATAATTTTTTCTATGACCCTCCAAAATGATTGTGAAAAAAGGCATGACCCTCCCCGATAATTTATTGATTAGCCTACTTCTGTACTGGTTTGCGCTTGGCAAAGATGTTCAGATAGCCATTGTTTGTTTGTTTTTTAAACCATAAACTCTTGCTTTCTCATCTGGCTGTAACGATAGCCCAAACCTACGATTCGGTTCGTATCACGATTTTTTATTTTAGATTTGAAAAAAAATCATGTTTTCGGTGCTGATGTGGTGTGACTCGTTCAACATGTGGGTGGCGCTGCCAATAAAGCATCTAAAAGCTGTCACAAAGAACCGGCAAAAGTAATGATCATTAATATGTCATATATAGCTAGACATTTTAATTGTTTTTAATAAACAAGTGTTTTCTGTGTCGACTGCAAAGATGAAGTTGACGATGCGTCGCGATCTTCTCAGAACGCGCCAGAGAGAAATGCACATTTCATAAGGAGAAAGCAGTATGTTTTCCTTCGTTTTGAATTGTTCTGCATGTTTAAAAGTAGACATTTCAAGCTCTCTATATATTTCTCAGGTCTATGAGGCAAGTAGCTTACGCTGAGTTTCGGTTCATTTATGAGACAAGAGTCCAGTTCACTCGCCCGCGCCTCCGTGTCATGATTATCTATTTTCATGATTAAAATTTTTTTTTTTTTTTTTCACATAAATGCAAACACGAAAAATAAAATAAAAATAATATAAAATTTAATTTTCTGTGGAGGCCGATCTTTATTCATCCGGTGGGTATAGGCCTATATCTTTTGGTTTGCACAGTGTAATTTATAGAATTACTGAAAAAATATTTTGCCACCTAAAAGTTAGAGATTTTTTTGTGTCACGTCACATGTGTATTTCCCTCATATTAAATATAAAACGCATGTGTAGACTGATATTTTTCTAATGTCTTGACTCCTTTCAGACGTTTCAAATAAATGCATTTTCTGAGAATTTTTATTTTAAGTTTTGACTGCAAATGTCACGTCCGTTCACTGGAATCGCCCAATTTGAACGAATTTATCCTCAACTAGTTTTTGTGGTGTAGGTCTATGTATTTTATGTTAACTTAAATAATAGCCTACTAATAGTGATTTAAAGATGTGGTAGCGCTGCGAAGATCGCGAGTCGTCAACTTCTTCTGTCTAGCCGACACTGACATAAAAAATAACTGTTTTATTAGTAAACAATTAAAATGTCTCCTGCTATATTGAACATATTTGCCTGTTCCTTACAAAACACTGACAGTGGGGCTTTTGACTTTTTTTTTTGTTTGTTTGTTTTTTTTTTTGTTTTTTTGAGCAGCTGCGGACAAATTATTTCGACACACACACACACACACACACACACACACACACACACACACACACACACACACAATATTGATAAACAGGATTTTTTTGTTGCTTTTTTAATACAATAAAAATTTCATTTAATTTATTGTTTAATAAAATTATAAGCCTATTATTTTTAGTTTATTAACAGCAACAACAGCTGTAAAGATGAAGTTGACGATCGCCATCTCCGTAGTAGTGAACACGCCTATAGAGAGAAATGCACATCATTACATAACCAGAGAGTAGCCTATTTCCTTTCGTTTTAAATTGTTAAAAAGACATTTCAAGCTTTCTTAAGATATATTTCATGTATGTGAGGCATATGCTGAGTTTCGTTAAGTTAGGATGAGATGCGCTCCTGTTTACGAGCAGTGCAAGTGACCACGCGGGCGCCTCTATGATTGTGTTGTCTGCTATATTTGGTATTTGGCAATTGGTTGATAAAAAAAAAAAATTAAAATTAAGATACAATTTATACAAAACGAAATTCACTTAAAAAAAATCGTTTTTTGCAAAACAAAACTTAATTAAGTGGTCAAAATCATGTCTGACCCGCTCCATGTCTCTCGATATTGCGTATACTCGTGTGTGCGGTTCACTTTTCATAGTCAACATAGATGAAAAAATAACATTATTATATTTTAACAAAAATGAAACTAAATGAGCTTATTTAATGGTAACAACACAGTAGGCCTACAGACTCTGTATTTGTACAAATTGCTGCACATTCATTTTATTCTGAATTTTGCACACACAAGTTGAAAAGCATTTGTTATGCATGCATGTAAAACATATCTGCAACATTTATCAAGTTCACTGATAATTATGCGTGCATTTATTAATTATTATCTTAATGAATAATGTAACAAGGACGAAGCATGTAAACTGTTTGTTTAGAATTTTGATCGATCATCGCAAATAGATCCGAATGAAGAAACGTACAAAACCATAGGCTATAGAAAATGGGTGGGCCAGGACCTAAATGCCCACCCGGGCCCAATGGTAGCGCCGCGGCTGGTGGTAGCCCTACATCTTACACATCGTGGAAACAAAATAAGAATGGAAACTAAAATATGGTAGTATCGCGCTACAGCGCACATTCTATCAGCAGTTCTGGCGCCTCAGTCCCAATACTGTTAAACTCGACGTACGTTCACATCACATGTTAATGCAGCGCTAGAGTTACACTCACAGGACACTGTGCACTTAACAAAAGTTCATTATTTGCTCGTGCTTTAAAGCTTTGCCGGGTAAACATTTCTTTGGCATTCTGTTCTGACATGATACTGCACTTTTTCTAAGCGCGAACTGAAGCGCACACTGTCAAACAGCGCCAAACTGGATTTTTGTTGGGTCAGACCCATCTGATATCGAAGGGGGGCTGATAACGCGAGATCAACATGGAGCTAAATGGAAAAAAATAGCACCAAACAAGCCACTTTGAAATGTTGCTGTTTTCATGAATATAAAAGTTGGGTGACCCTCCCCCTAGACTAAAAAAAGTTGGATGACCCTCCCCTCAACAAAGAATAAAAAGACATGACCCTCCCCTATTTTCCTCCGGTGGTCCCTTCCATAAATACCGAACAGTCCCTAATGCAATAAATGTCAATACAAAACAAATCTATATGTTGTAGTATCAGTTGTTTTTACAGTTGTTTTGTTAGTGATTTACACTAGCTTCGATACTTGTCTGTATAAACTGCAGGGGCATTGGCAGAACTTATCCATTTCATTAATAGCAACATTGCTCTCACCTTGAAGAAATATGAGACCGCTGGTGATATATAGCTGTCAAAGCATTATATGACAGTCACATTTATTGAAAGAACACATTAAGGATGGATATTGGCCTGATGATACAAAAGCACTATATAAATAATCTAATGAATATCAGACTTCAGATTGCTCAAAGTCATATGAACGTTACAGTCTGAGTTGATTTTAGGGGGCAGGAAGATGTACTGCTTGAGTTTCACCACATCCTTATTAAACAAAAGGACAAAAAAAAAACAAAGTGCAGAGGAATGATACTTAACTGATACACTAATTTACAGGAAAAAGAGATAAAGAAAGGAAACCGAGAAGAAAGAAAGAGACAGTATATCACTTCTATCTACTGAACCTGATAAACATTACATTATCTAGTCTCTTGAGTCTTTCAAATTGCTTGGCTACTATAGTTCATGTGAGCTGCTGACCTGTGTTGTAACCTTTCAGTGGATACACAATTATCACCTAGCCAGAGGCAGAGAAATGGATTGATCTGGCTGTAGTTAACTGTAATTCATTGGCCTCTGTCTTCAGTAAGAGTCCTGTGGGCAGGATTAATGTGGCAGATGACCTAACAAACAACCTAGTTCTCTAATAATGTCCCAGCTCTCCTGTTGTAGGCAGAGTGAACTGTTTGCACTTGGGACAAAAACATTGAAAACACAAATCCAATCTCAATATTGAAGTTTGACTTCTGGATTATTTCATATCGGACAATGTTCAAATATACCTTTAGTGTACCGGGACCTTTGATTCAATATAATATTGAATTTGTAGTTGATTTTTTTTAAAGAAGTGATCATTTGTTATTACTGTATATGGAGGATTACTATTATTTTTAAAGCATGATTATTTGTTTTCTTTCTGTTTACTGGCCCATGAAATCAAGAGGGAAGCTTGTATAGTGTGCCTTGTCTTTAATGTAGGATTCTGGAGAAGCTCAATTAGAGCATGACATCTGAAATATGTTGTCAGAATTAATAAATGCAATTAGGTTTTATTGTTCAGGGGAGTGCATACACCACAACTGGATAAATTCTGAAAGTGAAGTATAACATTGTTTTCTGACACATATTGTAGATGTCAACAGAAGCTCAAAATATTAATTGTGTTTTATAAATTAAACTAGGGGCGTGTATACATCAAGGCTAAATACAACACCTACAATGGATAGACTGATTTTTTCTTTTTTCTTTTTTAAGTGTTTTTATTATTCAGAAGGCCTAGTATTTCAGTGCATCTGTGATAAGCAACACTGTGAAAGGCATTTCATATTTTCCCTCAAACAGTTTATAACATTTTGCAAATATTTAGTGAGACACAATTAGTGACATACAGGCCCTGATAGTTCAGCAGAAGAACTAAATTCATACAGGTTTGGAACAACTTGAGGGTGAGTAAATGATGACAGATTTTTTTTTTTTTTTTTTTTTTTTTTGGGTGAACTATCCCTTTAAGGCTATGTTCAGACTGTCAGCAATTTTTTTTGCATATCCAGATTTTATCCACATTGGTTTTGCGTCACTCTTAACATGACACACAGCGATAACATTAAAACGTGTGGCAGACATGCCGGAAGTATTCATACGGTATTCAAACAGTGTGTCCAAAAATTTTGGCCGTGACTACAGCTGCACAACATCATAATATATACCAGTGCAGATCTCCTCCGTCACATAAGAAAAAATCAGCGTCAGAGGAGTTCTGCACCAATGATGTGATCAAGATAATGCACTTCCATTTTTCCTCCATCCGTTTTGAAAGCCTCATAACATACATGGGTTCACCTACAGTATGTTGTTACCAAAGCATCCCAAGCAGATAGGTTGGTTAGGTCTGAACACACAAATCTTATTTGATCACTTGCAATTAATAGTGCGGACAGTCTGCCTGAAAAGATCTGAATTTGATTTGCCTGCAGTCTTAACATTGCCTAAGATACTTCTTTCAAAATCATAAAAGAAAAAAAAAAAAAAAAGAAAGAAAAAACATACTCCCCCCAAACTTTTGAATGATAAAGTATATTAAATAATATACTTTACAAATTTCACTATT
Organism: Squalius cephalus; assembly: GCF_949319135.1. Taxonomy (NCBI): domain Eukaryota; kingdom Metazoa; phylum Chordata; class Actinopteri; order Cypriniformes; family Leuciscidae; genus Squalius; species Squalius cephalus. Next base: position 22,332,480 of record NC_137126.1, read on the forward strand.
TGCCAACATATCTTTATCCACATAAAACACAGTAACTATGTCAACACAGCCCATTTTTCAGCTATTTCATAAATGTTGACATAAAAATGTTGGCTGGGACTTTCTCTGAATCTGAGCTTATAGATCATAGTCTAGGAGACAATTTCAGTCAACTCAATTTTGACAAAATGCATAGGTTTAGTTATTGCGTTGTACCTTTGAATAGCTGCACAGTTGATTTTGTATATCAAACTGTAAGTACCTTTATATTTTTTAAAAAAGTGAGAATTCCAGCATCACAGCATGTGTTTCTAATGAAATTCCTGTAATACCGACTACAGTTAAAAGTGTCATGGCTTTGTTTTGCTTTGTTATGTTTGTGAGTCCGGCCATGCAGGGCGAGAAAATGCCAAGGAGGAGTTAGATGATATACTCATAAGTCATGACACTGCGCAGTAAATCTGGTGCAGGTGTGGCTTATTGATCTCCCAAGAGAAATATGGTCCTTCCATTCTGTTTCTCTTCCGCTGATATACGGCCACACTGATGTTGTAAATGAGTCTCATGGCCATCCACGGAGGTTTGGACAAAGGGCAATATTTGAGGCTGAGTTATCAAAACATGCTGGAAATCTTTTATCCCTGGGCAACCTTCACCACACATTTTTGGTCATTCACATTGGTAGAGAGAAAGAAATAATGTTACATAGGGAGCAGCTGCAGAAGGAGATCAGTGTAAACAGGCCAAGATGATGTGCAGAGAAGCAATGATGTGATGTTTTTTCTTTCCTTCAACAGAGTAAACAGAGTAGATTGGGGAGAACTTAGGCGAAGCTGTGTGGGAGGATGAATCCAGCGAGTCCAATAAAGAAACACATCGACTGTTGTTTCTCCAGGGGAGCTCCTATATTCTCTGTGTAACTGAGGGGAATATTAGACATGCCTCCTGTGTACACCACAGTTCCTTATGTGCGAGATTGCATTATAGTGACACATTATACTTGTGTGTTTGTTTGTTTGTTTGTTTCAGGGTAAGATTGGCTTTACTGTATGCATGCGTTATGTATGGAAATCCTATAAATATTATTAATCATATATTTATGAAGGCATTGTGTGTAAAATACAAATGTGATGCATTTATAATTGCATCTTTAGTTGAATTGAAGCATAAAGTGGTGGCCTCTCAAACAGAGCATGGTGAATAGAGCAATATTCCTCTTCTTATATTTCAGACAATGCCTAAAACTCATGAAATTGTTAGTTCTTGGAAAGTGATGTGCAGGAATGAGCCATGCATAATGTATTTGTATTGTATCTAACCACTCATAGAACCTCAATCCTTATGCTATGTTGCTTCTGGCGATTTGCGACACTTTCATAGTGAAATGTTCAGTAAATGCAAAATGAGCATTCAGTTTTATTCAAAACAGATGATTGTATGTATCGTGAGAGTTCAGAAATCGCATTTGAAAATGTTGTACAACCTACACTAAACCCTAAACTATCTAACCGATAATGTTAAGAAAAAAAAAACATTTGGTGAAGCAACCATGCCATTATAGCTTACTTCTATTTTTGCCTCTTTATCGAGACTATTGATTCATGGGACTTGTACCTGAGCGCTCCACATCACAAGTGCAATGCTGTACCAGGTGAGGTACTGATCAAGTTTACTATGATTTAAAAGCCATATAGTCTAGATGGAAATAGGGGTCCACGTGCGCCCCCCAGCTTTTTTTATGCCACCTGATTTTTTTTAAATCCTTAAAGTGTCTATTTTCAGAATCTGCCAGGTACCAAGCTGAAATAATGTCCCAAAGGCTTCATTTTTAGATTTTTTTTTTCTTTCACAACCTGTTATTTCTTTATCATTCAAGTGTCTATTTTAAGATTAAATTGGGTACCAAGCTAAAATAATGTCCAAAATGCTTTATTTTTAACCCTTTGCACCAAACCCGAAAAATCTAAATATGATATAAATTGGCATGACTTTTGATATAAACAACTTACAGAGACAAATGGACACATTTTTCTATACAATTCAGACCCCAGAAATTTAATGGAATGGTTATTTTTGATAATGGGCTGGTTGTTGGGGGTGTAAAAGTCAATTGTAGATTTCCTAGGAGGCACTTTCCCTGTGCTTGAAATAAAACCACCAAATCCAGGCACCTGCTGCTTGCCCTGGCAGCTTAACCATCTGCAGAGGAGATGGGTGTTGTACTGCAACATTGAGGCATCATATGACTCTTGGTTCTCAGCAGGAGGGGTAAAGTCGGCATTGTTGGGGAATTTGGGGCCAGCTCTTTTGAATGCCAGCTCTGGGAGCATTTCGGGAGGCGTGATCTTAAGGCTTCTCATCTTGGATGACCTGTCATAGAGAGGAAGGGTCCTCTTCTTGGTGCTCACATGGCTCTCCTTCACCTCTTGAATCATGATTCCCCAGGCACTGTTTACAACATTTGAGCCATGAACGTTGGTTGAGATTCTGTTCAGGTTGTCCCATTCACTTGAGGTTGTCCCAAACAGTGTTTCCCTCGCCGGTGATGATTTGAGGGGTCAGGTGGGTGGAAATGTCATCAAAAGCCTTGGCCATTGCTGTCTCAAGTTCCATACTGAAGTAGTGTGTTTCTGAGTGTCCTAGTCGTGAAAGAATGGTTGTGAGCTACAAAGACAGAAAATCAAATACCAGTATCAAAAAGAGTTCATCACTGACAATGTAGGACCTCGTAAGCAGTACATTAACTTATAACTCACCTGTTTGCTTCAATAGAGGTGTCGAAGTGTGGCACATAGGAGGATGTGCTTTGGGAGTTTTCACTTGCTGTTAGTTGCTGCTCGACACACATCTTGTGTAATCGAATAGACCGGCCTCTGTGTCTTCTCGCACTTTTCGCTAGCAAGTGTCTCAGTCACCACTGAGCTCAGAAATTGTACAAGATGCTCTGGAAGAAGCATGTCCATCTTCACAGCATCTAGCTCCTGTGCTGTCGGGGGCCATGGTAGCTACTTTGACTCTTTGAATGCTTTTATAATGTGAAAATGGAGGGTGAGTGCTGCTTCTTGAAGTTGGTCAGCTGTTCCAAGTTTGTACGCACATCCAACTGCTTCATCTACAGTAATGCTAGAGCTGTATTTGAGGTTTGACTCAATACACCCACGGTGTTGCACCTTGGAGAATGTGAGTTCATGAGAGATGTCTTTGTCTCCTTGTAACCATCTTACCAATTTCTCACTGCAGTATTGAGGATTAGGAAAACCTTGGTTTTCCAATGTCTTCATGTACAAGTTGCACATGGATCTTAGCTGGACAACCTCTTTGCATTCAATCACATTCCTAAGAATGTAATCCTTTACCACACAATGTGACTTGTTATGTGCTGCTATCTTCTGGGCCTGCAGGCTGTCAATGTTGTCTGCTGCCTTTTCTGCCCTCTCCCTTCCATGCTCATGGGTTTGGTACTCTGTGTTTAAGTTGTTTCTGGATGATGGATGATACTTAGCTTCCATTGCAAAAAGGTCCATGTCCTGCACCTTGCGATAAAGAGCCTCTTTCTTTAAATTCCTGTGCCCTAGGTTCAATAACTTTCCAGGCTGGTTCCTTGTGTTTCCAACTCTGAAACTTTGTAAGCTCTTCAGTCTTGCCCTTGAACTTGGATTTTGCTTTGTCACAGAAAATGCACTGATTGGGAAACAAGAAGGAACACCTTCTTGGAGCTCCTTCAGATTGAATTGACAGAGATTTGACATGGCGCAGAGAGTCCTTTTTCAATGATGATGATTCACCAGATGTAGAAGCCTTTGACACTTGTAAACAATCTATTTTCCCTCTAACACTTTTATAGCAGTTTGGTGATAGCCAATTGTATCCAAAGGCAATCCTCTAATGTTAATGGAATCTGTTCACAAATATCCATCATGCGGTATGGTGAACTGGCTGCTTCACAGAGTCTCATATCTCGGATACTGTGTTGATATGATAGCTTCTTGCATCATTGTGTTAATTTCAGCTGGAAACTGCAGTGAGTTGTATGTATAGGTGATTTGTATGTCTACAATGAATTGTATGTGTATGATACTACAGTATATGTTGCTAGTTTGGCTGCTTCAACCAATTGACAGATGAATATTTACCAAAATTCAGTAGAGTATGATTGGATGTATTGTATTTCACATCAACGACAAAAAACATGGCTAGTTAAGAATCCTACATCAACATCAAACGATGCATTACTCTGATTTGGAAAATAGCTATGTAATTGTGTTGCTTGTTATTTAGCAAATGTTACTCAAAATTATGGGCATGAGATGTTTGCTGCAGAGAGCAAAATGACACACACACACACACAAAAAAAAAGAAGAACAAAATACATATAGCAAACACCTTCAAAGAACAAACAGAATGAGAGTAATACTGAAACATTATAACTGTGTTCATGTCATGTCATGGTCTCTGGACTTCAAATGTATATATTTAAAGTATAAATAAAAGTATTTAGCAAAGTGTTATTTTATATTCTTATTTCTTTTGTATTTGCTTGTTTGCAGGGCATCACTTGCCACTATGTGCTTGAGGAATGAGGACAAAATAGGCTGTAGACATTTAGTTTCCAGTAGCTCTACTGTAAGCAGGAAAACCACATGAATTCCAGTCTATATTTCTTGGCTTGTTTAAATAAGGGATAATATAACCTCTGCTCTGTCTATTAGGGACAAAGTAGAACAACATTTTTCATTTAAAGATTCAGTGTTTGACAGCCAGCAAACTAATATAAATGCATAACAGGACCAGCAGTCAGATAAAATCAAACAAATATGACTTTCAAAAGCAGTCAAAATTGAAAGTGCAGATTCCTCTTAATTTAGACCAAGTGCTTCACAAAATTTTCACCATGTTCCTTAGCTTGATGCGTCAGAGGAACAGATGGAGAACACAGAACAGTGGCAGAGCACAGTTATTATGGTCTTGCACATTTACGGAAAAAAAAAGAAGAAGAAAAAAAAATCACTGCGACCTAATGGAGTCTTTGCCGGATCCGCTTTCCCAAGCCTGTGAAAACACTGATGCAAATGTATATTTTAAAGATCATGATTCGCAGGGAGTTTTGAGCATTCCCTCTTTGAAGCAGGAGCTCAGGGGCTTTTGGGAGGGTAGTGCACTGCTGTATCCCACTGCGGTTCAGGAAGACAAAAGTAATATTCTCTGGTGAATTAATGCAGTGTCGCAAATTCTGTCTTCACTGCCTCTCCTTCTCTTAGTGCCGTGGGGTTTGAAAGAGCGAATAGAGTAATGAACATGGAAAAAGAGCGACTACTGCCAAAATTCTAAAACAGGCAGCTGAAGAGTGGATGGAAGGCAAGAAAAAAAAAAACACTGAAAAGACTACTCAAATCCCCTACTTCTAGAAGAGGACTCAAAGGATTAAAAAAAAAAAATCCTTGAAATAATACTTCATTCAAAAAAAGTTTTAAATGGACAACAATGAGCGTTCCACATGGCATACACATTAAATAAAAAATATCAGTCATAAGCCTACTGGATATACTGTATATGACAGAATACTATAGGCCCATAGGCAATAGACACTGAGGAGTCTAGCGATTTGCTATTAATCAAAGAAGTCAAGTCAAGTCACCTTCATTTATATAACGCTTTTAACAATATTAATTGTTTCAAAGCAGCTTTACATTGATAATAGGAAATTACAGTAACAGAGATTGTTTTGGCTTTACAGCAGCTCTAGGATAAAGTTACTGTCCAGCTAAAGTTAGTTTTGATTGATTGATTCACTTCCATTGCGAAGATCATTAGTTATTAAGTTAGGGGCCGCTAACACAACACCCTTCTAACAGAAAACCCTCAATGCTTTCTGGCCGCCCATCTGCACAAAACAGTGCCTGGTGGCTCGAGAACGCACTCCCGGAAATAGGTTCCAAGGTGTAAACGATTATCAGTTATCTCTGCGCAAACCTACGCAACCTCTGCGCAAACACAGACGTTGCGCACATGCGCATCACGTGTTCAGTCCATAGGTATGCGCGTTTGAATATATGTGTGTGCTGGCGTGTAGTCCTTCTTTACAAATCAACCCTCAACAAACTACTTGTCTGGCCTAAAAATTTAGAATACAGAATTATATACCGCGGGATAAATAGAGAGAGTAATATTAGCGTAGACGCCATCCTTCTTATGATGGGAAGTGTTCCCGGTTCTGGCTAACCTAAACTATGCAGCCTAACATTGAAGTCTATAATGTGCTATGTGTATACCAGGCCAAAGAGATGTGTTTTTAGTCTAGATTTGAACTGACAGAGTGTGTCTGCTTCCCGGACAATGTTAGGAAGACTGTTCCAAAGTTTTGGTGCTAAATAGGAAAAGGATCTACCGCCAGCAGTCGATTTTGATATTCTAGGTAATATCAACTGGTCGAAATTTTGAGATCGCAATAGACGTGAAGGACTATAATGCATTAAGAGCTCGCTCAAGTACTGGGGAGCTAAACCATTTAGTGCTTTGTAAGTAATCATCAATATTTAAAAATTAATATGATGTTTAATAGGAAGCCAATGCAGTTGGCCACAAAACCACAAAAATGTGGTTTTACAGATACTAGACACGTGACTTTCAATTTTTTGTCCAATAATTAGAATCTCTGTTTTTTCAGAATTAAGTAATAGGAAATTACTAGTCATCCAGTTTTTTTATATCAGCTATGCATTCTGTAAATTTAGTGAATTGGTAAGTTTCGTCAGGGCATGAAGAAATATAGAGCTGAGTATCAGCAGCATAACAGTGAAAACTAATGCCATGCGTCCTAATAATATCTCCCAAGGGTAGCATGTACAGAGTGAACAGCAACGATCCTTGTACTGAGCCTTGAGGTACGCCATACTGAACTTTTGATCGATAAGACATCTTTTAATTTACTGCAACAAACTGATAATGGTCAGATAAGTATGATTTAAACCATGCTAATGAAATTCCGCGAATGCCAACTTAATTTTCGAGTCTATTTAAAAGAATGTTGTGGTCGATAGTATCAAATGCAGCACCAAGATCGAGTAACACTAATAGAGAGATACAACCACAATCGGATGATAAGAGCAAATCATTTGTGACTCTAATTAGAGCTGTCTCAGTACTATGGTACAGTCTAAATCCTGACTGAAAATCCTTACAGATATGATTTCTTTCTAAAAAGGAACATAGTTGTGAGGATGCTTCCTTTTCTAGAAAAGGCAGATTCGAGATTGGCCGGTAATTGACTAATTCTGAAGGATCAAGTTGCAAATTCTGAAGTGGTTTAATCACAAAGACAATCCAAATGACAAAGATGAATTAATGATATTAAGAAGAGGATATATGACCTCTGGAAGCATCTCTTTCAATGGCTTAGTCGGTATAGGGTCTAACATACATGTTGTCGATTTAGATGATTTAACGAGTTTAGTAAATTCTTCTTCTCATATAGCAATGAATGAATCAAATTTTTCCTTAAGGATGCACTGCCTGATGCAATACTGTAGTAGATGGTTGCATAGTTATAATTTTCTACCTGATATTATCAATCTTGTAAGTAAAGAAGTTCATTACACATCTAGGTTATAATCTGTAATCATATCATTAACAATAAGTGCTTTTGAAGTAAGGGATTGAATATTCACCAACCTGAGCTTTATCATTTGTTCATCTGTATTATATCTGTTTTTTAATTGTTGATCAATTCAATTATTACCCTTAAATGGGTTTGGCAGTTTTTTGTATTTCCTAATTCGGGGAACAGACACAGTCTCTATATGATGATATCTAGGTGAAAGAGTCTCTATGTGATGTGATTTATCTGACCTTGGTGACGTGAGACAGCTGGCAGACGGTCCGTTTAGCCAGTCTGTCTGCTTCCTGACCTGAGCCCCAATTTATGTTTGAGCTCTAAGAATAAGTGCCATATTACTAGAGAGAAGAGCAACACCATCCCAGGAGGGATGAATCTCTTTTCAACAGGTCAGGTCTGCCCCAAAAACTTTTCCAATTGTCTATGAATTCTATATTATTTTGCGGACACCACTTAGACAGCCAGCCATTGAGTGAGGACAATCTACTAAGTATCTCATCACTCCTGCGAACAGGAAGGGGGCCAGAGCAAATTACAGTGTCTGACATCGTACTTGCGAGTTCACACACCTCTTTAACGTTAATTTAACGTTCACACACCTCTTTAACGTGCCGACGTGAATAATAATCTTAGAGAATTTACGATTAGCATTAGCCAGCACTTTTAAAATTGCTTTGATGTCAGGCGCTCTGGCTCCCGGCAAACATGTGACTATGGTGGCTGGTGTCTCTATTTTTACGTTCCGTGTAATAGAAATGTCAATAACTAGGGCACATTCAACAGGATTCACAGTGGGTGTTTCACTGAGTGGGGAGAATCTATTTGTTATGGTAATCGGAACAGAAGAGCGGTGTTTTGTCCCACGACTACAGAGTCTCACGGTCACCCAGTTACCCTGCTGCACAGGCTCTACAGGCGGAACCGATGAAGTTAGTTCACTAAGCTAGTTGCATCCAAAGCAGTGTCTAAAGCCCTTGCACTCTTACTATCCTCAATTAAGTTTGGATGCGTGTCTCTAGTTCTGAAATCTTCTCCGTCAGCCTGACTATCTCCCTGCATTCATCACATGTAAATCCTTTAGTGCTGACAGAGAAGGCTATGCTATACATGTGACATGAAGTGCAAGTGACAATAAGAGGAGAAGAAATGACTCACCATGTTTGTTGACTGATCCTACTCACCACAGTTGTTTGATGAACTCATAAAAGGCGCGAGAGAAAAAAATAAAAATAAAGACGGCAGGCACGGATGGCGTGAGCTTGTGCAAGAAAAAATAAATTAAAAAAAGACAGCAGGTATGGATGGCGCGAGCGCGCGAAAGAAAAAAAATAAAATAACCCCCTGAGGTCGGCTATCGCGCCGGCGCGATAGGCTCGTTTTTTTTTCGTATGAGTGCAAAAAATAAATAAAAATAAAATATTAATTTTTATCTTATATGCTTGTGTTATACATCAATCGATCCTGTTTAGTGTGTATTTTTTTTGTGTATGCTCATAATAAAAACAAAGTGTTGTGCTTTTCGCCAAATAAAGAAAAATAAACATGATGCGAGTTCTGCCTACTCTCCGTCAGTGAAGTCAATTCTGAAACGCGTCCGAAAATGAACTGTAACTCAGCGAATACTCAGTCAAACAGGCATACAGTCACACAGGCATGAAGCTTGAATTATCTTCTTTCAAATGAAGTATTTTTTATAAAAAACAAATATTCACAGTTTATATAATATGTATGTAAAGAGAGAGATGTCAGTCGTTCTCATCTCAGCTAATTAAGTTTTAATGTGACTCCGCCTACGGAGACCGCGCTATTCAAACGCAAATGTGAGGCGATCCATACAAACCTGTGAAACGCCCACATCCGCTGGATAAGGCCGGTGAAACACTGGATGCGTGGCGTAAGCGTCTCAGCTGCGTGGCGTGTCCGTTTTTATTTCGGCTCCCATCCATGTTAACAGTTTAGAGTTTGCACACTGCCTGTGTGAGACGCGCGTCTCAGGCGCGGCACGAGCCGCGTGGAAAACGCGTGCATTCTAGAAATAGAACCGACGCCTATTTTTCACGCGACACGCAAGCGTCTTGGAAGCGTTTCCATGCAAAATTGAATAGGAAAATCTGTTTATTTGTCATTTTGACACGAATACATATTAATAAATGTCCTTTTGATGTTTAAAAGTGTCTAGGTTTTGACATAAATGCAAATATAAATGTAATTTTACAAAATATGATCGATTTTCAAATACTGCTGTATTGAATGAACAGCTTTTAGCAAACTCTATTGCTATACTGAGATGAGGAATATATACTGTATGTGTTTTGTCAAAAATAAAGTCATCAACTAACTAATGAATCCTTTACTTTGAAATACGTATGATAAAATGTATACTTTAGTTTTGAAAGACGTTGACTAGTTTTGAAAAGATTGTGGAAAGATTTTGAAAGTATGTATGTGCATGCATATATATATGTGTGTGTGTATATATGAAGAGTTCAGATGCAAAAGCCTCTAAATGCCATCTGAAATTTTCTCCTAGAATGATCATTTTTATGAAGCTTGTATATTTAAGTTAGCTATAGGTGACACGTCACCTGAATGAATGGCTCATTAAGTATGCAGGGACGTAGTCTCACCAGGTGTGAACTACTACATATGCATGATGCTGTTGGAGCGTTTACGCCCCATCCGCATATTGGCTTTCCAAACTAAAAGTGTTTCACAAAACTAAAATCAATGTATCGTTTTTTTGTGGATGATTAGGCAGGATGATTTTCATATCATTTTGAAGAAAAAACACTAGGCGATGAAATCCATTAGTCAAAAGTCTTATTGCCACATATTTAGTATGTGTTTTGTGGCCTTATTTCAGAAACTTTAGTTTTTAGTTTTTTCAATAACCACGCATAAACATTATTCTCTCAAAAATGCAGACATGTACATTCTTGTTGCTCACATATTATGGTAGTCCTGTTTGTGCTAAATAGTGTGTAATTTTTTTTTGCCATTAATATGTTTATAAGCAACTGAAAAAAGCACAAATGTCAGGGCATGTCAGAACATCTCAAGGACCCCAAAAACACCCCAGACCCCAGAGGGATAAAGACGGCAAGCCCGGATGGCACGTTAACAGGCTAGCGATTTTGAAAATGTAAAGTTTATAAAAGCACTTACATTAATTAATTTGGTAAAATTGATTATTAAATTACTTTTAGGGTTTATTCACTGTTAATATGAATTGTATTTACATCTTGTGTGTATACTATTGAAACACTGAGTATTTGAACATTTATAGATATTACTGAGTATTTTAACAATATACTTTTTTTGGAATGAGTGTTATGAATCCTGATGTACTTGGATGTAAGGTAAATAGTACATCTTGCTGCAAATGACTAATTTATATCCCCATATTCTTGCCCATATGGCACAGTTATGTACCCTTTGTATAGGGTTACAGCTGAACAGCTCTATAAATATATTCAGCTTTCAGCATTTACATATCTTATATGTCATAGGTGATACAACCTGTAGAGGTGCTCTTCACGTGTGTTAGAAAGAGCAATAAGCCTCTAATCTACCCCTCAGAGAATTTTTAGAAGGGTTCTTACAATTTTTGGATGCTGGAAAACCAGCTGTGATGTATATGGCGATGTTCCACTTTATTGAGTGTAATTAATTAAACATCATATCAAATCACCAGGGACTGGCAGTCACATGTTGTAGGCCATGTTGGATAAGTATTCATACCAAACTCTATTATCCATATTTGAACCAGCCAGCATAAGGATTTTGCTCCTTTTAGGCTAATGAAGGGTATAATGTGGTGTGGTAAATCGACAGCTCGGGTTTGCTTTAAATTGTTTAATATTTGAATGTGGGATTAAAGTACTCCACAGTCTGTCAATACCTCAAGTATTCAAAGAGATACTGCACAAATGTGAATGTCCATTAAAATTAATGGAATTGCTAAGTGCAATAAGTACACTTAACCCATTAAAATAGAGATTATGTCTAAAATATCATAATGATTTGGATAGAGAAGAACAGTGTGGCACAGAATGGCACCGTTTATACGCAACATTTTCCATAGTTGTGAGAGACTAACACACACACACACACACACACACACACACACACACACACACACACACACACACACTTTTTGACTGAAAGTTTTGACTTTCCATAGGCGTATTGGTTTTAATACTGTACACACTGTATGTTCTATACCAGAATCCTACCCCTAAACCTACCTATCATAGTAAACTTTATGCAATTTTACATTTTCAAAAAATTATCATTTAGTATGTTTATTAATTCATTTCATGAATTACACTGTAATACACTGTAATATAAACTTGGACACACACACACACACAAATTTATTATACAGTATATATATATATATATATATATATATATATATATATGTGTATTAGGGGTGTGCAAAGCAGCCGGTATTTGTATTTGTTGAGGAGGGAAAAGTATTTGTATTTGTATTTGTATTCAAAATAGGCATAAAAATTCAGTTTTTTTGCGTTACACTTCTAATTTACGTTATAGTGTAAGTATTCTTTAATTATATCCATTATAATAATTATGGATATGCAATATTGGTTGATGTTTTTCCATAAATCCAGCAATGAACATGTAACAAGGAACGTCATTGAAAAGAAAATAACATAACAGCTATTACCTCATCCATGGTTAAAACGCCCACTGTCGCGAATTTGCAACAAACCCCTTCCATTCAGACTGCAGGCGAGATAGCGTGTGTTTTCCCCCAATGCCTGTTTGTGCACATTCGATACATACCTAGGAACATTTTGCACGCACTGGTTTCTCGTAGGAGCGGTCGGAGTGGGAACTACATCCGGTTCACCGAAGCTAATATTTTGGTTTGCAAAATCCGCATATCAAGGGCGCAAATGTGGAGAAATTGCCCAAAATGAGTTAAGTTGTGCTAAGATAAAAATATGTACCAGCTTATTGATTGCTTCTATAGCTATGTTATTCATATAGACTTCATGTGACGAATATTTTTTACGCACTTTGTAGATTTCTGTTTGTAGCAAATTTGCGACATTGGTCCATAACGGCTAGATTGGGCTAATGGCTACATATTATAATAATGCTGTATTTAGATGGTTTCAGCCAAAAATATATTTTTTTTTTTTTCACAAAAAATAGCATGTTAGGATATAACACTATAAGAATATATAATGTATGCACTGGAGAAACAAGGAAAGAGTTAAACAGAGTGTAACATGGAATGTATAAAAACTACTGTCAATGTTAGGGAGTAGGAGAGTGTTTTGTTTCTTGCTGTTGTCAAGATTCATTAATTTGTCAATTAAAGTTTATAAGTTCTAACAACTTTGTGCCATGAATAAAATCTACATACCTGAGATGGGAAAATGTGTTTTATTAATTTTACCATTTTGTAAAAAAAATTACCCTAAATGCCTGTTGTCGCAAATTTGCAACATACCAAAATTTCTATTTATTTGTTGTGCAAAAGTGAAATTGATAATCTCAACATTATTTACCATCTACTTAAAGGCAAAAACACAAATCATTTTTTTTATATACAGCTATATAAATTCAGGTGTTAAGGGGTTAAACCAACAACTAATAAAATACCATTGTAAACATTATGAACCCCACCACCACCCGTCCTTGTTGAAGGACGCTGAACAGACAGAATAAAAACAAATAATACTTCAATGAACTGTTCTTCTTCTGAAAGAACTTCTTTCTAATGCACAGAATTCCAAGAACATTTCCAAGAATTCCAGAACATGGCTGTGATGATGATTTGGTGCTGGTGGGGGGATTGGTGCTTGTGGGGGGGTTGGCAGACAGTACCAGGAGAGGATGCTTTATGTGATTATGCATAGCAGATGTTGACAGATGTTTGATATCTCTGCCTCTGCTGATTTGACTTTTGCAGACATTACATATCACTTTGGTTTTATCTGCAGCATTTACTGTAAAATGCTTCCACACAGAACTTGAGCAAGTTTTTTTGGCTGGTGGAGGACCAAGAGATGGCTCAGCAGCAGCCACACTCTTTTCTTGGTTGCCCAAATCCATGTGGGGAGTTTCAGCTAAGTTAATGAGTGACGGGAAGCTATGCTAAGGTTAACTAGCCTATAGCCTACATCTTGCTGCCTGCAAAAGACAGAGTAATTTAAACGTACCATATAACTCCCACAAGTGCATACAATTCGACACAACTACACAAGCATTTTTTTTAACCTTTTTAACCGAACGTTAACGTTACTCTGTCAACAGCCTATTGTCTAAATTACCGAGCAAACAGAGCTACGTAAACAGAGCGAACATGAGAGCACCCGACTGCAGACGTCAATAATGCAGCGTAATGGAATAATCTCCCGATCAAACTCCACTTCCCGAAAGTTATAAACTGCCCCTGGAACCCAGTTAAGGTACAAAAATCTATTCAACAAAAATAGTGATGCAGTTAAGTGTTTTTTCACTCAGTCGAGCCCTCTCTGTTGCTGTGTGGAGCAGCCTGTGTCCGTCACTCACTCACTCACTCACTCATTCATCGAGGCATGCACTGCGGTCTCATGAGGAAACGCAGCTTTTTGATATAAAATTTTTCTTGTTCCTGAATACAAATATTTTTAAAGTATTTATTCGAAATAAGTATTCGTAAAAAACACGTTATTTGTGCCTTTTCGAATACCGTATTCGGGTTCGGCTCCACCCCTAATATGTATATGTGGACGATGGAGTTTGGTATGAATACTTATCCAACATTTCCTACAACATTTGACTGTCATTCCCTGGTGATTTGATATGATGTTTAATTAATTACATTCAATAAAGTAGAGCATCTCCATATACACCACACCAGACACAGCTGGTGGCCAGCACCCAAACATTTAAAAAAAAATTAAAAAATCCTCTGAGGGGTAGTTCTTCCTATATGTTACACACGTGAAGAGCACCACTAGGCTACAGGTTGTATCACCTATGAAATACTTACTTTTGTATTTATGTTTGATGCCACGTTTCAAAGACTATGAAAAGCCTTACCTGTGAATGCTTACCTGAGTTATGTTAAATGAATAACTGCAAAGACTGTGAATTCTTACCTGTGAATAACCACCTAAGTTGTATCGAGTCTCCCGTTGGCCACCATTGACTGATGTTGTCATCCATTCCACCCACAAAACAGTTTATAAGAACCCAGTCATCCCACGTGGTCAGATGGCAACACTCCAAAAACTCCTCCACATAGTCCTCGATTTCCCAGCCATCCTGAAAAATAGTGCAGAGGAAAGCTGGTCCAAAGAAAACTCCCGCTGGGATCATCTTTAAGGATCTTGCTTTTCTGCAATGATACTAGGGAGAGGTAGATAAACTGAAACCAGTTGCAGGAAACTTATTGAAATCAAAATAGGACATGCAAGATGACTGGACCGGTGAGAAACAGGTGCTGCAGTGGCATCGTTGTATCATTGTATCGTGTTCTGCCCTTTTTGGTAAAAGCTTTCCTGCTTCAAGTCTGTGATGTGCCACCTGTTTGGCGTGCCACTGCAGCACCTGTTTCTCACCGGTCCAGTCATCTTGCATGTCCTATTTTGATTTCAATAAGTTTCCTGCAACTGGTTTCAGTTTATCTACCTCTCCCTAGTATCATTGCAGAAAAGCAAGATCCTTAAAGATGATCCCAGCGGGAGTTTTCTTTGGACCAGCTTTCCTCTGCACTATTTTTCAGGATGGCTGGGAAATCGAGGACTATGTGGAGGAGTTTTTGGAGTGTTGCCATCTGACCACGTGGGATGACCGGGTTCTTATAAACTGTTTTGTGGGTGGAATGGATGACAACATCAGTCAATGGTGGCCAACGGGAGACTCTGGCGTGACACTGGCAAAATATATGGACAGTGTGCTGTGGCTCATCATATTCAGTCAGAGAGGTAAATGGCGTTGATGGTGACACTCAACTACAGTCCCTCTAGTCCACTCCCATCATGATGTCCTCAATCCTCTGCACCGGGCCCACCACAGACCCCGAGCAAGAGCCCAATGCCTTCCGTCATGTCCGTCCCGGAGCCAAAGCTGTCTGAGCAGTTTGACCAGATGTGTGTGCCGGGTTGTATTTCTGTACCTGTGGGAGTCTTGGTGGAGCTAGATGAGGAAGTAAATGACTATCACAGTCCATCTGCTTCAGAGAGTTCCGATGTTCCCCAGCCTGAAATTCTGGATGTCTTGTTTTCCTTCGGTGCCCAATATTTTCCTCCTCCACTGATCCTGGTCAGTCTCAATGTTCCTCTATCAACTAGCTCCAAATGTTCCTAAGTTGATGCTCTGACCCTGCCTCCCACTCCCACCTCTTCAGCCTGTTCCATGTCGGCAAAAAGGGACATTCTTGAATTGTATGTCTGCCCATTCCTCCATCCCTGACTGCACTGCCTCTCCTCAGCCCTTTGGCTCATGTTGATTCACTTTGCTCTGAGTCTGCGCCAGTCCAACCCTGGATGGTTGACCATGTAGCTCTACCTAGGATCTCAGTGCCCGTCGCTTCACACTCCTGAGACCATCATCCCTACGTCTCCACCATGCTTCCTCGTCCCTCTGGCTCCGATTGGTCAGCCGTCTCTCTGCCTGTGCCACAGACTTCCGGGCCTTTAGCTGCGCTTCGTCCCAGGCTTCTGTCAGCTTCACATGAGTCCTTGGTCACTCTGCCTTCACCTCAGTCCTCTGGTACCCTGGCTCTACCTCGGTTGCTCATCGCTGCTGCACCGCCCTACCCTCTAGGATCTTCCATGTTACCCGGTTCCTCCTATCCTTAGGCTGCACATGAGTCTTCACCCTGGCCAGCTCCATTTTGGTCCGTCTGCTCCCTGGTTCCTCCTGCTAAGTCTCCCTCATGGCTCCTCCCTCCTTCGTCTCCACTGTGGTAATTCATACTGTTCATCTTGCTGTGGGGTTATTCCCTTTTTGCTCCCTCCCTCCACTCCCCCATGGATTGCAGGAAATATTTTGGAGCATCTGGAATCCGTTTCTAGAGGTGAGGATAATGTGACAGCGACACCCTGGATTCGGTTCTGTCATTCGCCCTCTTGTGCTCCCCTTTATAAGAGTGTGTGGAGCGTATATAAACGCTGAAACAAAGATTAGTCTGGGTCTGGATTTGAACGCTGTAAAGGATCCTTACTGCGTTCGTCTGCAAAGGACCAAACTTACTGAATGTTTCCAGTAATGACACAAGTTAAGTTTTAGTTTGATTCTGAACTAGGTCTGTCACAATATCAGATTCTTCACCACATGGTTATCGTGGCCTAAAGAATTCACGATAACGATATATCACAATATCTATCTAGAAATTTTTAAAAATAATAATAATGTTATCAGTCAAATAGAGATTAAAAATAAATTATATTGTTTCAAAGTATAACATGCAGTGATAAATGCTATGTTAATTGGAATTGCATTATGAATATAGATTATCCTTATGAAAATCTAAATAGTTTGAAGAACACAGATAAACCATAATACTGTCGCAATGCGTGTTAATTCTCTTCATGTTTAATCAGTCAGAATGTCTCTATCTGCGTTTTAATCAGCTACATCAATCGATGGATGTCTTTGTCAATATTAGGGCTTTCATGGAACTTATTCCTCATGAGTCTCACTTGTGGACTTTCTGCACAAGGGCGCTCTCCTGCATTGAGGATGAATAAAAACATAAATTGCATGTGAGAGTTTAGCGCTCCATGCTGCTCACATTGTCCTATGTTGGGTAAAAATAGAAAACACAAAATACTACTCTCTAAAGATATTTGAAATAAACGTACGGTAATCATAATCCATCATTTATATCTGAATGAGCACACTTTTGGACTAAAAGCCCAGAGGGATGTAAATAATTAAACACAGAAAGGTGTCAGCAGTTAACAGGTTAATGTAACATTTTCCATTTTAGGACTAGCAAAATAATGGAAACTTACTCTCTGTACAGTGGCCAAATCTGCAAGATAATGGAGGCGGAGGTGGAGGTGGTTGAACAGGTTGGTGTTTTGTCCCCCTTTTGCGCTGACTGTTAATCGGCAAGTCCTTGACTGGGCTGATAAACGAGTCATTTTCTCAGAATCCAAAAAACTGCCACACTGGCGAGCTTTAACTTTCTTGGAGTGCTGTGAGAATGTCTCGTCTCTCATATCCGACGACATGCTTTTACGCGGCAGTAGCAGTTGCAAGCTGTATCTGCTTGTGTTTTACGACAGGTGGCAACCAGCGTTGAGGTGCAATACCACCACCTACTGTACATTAGGATGTCAACCAGATAAGGCGCTGGATTATTTACATGTCATGTTATCATATGTGTAATATTCATTTGAAATATTACCGTTATTGCCAATACGGGTATATTGCGACACCCCTAATTAACACAATAACGCTATTTAATTTTTTAAATATCATGGTTATCGTTAATACCGGTATATCACGACAACCCTTTTCTGAACAGTGTAAACTTACTTGAGATACATTCTGTTCTTCATTTCAAAGACTGTGAAAGACTTTACCTGTGAATACCAACCTGAATTATATTCGACGCCTCGCTTCAAAGACTGTGAGAGATCTTACCTATGAATACTTACCTGATTTATGTTTAATGCCTTGTTTCAAATACTATGAAAAGCCTTACCTGTGAATGCTTACCTTACCTTAAGTCTTTGTGAATACTTACATGTGAAAAGCTACCTGAGTTGTAACCTGTTCTGCCCTTTCTGATGAAATTTCCTGCTTCAAGTCTGTGCTGTGCCACCCATTGTTTCTCACTGGTCCAGTTATCTTGCTTGTCACAAAGATTGTTTCAGTTGCTCAAAATGTATTTTTAATCAGCCATGGCTCGTCTGTAAGGGTAGGTGGGGCAGTGGCTTCATGCAAAACACAGACCCTTATATAAACTGAATCAATAATAAAATAAAAAATTCTTAAGCATCAAGTAACAATTTTTTTAGACTATTTTAAGTCCTAAAGTGAGGAGGATATATTAAAATTTAGCGCATGGCTTCAGCAGGCATACTAAGCAGGGTAGAGCCTCCTCAGCTGAACAGCGCCCGCCGCCCCACAATTGCCTGCAGTCAGTCTGAACGTCGGCTATAGCGTTAGTTTATGATACCCAGGTTTCTCTGTAACCATTGACGAAGTCGACAAATGTACCAAGTGTTTTAAAGTGTTCTAAGTGTTTTTTTTTTTGTTTTTTTTTTGTTTTTTTTCATCATGTAAGTTATTCCAGTTCTTTGAGTTGTTTTTATTTTTTATTAAATGTTTGGGTTGTAGTGTGATACATGGCATAATGTTTTCGACTCTTGTAACAACTCACGCAGGTAGGTATAGGTGCACTCTATACTTTACAGATAAATATAGAACGATCATATCAAAGTTTATAGCGCAAAAAAATATCAAAGCAAAAAATGTTACAGCAATCCCTGGTCTCCCCTCTACAGGGCAATCCCACTATCTCACCTAGCCTGCAGACATAGAGAAAAGAGACTGTGTGGGATAAATCTCGGAAGGGAGGTCAGAACAGTTAAGCCGCTGTACCTGTTCTACATCAGAGCAAAAAGAGCGCCTTTCCCGGTGCGAAGTGAAATACACTGACAGTGTCCCACCCATTTGGGGTTTGCCGTTCGTTCTGTGTATTGGAGGCTCCAGGGCTGCTGGGGAGGAGCGAGGCTCGTCTTTATCAGTAAGACAGCGCCGCTGCTCGAGCGCTACACTGACCGTCTGCCGCGCGCAATCACCGTTTGATCGGGACCCGCGCGGAGTCTCTCCGTTATCTCGCCGCGTGCCACTGCAGCATAAGGGCAAGAGGAACTCCTGAGAGGATCACTTATTTAATCTCCGCTGACCCTTCCTTGGAGAAAAAAACAAAACAAAACACACGGACTTATCTGACACCTGTCCAGGGAGATACTTAGTAGAAAACCTGTGCGTGTAACTCAGTGGAAGAAAGAAGTTTTAACCGTAGGTAACGTTGGACATTTGTAACCTTGGCACTCGTAGGCACTGTTCGGTGAGGATGGGACCGTTGCTCGTCTCCATCGCCCTCTGCGTGCACCTCGCTGTCCCGCATCTCGTCAAAGGTGAGTGGCAAAGCGCAGGATCCATGTTTTTTTTTTTTTTTTTTTTTTTTTTTGTGAGTGATGTTGTTTAACTTTCAATTCTAGAGAGACAAAACAAAATAAGAACTGCATAATTCGGCACGTAACTCGTTTAAAACAAAATGTTTACTGTGCATCTCAAACATGCCCTGGAATTAACAACAGAACGCATGATTAGTTTGCATTAACTATATGATCACAAGTCATATGCGGATATTTGAGATGCCATTCATTGTAGCTCATGCTGTTTTTATTGGTCAAATGAAGGTAAGAGAGACATTTTTTTTTACAAGGTATCCCATTGACAGGCTGCTACGGCTTTCATGATCTTACTCCCACGGTTTTTACATCTATGGCAAGCTCTTTTAACATTTAATCCTTAAAAACGAACGACTTTCTGTTATTATGGTACCAGTTGTTATGATATATTTTAATAATTATCCAGGTAATCCAGTAAAGACTAGCTATCTTTTTTTTTTTTTTTTCAATTTCACCAATTATTATAGCCCATTAACAGTGATACTATTCACTATGCTTATGTATTAGTCTACACACTAGTACTAACATCAATCAATAAATCAGTCAATCAATTTAGTTATAGAGCACAAATAAAAACATCATTATTTGATTACTATTCGTATTCTTTGCTGCTAGTCATTATCCCAAATTATAGTGTCTCTTCCAGCTTGGTTTTTGTATGTTAATGAGACTCTGGTATGTACATACTGTTATGGCTTGAAAAAAGTCTGCCAACTGCATAACTAAATGTAAAACTGGAACAGGGACCAGCAACAGTTAGAATTTTTCTGGCGGTAAATATCTGATGTC
The DNA here is from genome assembly GCF_949319135.1 of Squalius cephalus. Classification (NCBI taxonomy): domain Eukaryota; kingdom Metazoa; phylum Chordata; class Actinopteri; order Cypriniformes; family Leuciscidae; genus Squalius; species Squalius cephalus. Next base: position 22,353,042 of record NC_137126.1, read on the forward strand.
TGAATCACAGATCATCACTGAATCAATGACGAATATTTGCAATTAACCAGTTAACCATGGAATAGTTACTTGTCAGTATTGAGATGACAAGCAATTGAATAGACACTAGTGAGTAAATTATGCTAGTCCCTGTAAGAAAACAGTATGATTATTTGATGAATAGTTACTGTAGAAATACTGCAAACAAGGGATACTAGTCATTAATGGAACTTGCAAGTAATTAAAATATAAATCCTAGTAAAAAAAAAATAAAAAAAATACATACTAGTTTTAATGTGTCAATGTTAAAACAGCTTGCCACATTACATCAGAATTTTGAGAAACAGAAGGAGACTGATCAGTTGTCATGCTGGAAGGACTAGAGATCCATTTACTGGAGCTCAGTGGATGTTTCTCCTTGTTCTTATTGATCTCCAGTCACAGCGAATGTTTTGCATGAGAGTGATGCATATCCATTAAGATTCAAATGTGCTGTCATTGTGAGAATGGGCAGGTTTCATTCCTGCTTCTTTCATTGTGATATTCGCATTACCAGGATTTCAACATTATTCAGAGCTGCCAGAACTGCTGTAAAACATCTTGAAGATAATGTTCAATGATGTCATGATCCCTCTGATTATAATCATTTAAAAAAATAAAATAAAAAACATTGTGTTTTGGCATGTAATTAGATTTAGGTATGTGGCATTTGTGCTTATTAACTTGTACACACTAATTTTAGATGCTTCAATTGTGATTTTGGCATTCAGATCAGCATTATGACTCTCTAGCAGTAAAAACAAAAGACTCATCATCCATCTGGCACAAATAAATTCAGTGCATTCAAAGAGAAGAAAGGACATCTTAATGCTTAGCTATTTTTTCATAGCTTGAGGGACACAGTGGAAGTCCCACTTTTGTGTCATTATATATTTCTTTAATTCCATAGGAGGAATAAAAATAATTAATTGTTGACAGTATGAATATACAGTATAACAAAAAATGTGGATAAGATATATAACAATATGGATAAGATATCTCAAATAATTTGGAAGAATTGAAGACGAAATGTCTAAGTTCATACTGAAACTCTTGGCAAATTTTCTTGGTTTCTTGGCAAATCTGAGCAAAGTTTAAGAGACCGAGATCTCTGAAACTCTAGAGGAGACACATGGGAAATTACTGGGATCTTTTTCCTCTTGAGAAAAACCTGAGAAGCAAAATTCTCAAACATGCTCTCTACTGAATCTCTTTGCAGTCTAGGAGAAACGGTTCTCATGTGCGACTTTTTTTTCACCCTGAGGGGATGAACCTGTTTTATGAAAGTGTCTCCTTGAGGCTGCTGGATCACTGAAGTATATGATGAAGCATTCTCACAGAGGTGATGAATTGTGAATAATTCTTCATTTATATGTTCCTCAATAGCAGATTTTATCGCTTTCTAAGTTTGGATGCTGCTTTAGTATGGACATATCAGTCCAAATATTTGAGAACTAAATAGTATGGCGAGCTAATAAGTTGATTGCTTATACCTGTGTTTGTTGTGTCCCAGTCTTCTCGTCTTCACAGGTCTGTTTTAAGTATGCTCACCTCTTCTAGTTTAGCTGTGCTAGGAACTATAATTGTAACTGAGCATGGCCTCAGAGCCTCCTGGAGTCAACTGTGCTTCTGCAGCTTGGAGCTAAAGCCTTCTCCTTGAATAATGGATTGTAAGCTACAATACCTCAGGGTGCACTTGTTCCTTGGCTTGGTGAGAGAGTGAAATCATCAGCGACAGTTCTTCAATTAATCACAGCACATTCAGACGTCACACATTCGACATGCTTCAAGGTGTGATTTGGTGGCATGCCACACTTTCAGTCACGTTTTCCTTTGTTTCATACACACGAATTAGAAACTTCACAGAGTTTATTTTCTAATAGTCAAAGGTAATATACTGTATATTAAGGTAAAGGGATAGTCCACCCAAAAATTCTGTCATCATCACCCTTATGTCATTCCAAACCCTTCTTTGGTGGAACACAAAATAAGATATTTGGAAGAATGTTAACCAATTGTTAACCAAACAGTTTCGGTTTCCATTGACAACAAATATAATGGAAGTCAATGGGAACTGTGAAAAAAAAGGTTCTTCAAAACGTAATCTTTTCGGTTCCACAAAGAAAAAAAAAAAAAAAAAGAAATGCAAACATATTTGGAAAGACATAAGGGTGAGTAATTTATGACAGAATTGTTGGGTGGAATTTTCCTTTAACTTAACATTGACTTTAATTGAACAGAAACTCAAAACAATTCCCAATTGTCATGTAAAAAAATAAAATAGTGGACTATCCCTTTAAAGCTGCAGTCTGTAACTTTTTGTGTTCAAAATGTACAAAATGTATATAATAGGTGAGAACATCATGAATCCATTTTCTAAACCATGTTTTTGTCTTATCCTGAATCACTACAGTACACCTATAATAAGTGTTTGTATTCAGACTATTTTAGATTGGTACGGGTCGTACCACTGCGGAGTAGCCCAGTACCTGTGTGCCTCATAGACATAAACAGAGAGAAGTAGCTCCGGCTACAATGTACTTCCGTAAGACACATGTTGCTCTGTTTAGTAACCACTAGAGTACCAAAAGTTACGGACTGCAGCTTTAATTTAACAGGAAAATGTGTTTGTTTTTTATGTTAAAATATTTGCTATCACAGTTTAATGAAGGTTAAAGTCCAATGGTGGAACATTTGCTTTAGAAGTCCAACATCTATGGAAGTGTAAGACAGATTAAATATCTTGCAGTATGTCTCATATTTTTCCCACTGTGTGCGAGACTGTGTGGGAGATTTCAGTGGCTGCTTTCATTGATGCATAACTGTCGGGGGGCAATTACAAGCAAACACCCTATTCTCAATGTCAGAGGCCACAGCTGCTGGCTTGAGCGAATCAATGCTCCTTAAACATCTCTTGCCTGGAAAGATTTGCTGTGCATCGTCTCATGCCATTTTGTAATGTATCAAAATGATGTGTGGTTGATAAAAAGGCATTACCGACTGTCTCAGACAAACCGTGAAATAACACTTGGTGATGACAGGGACTGTTGCAGTATGCTTATTCTTTGTTGTTTTTACTTTTATGTAAAGTTATAATTATTCGAAATAAATTATGAAATTACTGAAATTTCAAAAAATGTGATGATACCAGTATTTGAGCGGTGTTGAACGGATTCTTAAAACCTTTGATTGGCCATTGGGTTGACACGCTCAACATATAAATATGTCTGTGATTGGCAACAATGACATCTTTTGACGCTCTTTACCGAGCGCTTACATAGATACACACGTGAGCGTTTTAAAGCAGGTCCTATCAGCAGACCCCTAATATATCCGCCAATAGACGGATCCGTTGATAGATGCCGCTTTCAAACACTCCTGTGTGTATCTGTGTAAGCGCTCGATGAAGAGCGTCAAAGACCACATGTTTTTGAAGCATTGATCATTGTAGCCAATCACAGACATGTGTTGAGCGCCTCAACACAATGGCCAATCAGAGGTGTTTAAGAATCCGTTCAACGGCGCTTTAATGCTAAAGGGAAATTCTAGTATCATCACATTTTTTTAAATTTCAGTTATGACTTTGTACCGAAGTCGGTACTTTTGACAACTCCTGAAATAAAGTTGCAGTTGTGAGATATCAAAATTAGCAATTACGAGAACTAAAATTGCTGTTTCAAGAAATAAAGTCACAATTACAGAAAATAATCACAAGGTAAGAATTATGAAGAAAAAAAAAATCTTAAGAGGGCTAAAGCTGCAGTTCCAAAAAAAAAATAAAGATGCATTTGTGAGATAAAAGGTAACAATTACAGAAAATAATTGCAATTACGTGAAATAAAGTAGCAGTTGTGAGATATAAAGTCACAATTATAAGAAATAATGAGTCGTGTTTGTGAGAAAATCACATTGTGAGAAAGTCATAATTTTGAGATTGCATCACATTTAGCTCAATTTCTCTTTAAAGTGGAAATGGGCTTTCATACCTCATTGTAGAGTATAGATGATGTTTATGAGTTGCTCACCACTATGTTTTTACGTACAGTAAACTGTCTGGACACACTATCTATGACACTGTAATTGTTTCCCAGCTTGAGGACAGGAGTGTGTTTGACAGAGGACCCATGTTGAGAGTGTGAGACAAATTTGTTCTGATTGGTTGAGCATGTGGGCCCTTAAGCTCTAGTAGTTCAGGTCTTTATCCCGCACACATGAACTGTGCTGTCAGCGTCAGCTGGCCACTTCATTAAGGCTTCCCTGCGTGAGTCCTGCATGCGTTATTTATTGTGTGACATTTGCGATTACATTGTGGAAAAATTCAAAGCAAACACCTTAGAGAAACAATCCACTGTGGGCATCTAACAAGAGGACCATCAGCTGTGTGAAAAAAAACAAAAAACAAAGATTTACTCATTATAATAGTCCTAGTTCAGATGCAAAGCGCAATCAGATTCCTTGTTAAAAATGTAAATGTGGCCACAGCATTTTCCCAGAGTAAACTTGCTGTGAAATGCAGAGCTGATTGTAATTTTGAGCGTTGACATGTGATTTTTTACGATTGAGAACCAGTTGAATTGTTTTCTTAGATAAGCAAATGACTTTCTTCCCTTGAGAACAACATACAGCCGTATTACACAAGTTTACCATCTGATAGGTTCACAAGGCTCATTTTGCAGGTTGCTAGAAGTAGATAGTTTTGTCATTAGTTTTTTTCTTCCATTACTTTCACTCTCTCTTTAATGAGTGTACAGAGGCCATTTCTTTCTAGATCATTGGTTCTGATAGGCTCACAGATCACAATTAATCATGAATGCAGCAACATGGCTGCACTGGTGAAACAGAACTCAATCTTTCCATAATGACCTTCCATTCTGATGAAGTGTCATTGAACTTTAATCATTGCCCTTCTTTTCCAGTACGCTGGGGTGTAATTTTGGTCATCACTGTCTGGACTGTGCCCATGCAATACAGCTAATAAGAAAAGAGGGATTCATTCTTCACTTGTTTTGACAGACTAATGGCACCATTGGTGTTTGTTGATGAGCAAGACTTGACCTGCATTATGTCATGGTAGGGCACCTTCATCACAGGAGTAAGATCATGCTAGACTGTGTGAAGAATATTAAGGGGTCAAGAAGATTTAGCTGGTTACCATTTAGCCCCTTTTCTCTACTCATAGTAGCCTTATATTTAGACAATAATAATAAAAAAAGTATATATATATATAATGGTATAAAAATGGTGCAAAAATGAGAAGGAAAAAGAAAAAAAAATCAAATAATATGCTTCTGATAGGATCTGCACTAGCAGTTGGTATTCTGATGAAAGGGAATGTTAACGGATAGCTTTCTTTAAGAGTGATAGACCTCCTTGAAGAATTTGAGAAATTTGTTGTTTGTAGGGGATGCATGTTATGGTGTGCCTATGAGGGGTATCATCAAATGCCATTGTGAGATTTAGAGTTTCCTATGCAAGATGATCTGATCTTAAGCCTGGGACACAGCAAGCTGATGTCAAAGAACTAGTGGCGATGAAAGCTTACTGTGTTGTTGCCTCTCGTCAGCTGCGTCTCGCCCTAAAAGTTGTGCTTGAACACACCAAAAGGACTAAAGGTGACTGTCAACTAGCATGTGCATTTTGCGCCTGTGTGTAATATCTCTTTAAATCAGCACCCAGCAAGCAATTTTGCGTTTAAAAGATGTCTAATAGCCATCCAAACACAGCCCTGACGTCTAGGCTAAAACAAGGCAACAGGGAAAATTGAATAGCCCAATAATAGATGCACTGTCTACGCATAGAACATGTCAAAGAAATGAAAACAAACACCTTGTCATCACTGATGACGTTGCTTACATTATGGAATATCATACATATCGTACGTTTTTTTTGGGGTAAAAAAGACATGTAGCCAAATTCAAGGTTATTTGTGGTAAGTGGGTTACTCATAGCCGGACTATATCGGGTCTATAGTTAGACGGTGAAATGACAGCTATTGCTTGCTTGGCAGGTATCAAAAGTCTATTTTCATCATTCAAAAAGAGAAACCGAAACTAGGACTGCAGAAATGCCAGCCTGATCTCACGGCAATTCGTACGAATTCTACGAGGTGGCTAATTCGTACGAATTCATAATACCTCACTCGTACGAATTAGTACGATTTTTGCTAAATTGTACATATTTTCCGAATTGCCCAATTCGTATGAATTCATACGAATTACCTACCCCTGACCCCACCCCTAAACCTACCCATCACGTGGGTTTAGACAAATCATACAAATTCGTACGAGTGAGGTTGTACGAATTCGTACGAATTAGCCACCTTTTTATCACTCTTGGTCAATTGGTTGTGAGATAGCGATGGAAGTACAAACCATAAACAAAGCAGCGCTTGCTTACCATTTAGAATATCCATCATGCTGATCACTTTTTTCATTATTTCTAGTTGGCTCATGTTATTATGAAAATATTTGTGCATTCGAATGATCAGGTAAGATGACATAATATTATAACAGCCTTTTGTCTGTACCGTCCTGACTTCTTTACTTGCTTTCATCACTTTCGCTTTTATTCTCGGGCACTGGATTGTTCGCTAAACTGAACAGCCAATCAGAGTTCTCTCTCTCACCGAAGCAGATTTAACATGATAAATCAGCCCCAAAAAACCTAATGGCATCCGACTAGAACCAATGGTGTGGAACACTCTGAAAAAACTAAGCCGAACGACACACAAAAACGGTGTTTCCCGGCCTTTACTGCCTGTGGGTCAATGGGCTTGGCTGTCTGCTTTGGGAAGAGATATTGCAGAAGGATATCCTTTGTCACTGTGTCTTGTGAACTATGTGAACTATGTGAAAAGTTTGATCACTGTTGATCACTGTTCATCACTGTGAACTATGGGAAAAAAGAAAAAGTAAGATGCTGCAGATTGATTTTCCCTCTAACTGAATGGTAAAGGCATGACAGTAGATGTGAGCTTTTTGTAACAATCCATGATTGGTATTAAATAAATAGTGGTGCTCCATGAGATGAACAATACATGTTTTGTTTGTTTTAGGGAGTAATACATTGCTCAACTCTTTGTATAATTCTTATGCATCTATCATTGTAGAATGAGTTATACTGATTCATTAAATAATACATTTTTGTTGATATGGGGATGTTAGGATTTAGAAGCTTTAGCTGGAAATTGTGTAAAATTACCACGTGAAAGTGTCCATAACTTTATGTATGTATGTATGCACGTATGCATACAGTTTATTTTTTATTCAGTTGTTCTGTTTTTCACCAGCACATAATTTATTACAAATCAGGCAAAATTTATTTTCTGTTCCTTTTGTCATATTTTGTTGGTCTTTATGGCCTATAGTGGGTGTAGTGGTTTATCACCGCCTGTGAGTGAAAGGACATTCATAATGAGTGATGAATTAGAATAATAGGTGGCAGGAAGTCAAAATGAATGAAGATTATGTCACTCCAGAGCACATAACCCTCTTCTTCTCTGTGGGAAACAAATCATCCTCTTATAGAACATGGCTACCTCATGTGGCATTTGTTAACAAGCACCACTGGTACTACTTATACCAATGTGGCTAAAGAGTGATGGGCTAGATGGTGGATTGGATCTGAATTGCTGCATATTTAAACAGTTTATTTAAAGATGTGCTAAAATTACCTGTGTAGCAAGTTCTCCTTTTTTCCCCCAAGGTCCATAGCTCTTTTAAGACTTTGGTTTAAAGACTGAAGTTGATTAAAGCAAAGTGTTTTGCAAAGAGCTTATTACTTTCAGATCTGACATCAGCTATCTAGTAAATCAAGTCTATATTTGATTTATTTATTTAAAATGTATGTTGATTTTGAAGCTGCACTACCTACAAGAAATCAGGGTTGTGTGACATTCAGAACTGAATTGAGAATGCCTTTTAAATTACAATTTAATTAACTAATTGTAATTGATGTTGCATAATGGCAGTAAAGTATAATAAAAATAAAAAAGCAAAGTCTGACAAGACTTTTAATGTTGACTCAACCCGACATGAAAAAGTATAACAATTTTATGGTTTGGTGAATTCGTATGAATCTAGTTTCATATGAAAAAATAACATTTTTAGAAAATAGCTAAGCAGAAGGTCCAGCCCTAAACCTAATCTTCAGTGAGCGTAAGCAGATCGTAGGAAAACGTAGGAATGAGATTAATGTGAATTTGCCACAAATTTGCCTAAAGGTTTAATAGTTACGAATGCCAATGAGAGTGTGTTGGTTGACTTGAAAAAGCCTTGTTTGAAAGTTTTGAGAAAAGTAGAAAACACCCCTGTCCTTACAATTCAAATTTGACCAATCCCCACACAAAAGATTATGAATTAAGAAAGGAAGATATCATACAGTACAGTTTTCAATCAGTAAAATTGTGTATTGAAGTGGATGTAGAAGACATAATAGCTGACTGCAACCGTATAAGTATGTCAAATTCTTCAATGTAAACACCATCTACGTAAGGTGCTGGGTGTATAACTGGGGGAGGAATTAAGAAGGCCTTAAACATCAGAGAATATTCAAGCATTTCATAGCCATGCAGGTGCCTCATTAGTAAGTAATTTGGAAGTAAACATAGACACTTGGCTAGTCTTTGTGCAATACTGGGAGTGGGTGGATTGTTTGGGAATTATTGGCTGAACTCCGGTTGTGGTTCTCTTGGGTTCTTTCATATTTTTTAATTAGATTAGCTCCATCACTCAAGCTCCTTAAAATAGTCTAGACAGAGTATAATATCTGTCCAAGTTCTGCACTGACTTCAACATACACTTTTGTTCAGATATGCTGTGCTTGGCAGTTGTGATCTCTATAGTGCAGCATATTCCACAAGTACTTTTAGGTATTCACCATCTATTTCGCCTCTGCGGAGATATGAATTACATTAGTCAGCCCCTTTACTGACGTGAGGTGTGATAAGATTCAGATGCAGGTATCAGTGTCATTTATTGTGTTCTGAACGAACTGCATTGAATGAATGCACCCCAATTACTCTCAGGCCAAGGTTAATGCCCTGGCTTGTTTATTGATTATCAGAAAATGAAGGTTTAATTTGATACTCTGAAGCAAACCTCCAGCTGACTCTTTTCCTCATGCACAGCCGTTTCGTTTAACACCACTCGCTGTCTGTCTGATCTCGAGGCTTACATCTTCAGTAGTTAGCACAATGCGGTATGGCTTTTACCGCCGTATTCTCTGCTCCCAGACACCCGGTGCTCACAGCATGCCATTCTTAGGCACATTAAGTACATTAACCACAGTCGATATCTGAGTATTTGTCTTTCTTCTCTTGGTTCTGTTCTCAGAGCCATCATCTCATGCTCAGTTTCAAGACAATGGCTTTCACTTGGCTAGTTCTGATTTAATTTGATGTGTGAACATCAAATTAAACCTTTGAATGTATGTGTGTGTCTGTCTGTGAAGGTTCAGAGAAGAAGTGTGCGTGTGTGTGTGCCTGTATTTTTAGCTTTTATTGTGCGTGTGTTGTTCATTATCGTGCTAGTGTATTTGTGTGTCTACCGTGTGTTAAGCAAGAGGATGTGTTTTCTCATAATGAGGTGCTATGTGTGCCATACTCAAAAAGCTTTGAAAGGTAACCCAGAAATGTCATCACATTAATAAGGGCTTCTTCACAAGCCAAAAAAGCTTTTTCAGAAACTTCTACAGCACTTTGTGTGACACCATGACTCTCTCGCACACCTACTCATATTAAACCTATGCTCATGCTACTGTTTATTGATAGTCTTAAATCTGATTGAAGTTGCATGTTTCACTTTCGATTTATCTATCCTTTACAACAAATCCAGCAGTTTTCCACCATCTTGATAAAAAAAAAAAAAAATTATAATTAAAAAGTTAGTGTACTGGTTTACTAAAGAGACAACAAGCTTACTTGATTGTCAAATTATGTAAAACAAATGTGAAAATAATATTTAAATTTGTGTATGTAGTATATATCTGCTGTTAGAAATTGGCCTTCACAAGAAGAATGAGTCAGACCTTTTTTTAATAATTTGAGATGTGGTGACTGTATAGTGGCAATTTCATTACTTTAAAAAAACAAAAACAAAAAACACTAAATTCTTCTTAGGTGTTTATACACCGTTGGACATTGTTAGTTGACTAATTAAATAATCCGGTGAGTGTTAAACATATTTTAAGGTTTAATTTTTTTAGTCCACAGAACTAAAAGTGTCCATAGTAGAAGAAAATTTCACCAATCATTATTACATATTCGGGTCTTTAGCGAGCCGGAACTATATCTAACACGGATGGACCTCTACCTGTCGCGATAATATAAAACTCTCCTGATATTAGAGTAACAGAAGCTCATTTCCCAGTACATTCAGGATCTGGCTCATATTTGCAATCTCAAACATTATTCTCAAAACTATCATTTTTAACATCTGAAAAAAAAAAGAAAAAAAAAGTTTCTTCACCAGATCCACCGTCAAGTGACAGTGACACTAATATTTATTTGCGTTCAGTACTTGCTCTGCAATAAATTGCTGAGCCATTTCAAATTTTGCTGATGATACTTCCTGTTCTTTTGTTTTCTGCCTGCGGTAATTATGAGTGAAACGTCACTTCATCATTGTGTATCAGACATTGCCTCCTTGTGGAATAAAGGTCATCAAAGATTTAATTACTGTTGTGCAGAAAAAAATATATTTACACTGTTACACACCTCGGGTCGTTAGCAACTATATACCATTTTTCAAAAAAATAATGGGAAAACAGGCATTCTTTTATTATTGTTTTATTGTTATATTGTTTAGAAGTTAATTGATTGATGAATCGTAAGAAGGTTGATGTCTAACTTTAAAAAATGAATGAGGAGGAGGGAAGTTAATGACGTCCTGGGTTACTAACAGGGTTCTAAATTAACACCCGCCAACCCGCCAAATGCGGGTTAAAATTCATTTTGGCGGGTGTTAATAAAAACTTACTAGCCAGTTTGGCCGGTGATGCATGAGGCATTACATGCAGGGATGTAGTGGAGGCTAAACGCACGTAAACGCTGTTTACGCACCTCCCAAAATACGGAAATAGCGTTTACCCACCTCCTAAGTGTGTTTATCCACCTCTAAATTGCGTTTATCCACCTCTAAATTTCACGCTTTTCCAGTGCGTGATCGCCGATCGGTAGCCTACATGATTCGAGCATTTGGGCCGTTAACGACAGAGCAGAACGCGCAGCGCAAACACGGAGCGGAAAATTGAGCAGAGAGCGCAGCACGCCGACACGCACACACACACACACACACACACACACACACACACGGAAGAGAACGGCGCACACACGGAGTGGAAAAGACACGCTCGTGAAGTTACTAGCTGCGAGAGAATGAAACCTGATAACCGAACACGAATGTAATGTAGCCTATGAATGTAATGCCAAATGTCTGACGGGTCGTGAATGGCTAGTGTTTGATCACAATAATGTCGTCATTTATTGTCAGGATTGCCACATGTAGCCTACTCAAAAAAAAAAAAAAAAGAAAAAAAAAAAAATTCGTAATAGGATATAATTATTTTATTTTATTTTACAAAATTGGCTAGTGGATATTCTGATTGGCTGGCAACTTTAGAAAGTTACCAGCCACATTGGCTGGTGATCAAAAAAGTTAATTTAGAACCCTGGTTACTAAATGCCTGAGGTATGTGTTTAAGAGTTAAATCATGTCCCAGTGGTTTGGTCTTGAGGATCATAAGTTATGTTGTCACTTGCCATGTGATGCTTTAAACCATCAAGCAAATGTTTGAGAAATTCAAGAAAGTTCAATTCGGGTAGCCATTGAGATTGGCGCAATCACAATCCCTAGAGACCGGAGCTGAGAGTTTGTGAAGAGTTGTCCAGCTGTTAGACATTACAGCTCAACCATTCTCATGAGCCTAGTCTGTGACACTCTGTGAAACCACATGCTCTCCTAAAAACTGACTCATGAAGCGGATGGAGTGGGATAGTTTGGAGTCTTTTGTCTCCACTGTTGCCCAGATGAGTTTGACATAGTCTGTAATTGGATGAAAGGTTATAGCCTCTCACACCAGCTCATGATAATTAGAGAAATGCTTGAAATTCAAACAGGCTGCAAGGGCTTTATGGGGATGGGGGTGGAGCCGTGGAGGGGTTGGAACCATTTATTTTTGAAGTTCGAACAGGTTTTTAGAAAACACCTGTTTCCTTCCAGAGTCTGAAGCATTTGGTTATAAGATCAGATGACTCAATTTTATTATAGACAATGTGTTTGTGCATTACCATATGCAGATGTTTGAAATGATGAATTAACACTGTAGGTTTTTGTCTGCAGACAAACTATGTCCTCTTAAACTTTGTGTTAAAACAAACCAATGTTTTTTTTTTTTTTTTTTTTTTTTTTTTTTTAATGCAAATACATTTAAATAAGTCTAAATATAACATAACACAGTGTAGCTGACCCAGCGTGACATTTCATAAGCTATTAGGCAATAGATTATGCAAAATTACTCAAGATATCACAGTAATTACCTAAACTGTATGAAATCAGAGAGGCTTTTGTAGAACAGAGAAATTAATATAAGATGTGGCAAACAAAAGAACGGTCCCTTGCCTTCCCAGGAATGCATCATTTGTAGTTACAAAGGTTGCATTTAGGACAGTGCATTTCAGGAACTTAATGCTGAACTGAGTGTATAATTGATCATGAATATGTTGCGGTACTTAATTAATTCTTGGTAATTGGAAACTTTCAGCTATGAATGTCCATGAAGAATTCAGGTGATAAAAACTGAACGCACTGGCGTTGTTAGAAGTGATATGATGTTATTAAACTCATTGTTTATGATGCATTTTGGTCCATCTGCATTTGCTTTCTATTCTGTATTACCACTGAGGTTTAGCACAACTGGAATATTTTGGCCGATTTCACCTCGACTACATTTCCATATCCTCCCTCTTTCATTTGCCTAATTAAATGAATAAATATGCATTCAGCTTTCTAACCAGTTTACAACTCTGGGTTGTTTTCATTTTTATCAATTGGCTACTGCATGAATAAACAAGAATATATTTTCTACTGTACATTTTGTTAATCACATTGTAGGTTTTATGCGAGTGCATTTGTTCTTGTGAACATTTGTGTGTGTGTATAAGGAATAGGGTTTGAAAACGAAAACTGATTTTTATTCAGTATTCGAACAATGTTCGGTTCTGTTAACATTTCTAACACATTAATCCTTCTGTGGATTTAATACCGAACTAAAATGCACAGAATGCAATTTGCAGTCAGTGTTGGTATTGTTAGCTAAGACGATTTTTGTTAAAGCTACAATATGTAAGATTTTTGTAATAAAATATCCAAAAATCACTTGCACAGTGTGATATATTTCCTGCAGTTGTGTACTTACAATATCCCAAAAGTTCCCAAAGATTTTTAATTTCAGAGAAATTCCAATTTTAAATAATGGCTCATCCCTCTACACTTGCAATATCCGTGTTATCCCTGGTTTCCGCTCGTACTGCCATAGTAACCATGGCGACAGACGTGGACAACTGCGTTACGTCTAGCGTCACGCTCACACTGTTGTTGTTTCGTTAAAACATTATGGACCATGGCAAGCAGACTTTGGGACAAAAGGAGAACTAAAATGAGGATCAATATCAGCGTGGCGTTTTCGAGATGCCGAGAGACTTGACAGAGAAGCGCAAATGTAGAGGTGAGCAAATGTACATAAAACTAATCAATGTTATATAGCTCAACATGATGAAATGTTAGAATATGATCAGTATGTTATTCTAATGTTGATCTAGCTTACTGCTATTCTCATACAGATAAACTAACACATAGAATAAAATTATAACTTTCAACACACTCAAATGCAGTTTAGTGTGATAGTGTAGACCAAGTGAAACAGCGCTGCGTTACCTCACAAGTTTCATTCGTCTAATAAACTAACCTGTGCGAGTAGTAATTCTGCACTTGCGGGTAAGTTAGTTCGGTAGAATGAAATGTCCGCATTCCTTTATATCCGCGGAACTCACGTGTGGCGCTGATATCTGTCTCTCATTAGCAATCGCCACCTGCTTCATATCAGTCATCAATGTATTAACTCATCCATAAACATTATTAGATCCATCTGCATGACGACAAGTTCCATAATTCCATCATCAACATACGCCTTTTTTATTGTAAGAGGTTAGCGACCCCTTGAGACGAAAAAAATACATATTGTAGCTTTAACTGAAATAAAATGTAAATATTAGATGAAAAACTAAAAAAAAAAATATATATTAATGTTGAAAAGTTTAATTGAACTAAAATTACTATAAGCTAAAATGAAAAATCTAAAATTTAAATAGAATTATTTTATTCAATTAAATAAAAATGCCAAAAGCTCGTAACAAAATGACTTAAAACTTAATTTTGAACTTAAACTAAAATTAAACTGAAAAAAATACAAATCCAAGCTAATTACAAATATTAATAAATACTAAAATAGCATACAAATAATACAAAAAATAACACTGTACTTATTTATCAGTTTCACAACACCATGACTTATTATACAGCATCAATACAGCATGACCAGTGTTGTTCAATTAGAGAACAAATGACTCTAATAAATCAGTTCTTTTTAGTGAAACAAACAAATGCTGCTTTCAAATAACTATGATTAAACCAGTTACTGATAGCAAGTTATTATTGAAATTATCTTGTCAGTGGGCATTGTTTTTTTCCAAGAATCATTAATGGAATAGTCAAGGAACCAGAATCATTAAGAGGAATTTGAACAGGAATCATTAAGTTCTTAAAGATCCCCATTTCTCATCTCAATATCATCAGAAATTGTCTGGTGGATTGTACGAGTCAATTGAACACTGATTATCAGGTTGTCTTAAGAGACATTATATTTCTGAGTTTTTCTTTTTCTCTGTTTTTCTCTGCTGTAAAATGGTTTCACGACACATCTGCAGAAGATCTCATTTCAGCAAGGAATTTAGTGCTCTGACATTTCTAAAATATGTAATGATGGTATATTGTTTAGATCAGTTAAGCATAGAAGTGGCCAAATTGTTACTGATGATTCTGGGAAAGAAAAACCGACAATGCATGCGGTACATTCAGACGTTAGCTAATCGGTAACCACAGCAGACATTCTTCAGATATGAGTTTATGTGTTTATGTAGGTGGGTGAGTGGGTTGAAGGTTTCAAATGAATAAGCGGGCCTGATAGCTTCTTTCCAGTGATGGTTTTGTATAGCGGGTCAGACTGGAAGAGCTGGAAAATGCTAGCTTTGTGAAATATAAACTAAAGAACCTCAATACACAAAACCGAGAAATAATGCTTGTGTGCTGAACAAGGTCTCTAATGGGATAGCAGTGTTTTATAAAGCAGGTGCTTAGAACAATATTCTCTCGTTTGTTCATTTTATTCTGTAACATTTGCAACATCTGCAAAAAAAAAAGTATTCTTGCATAATGCAGTGTAACACTCTGGCTAATTTAAAGCAGTCATTGTTTTCAGTGTTATTCCTTTAATAATTCTATATTATTACAACGATAGTCTTAAAATTGTTAACTCTTATTGGTAACATTTAAAAATATCTATCTTATGTTTTATGCTATGTGTATGTATTGCAGTGCTGACAAGAATACAGTAAATAAGCTATAATTCATCCATACACTGTATTTCCCTAGAAATTATTCATTTTGATGAGAAAAATACAGATTTATAGCCCAACTGCAGAGTCAATTTGACAGATATGATGAGGATACATTTCTCATTATAATTAGTAGACAGCTCATATTTTCAGTCTGGTGAAATCTGCTGGAATTGAGAGGTATGTGAAACTGCATGGGGCAGCCTGGATTGGTTCTTATCATTGGTGTATGTGTCATGTTTAATCAAGAAACTGATTATTCTGGTTGATGGTGTTTGATTGTGATCATGAGAATTTGGCAAATTCACCAAACAGATACTTTAGCAGACAGTGGCATGTGCGATGAGCAGCAAATTGCATTCAGCTCTTATTTATGGCCATGTTAGCATTGTTACCTGCTTTTGATATAGTTTGATATATAACATCTTTAATGAATAGGCTTCTAATGCAGACAAGCATGGGCACATGCTATCAGCAGGTATAATTTATTCTTAGTGATTTTCCCCCCAGAGTAGGCTTTGTACATCGATTGCATTACTTGCCCACCACAGCACTGTCATTTTGCTTTTTTATAGGAATAAAAACCATTTAAATCAGTTGAACAATGGAAACTACAATTATAAACTGAAACAGTCAGCTCTGTTTTATACAGAACTAGCACAGTGCAGCAAGTGAGCAAGCCAGATTTCTCTTGTCACGTGATGAGAGAAAGGAGAGATGACTAACAGATGCGCAACCGATCCTGACAAACATAATTTACAAACATCTTGTACCACCACCAAAGCGAGCTCACATTCAAAAGGGATTTCAGTATCCCGTATATTGATAGCGGTTCCCTGATGCCCGCAAATTATATACAAAAATGTGACCATGGATTAAGTATTAATTCCCACAACATATTCATTTGTTTTTGTTCCCTTGTTTACTTAATAATTTGGTCCATCGTGGCTACGATATATTTAAAATTATTACAGCGTAACCACAATTTACCTAAAACGAGAGAACAATCAATCAAACATGGCCACAATTTAACTAAAACATGGGAACAAATTAATAAAACATAGTCACAATCAACTCTTTCTCCGTTATTTATGAGACAACGCTTCCCCACCATTGACAGATTTTTTTGGCTTTTATTTTCACTGTTATAGGGTAGGGGGAGCTACTGCACATCTTCTGAAAGAGTACAGAATCCCCTGATCAAAACACAGGCAAAAAAGGAGCAGAAACAAATGATAACAGCACTGCTTAAGCACGTTGTAGTCTTTAGCCCTATTCGGACAGGATTAACTTTACAAGGGTAGATGGAGTAATGTAATTTTACCACAGGACGTCTGTAATATTAATGGCCAATTCACACGGGATAAGATATCTCAGTAAAACTAGCAGAAGTGGGAGGGGTAACTCGATTTGAGCATCGCCGTCACCCTCCTGTCGATATTGTGGTTGTGTTGTGGCTTCACAAATGCTTTGCTGCATACCTCGGTTGTAACGAGTGGTTATTTCAGTCAAAGTTGCTCTTCTATCAGCTTGAAGCGGCCCATTCTCCTCTGACCTCTAGCATCAACAAGGCATTTTCGCCCACAGGACTGCCGCGTACTGGATGTTTTTCCCTTTTCACACCATTCTTTGTAAACCCTAGAAATGGTTGTGCGTGAAAATCCCAGTAACTGAGCAGATTGTGAAATACTCAGACCAGCCCGTCTGGCACCAACAACCATGCCACGCTCAAAATTGCTTAATTGCTTAAATTGCAAAATTTCTTTCCCATTCTGACATTCAGTTTGGAGTTCAGGAGATCGTCTTGACCAGGACCACACCCCTAAATGCATTGAAGCAACTGCCATGTGATTGGTTGATTAGATAATTGCATTAATGAGAAATTGAACAGGTGTTCCTAATAATCCTTTAGGTGAGTGTATATATATATATATATATATATATATATATATATATATATAACAATATAGCAATTATGTCCGGACGAAAGATGTATTAATTAACTTCAGATTGGATTGTGTTGGTAATAGGCACTTACCTAACGCTAAAAGATATTTCGTGCCTCAAACAAGTGCTTTCGATCTTCTTTCTGATCTGAATGGTATGTAGAAAAAACTTGAGTTTTGCCACAGGCTTGTGGACGTTCATCTAGAACGCAACTGAATGCTTTTTCAAGCGTCTCCATACTTGAAAAAACGCGGAAAACTACTTTTAAACAGGAAATGACAAAATATTTACTAACATATTTACAGCGTAAATTCACACGGGATTAGTATCACCTAAGGTATTTTTTCCAGACCTTTTTACTGAAGGTAAAAGTTGCCATAATCTTTACTGACATTGTCCGTAATGATTACTGATGGCACATTCGGACGGGACTAAAATCACAGAGAAACTGGTAATTATTACTTTACCCCACCTCACCATGTTAAACTAGTCCCGTCCGAATAGGGCTTTTGACAAAAAAAATATGATTATCTCAGCTTTTTATCAAAATATGTTGCTTTTTTCAATGGAACGTTTTAATGAAACATTCAAGTTTTGATAAACGTTGACTGTGTGAGCGTGTGTTTGTGTTTGCGAGGATCCATGTGTTTTGCGTGAGTGCGTTCGTTTGATCTCCACCTCGCTCATTGATTAAAACCATGTGAGTGCCGTGCTCATGGCAGCTCCCCATTAGGATTCCACGTTTCCCTGCCCTGTGATTTCCAAGCACACTCAACTTAACATCAACAAAGCCGGGTGTCTTGTAAAGCTCTCACATGTTTTGGCTCAAAATTCACACTGCTGCTTTGCACAAACTGTGAAATGGTCGAGGCCTCATCTGCTAACCAGTTTTTCACAGTAGCACTGGTGGGTGGTTGAGAAGGGGGAAAGAGTTGGTGGGAGCTCTCGCAGCATCTGTGACATCGATCAGCCTGGCATAACGTCCGGCATAGGAAGGAAGAGTCATCATCAAAAGCTACATCTGTGACAGGCAACCCTCACGGACTCAGCCTAAAAGGATTTATGGGATGAGGTGAGAGAATACTGAAGCAGTTCTTATGGATGGGTGGACTAGTTGAACAGGTTATACTTTTTCTTGCGAAAACGCATATAGAAGAAATATGCGACTCACACAAGAGCACTGAACACTGTGTGAGTTATGTGTGGTAAGACAAGCATATGAATAATTTACGTTTCAACACCCACCCTTTTTAACTCTCACATCTTTATCTTTTGACCCTATTTTTTTTTCTGTTCTCATTTCTAACGTTGTGGCAGAAGCGATGGGCTTCCTTGTTCTTTCACCTGCAATTTGGATTTGATTATGGCAATTCTTGTTTCCTTTTACTTCACTTTTTCCCCCCTCTGGTTCCTTTATTGACAACATCGATTGACGCGGGACACATGTAATTTACTTGAGCCTCGCGCTGGTCTCTCCTCCCATGACTAATTCAACAGTAGGCTGTAAACATTGTTAAAGAGGACAAACTGGAGTCATAAGTCATTGATGCCTGTTTTTATCTTATGCCTTAGTGTTACAGCTCTGCTTTTTCTATCCCGAGATACTCTTCTTGAGATCTGTATGCTACTGTACTTCTAAAGGTTTATCAGATATACACATTAAAAGTGTACAGTCTTTCTCTTCCAAAAAATATTGATGACATCCTGCACTACATATTTTCAATATCAAACGCTCTCTAGATCGAGAAATTTGAATATATTTTAAAATGTATTTTATTCCTTTGATGGCAAAGCTGAATATTCAGATCCGATACTCTGAACTGCGGGACAAACTACAGTAACATGGCGGTGCCCCTCAAGCATTATAGATCAACAAACGTGATCATTATAAAGGTTTTTAAACAACAAAACACATTCACTTACATATTTTTGAAACGAAACGCCAAAAAAACGAAAAATTAAATAAAAGCGATACATCTGCCATACAGAGGTATTGTGGCTGAGGTGTGTCACGTGATAAGCATGACGCGTCGCTATGGAAGTAATAAGGTGATACGTTAGAAGCTAGAATATTTTAAACTTGCGTGTGAAAGGGTTAAAATCACTTTAAATGTTAAAACTGATAATACTTAAAAACACATGAAAATTATAAACTTTCTTGATGCAATACTGGCCCGATCTTTCAAATAGATGATTATAGTTTTAGGGCGGTCTCGAACCGCCCCTGTTCTGCACATTTTCTGCTTGTCATTATGTTGCAATAGTGTTAAACAATTCCTACTTTTGTCAAAAGAAAAGGGAAAAATATGAAATTGATCAATGAGTATATTTTATTCTGAACTACCCCTCCAAAACATACAGATTCATTAGTAAATACTTGAACACAGGACAAAAACTGCTCTTAAGTGATTTCATAGGGTCTTGAAGTAAAGTGGGACAAAACAGGGAGTGCAAGCTCTGCGACTGACTGCTTCAGCTCACCTACTTCCTTTATCATCTCAATTGAAGTGTTCTTGCTGGTGTATGTGCAGAAATGTCTCTAGTCTTGGCTTTATGTGGTGGAATTATTATCATTAATCATCTCAATCATTATCATGACAGCCATTTCCACTCAAACAGACCTTTAGGCATTCTTCTGCAAGATTCACACTCACTTTACCTGGAGTATATGTGAAAAATAAATCAAATCATCTTTACCAAACTCTCGTAGTGACCTGATGTATATGACTATTATTTGTCACTCTGGTACAGTATTTGCAGTTGTTGCAGCATTTCCTGAGCACTTGCCTTGCGTTTTTACCTGTGCTTTGTTTTAGGTCACTATTTAATGTCAATATGAAAGTAAATGAGACTTAAATATACTGAGATCTTTATAATTGCTTTATAATTTTATGTCCAATACTCAATATGTAGAGAGCATGATGGCTGATGGCCAATATAATTCAGATATATTATGTAATTCAATTTAATGTTCGTGCTGTATATGAGAAATCAAATATTCAAATGATTTCTGAAGTGACACTGAAGACTGGAGTAATGATGCTGAAAATACAGCTTTGCCATCACATGTATAAATTACATGTTCACATAATCTAGAAAACCTTCATTTTGAAATTGTAATAATATTTCACAATATTACTGAACTTTAATGCATTTTGATCAAATAAATACAGCCTTGGTGAGCATAAGAGAAATTAAAAAGCAAACAGACTGCAAACTGTTGAACAGTAGTGTATGGTATACAACTTATCTATTTATATTTTACTTTATTTGAAATTTGCCATTTGAAATATTTACTCACAGTTATTGTGTAATTAATATAAAGGTTTTTACCTTATAGGTAAAGAGCAGTAAAAATAGCCCATTAATGAGCAATATCAAATACTATATAGATGACAGAATTTTCCCTCACCACTGTACATGCTGCTTTAGCAAGGTTCCGTGAAAATGTTTCAGCTTTTATTTTCCTTTTACGCCCCAAAGATATCACAGGTTCATCAAGTTTGTTGAAATTATCCAACCTTGATCACTTTTACTCAGCTTTGACAAAACTCCTTTAGACGAAACTCCTCTCAGCTAGCGCGTCTTTTCGAGGTGACTAGCAGCCTTGTCACCTGACCTGAATACTGCGCGCTGATTCGCTAAAATGGACTTATCGGGTTGTGTTCACAAACAACAAGGGTGCTTGTCGTTTTCTGCTGTGAAATGTGAACTGATGCCTTGATAGTGGACAATACCGGCTTTTGTGACAAAACGTGTTTAGGCTTCAGAACGTGCTATATTTGGAGAATAACGCTCGGCAGTCAGTTAATTTTTTTTTTTTACGTGGCGTTTATCGGTTTTTGCAAATTACCTCTTCAATTATTGGCCATTGTTGATAATTTAAAAATGGCCAAACATCATCTGATTACTTATCCTGACTGATATATCTATTTTAAATACATGTGTTTATATGCATTTCATTTAATTTGTGTGCATTTTACATTTAAGATTATGTTATGAACTGAATATTTTATCAAAACTGAAAATTGGTCACTGGAGTAAAACACGTTTTATTGTTTTCCCCATACAATGAATTCAATTTAGAAGAAACTACAAGGTAAGTGTTTAGGTTTTAATGAGTATTTCTTTTATTTTGCTTGGTCTCGACAATGTGGAAGCTGTCATAGCATAATTTAGTTGGAATATAGAGCCTGACAGACATATTTCAACAGAAATTTCAGTAAAAAGAGCAGGACTGACAGTGTGCAGTCTTAACAGTTTATAAAGTTATGACATGGACGACCTACTTGACTAAAATATTTCATTCCAGGTTGTACTTCACCTTGTGCATGTGGGTGGAACAATGTAGGCTTTTTGGTTGAGGCATTGCAAATCTTCAACATGAATACAGATGTCTGTCTTGTCAGACGTAGGAGTGTATTCAGAATGTGTTTCATGGGAAATGTAAAACATTTCAATAAAGTTTCAAAATATGTTTGTTTCTGCCCTTTGAGAAGTGTTCCCTTTTCCAAGCTAGTGGTCTCGGTTTTTTTTAGTTTTTTTTTTACTCTCCACTTTCATCTGAAGTTGACTTTCCAATTGCTTAGAAACTGTTTTCATTATCTACACATCAGCAGAGCAGGTCCCTCTCTCATCATTTTGAAGACTTGCACACTACACTACAAAATGAAATTACTTTCTTTCTTAAATATTGCCAAGTTTGGAAATGCAGACAGAATACAGACAGAAACTTTTGACTGCTCATTTTTGGACAGGCACCTCACACAAAGTAGCATAATCTGTCTAAAAAAAACACCTTTTCCAGACAGTCTGCACTTACAATCGTTTGGCGTTTTCAGAAGAGGACCCTGCATATGGACTGGCCCTTTTGTGGGTTTATGGATGCACTCACACAATGTATTTGGAGAAACAAGAGAAAGTACCCTCAAGGGACCTGTGGGATGTCATATCTTTAGATGTGGATTCTCATAGTGGAATGGCTGTTTGTATTTGAACTCTATTGGTGGTGGATGAAACCACCCACCTCACATAAACGGAGACCGCTCAAGGTCATAATGTGGGAGTAAACAACATCTTTGCAGGTTCATAACGTAGTGCTCTTTTTTCTCTATTCATCAAGCCATCACAGACTCAAATCATGTTTCATGTTCTTGTTTTGAGTTCAGTCACTTGCTGTTCTTGTTGATGCATACAAACGCTAGACGGGAGACCCCTTCGAAAGGACGGGCCCTTAGTCTTAAAATACTTTCACACTGGCTTCTCTCACTGGTATCAGCCCTCCTGCCACCGACTGAGTCTTTCAGGGCTAAATGTCTTGCCTTTTTCGTCTGCTCTACCTGCTATGCCTCTCACTTTGGTAAATTGCATCTTGCTCTTTTTTTCCTTCTCTTGGTTTTTTTTTGTGTTGTTTTTTAGTCTCCACTCTCTGAGCTCTTTATCTCCCGGTGTCGGCTTGTTACAACGGCAGTTGCCTCTAGCGCAAATGTGTTGCAGTGGGTGTGTGTGTTTATCCTTTGTCTTTTTTGGGGGGTGGGGGTGGGGGTGGGGGTGGGCGGGGGCACCAGGAGCAAATTCCTCCCAGTCATTATATCCAATTAGCAAGAGAATTTATTTTCTTCGCCGCCCCTACCTCTCAACGCAGAGCGGGGAATTCTGGCTGCATGCTTCTTTGATGAGAACAAATCAAGCTCTAGTCACTCGATGATTTAAGTGATGTTGTTTTTCTTTTATGTTTAGTATTCAGGAAAACTAAAAACATTGATCTGGACACTTTATAGTTGTCAAAAATCCTCAGTCACCTCAGAACTACATTTCCCAGCTACATTCTACATTTTCTGGTCCCCACCTGCACTCAGTCAGCCATCATCACACCTACAACTGATAATCACTCATCATCCACGCACCATATAAGCAGTCACTCTTCAGTTCACCTTTGTCTGGTCTCGTCGTTCCTGCCAAGTACCAGCAACCTGGCCATCTACTTTTGAGAAACTTACCTGTGCGATCGTCTTCCGTCTTCCTGCTATCATCTTCACCTACAACAGATAAGATCTGCCATTCACCATCAGCATTTCAGCATTGATCCACCAATTCAGTACTCACTTGATTCTGTCAATATACTTTCCTGCAATAAACCACTGTTTGGATATTTGCCTTTTTCTGTTCTGTGACAGTATAACATTCTGACACTTATTTGTATTATTTGTGTGCTTGCTGAGATTTGCGTGATGTCTGTTTTAAGATTACCTGCTGTTTGGAGTCGTCATCAGGTGATGTTCCTTTTTATCAATTACTGTTTGATATATAATTATTGTAGCCATAGTCAAAAAATTAGTGAACACATTGTTATAATAAATACAATTGTGTCCAAGTGTCTGCATGTAGTAGCATGGTCATGATTGCAAAATAAACCTTGACCTGACAGACCAAATTTTTATATAGTATTACAGAAGTTTATTTGTACTGTATATTTTCAGACTTATCTACAGGTTAATACAGCAGAACAGATTTTCTTTAATGTGAACCAGTGACCCATTTAGCCTTTGTTTTTGTTTTTTTTATGTTTATTGCATACATTTAATACTTCATTGTTTAATTTAAATGAACAGGGCTTAATTAATTTATAAGCCTTTATTTAACCTTGACAAACAATACATCATTAGAGTATTGATTATTTTTTGAGCTACTATACATATCTTATAGTGACCAAAAATTCTTAAAGGTGTGGTTGATTATGATTTCACTTTTCTAACTTTAGATACTGTGTAATGTTGCTGTTTGAGCATAAACAACATCTGCAAAGTTACGACGCTCAAAGTTCAAAGCAAAGGGAGATATTTCCTTTTACAGAAATTGCTTTTTAACCCCTTAAGTGTTATAGAAAAAAAGTTATAGAAGTTTGAGATTGAGACTGTGTATTTTCATATATATTTTCAAAACATGTTGGACTCTAAAACAGCAAGAGAATCAAAGCCAAAAATCTGAACAAGTTGTGTTCCAAATTTTAGGTTGATATCTAAAAAAATTAGCTTTCAGTAAGATTTTGTTTGGGCGCAGTACCAAACTTTTCCACTAGGTGACAAACAGACTCCATTACTGACCATGTAGGGGAGCCTCCATTTCCATATTTGGTTTGAGTGATCTGAAACATATATTTCCATAATGTTCATACAATTTATTAATTAGACATCCTATTGAGAAGAAGTATGGGAAGTCTGGCAGATTCTGGTATTAATTCAACTTCTAATAAACAAATAAAAATGACACGTATGTGCGTTATAGCTTAATATAGGATATTACTGTTTTAAACATGTAATGACTATGGGCCCACCGGTGGGCCGGTGACACTTAACGAGCTTCCTCCCGGGTTAGTGACATCACAAACCCTAAAACTGACATAAACCCGCCCCAGGGAACACTCAAGCAACAAAGGGGGTGAGTCTATGAGAAGAGGAAGAGTTGTTGTAGTAGAGCACATTTGTGAGTCTGCTCAAGCTATCGCATCCATCTTTTCACATTTATTGCAATACAGTACGTAACACAAATGCAATAGCATGTCACTCTGTAGGCATCTTAAAACAGTTCCCACACTAGCGATTTAAAGATTATCATGAAATAATATGCTAATCAATGGCTTGAACTCCACATCAGCTACATGAATTCATCAACTCAGAAACATCCTGTTTGCATTCTACATGTCACCTCTTCTCGAGTCTCTCCATAATTGTCCGACTTCGGTTTGAACAAAAAAGGCAGAACAGTTTCTGACATGTTAGTGTGTGTCTGCAAGCTGCTAACACACAAACT
The DNA here is from genome assembly GCF_949319135.1 of Squalius cephalus. Lineage (NCBI taxonomy): Eukaryota > Metazoa > Chordata > Actinopteri > Cypriniformes > Leuciscidae > Squalius > Squalius cephalus. Next base: position 22,378,483 of record NC_137126.1, read on the forward strand.
CTTGAAGCTCTTGAAGGGACACACACAAAACGACGCATTTTTGCTCACCCTCAAAAAGGGCCAATTGTAACATGCTATGAAAACTTATCTGTGGGGTATTTTGAGCTAAAACTTCAACTTAAAAATCACCCCTTTAATAAAAAATAATAATTTAATATTTTTTGGACAGAAAAGAAGATATTTTGAAGAATGTCTTTTAAATGGAATGTCTCAATTTAATGAGAGTCATACAGGAAAATCATACAGGTTTGGAACAAAATAAATTTTGATTTTCAGGTGAATTACCCCTTTAAGTTCACATCTGCAACAAATTAATCAATGCTTTCTACTGTTGCAGTAAATGTTTACTCCCTGTTGAATGTGTTAATATGTTTGTGACTTTCAAATTTATTCAGCAATAAACTTTTAAAGCTGTTGAGCATGCTTTGTACTTTTACAACAAAAGCAAAAAAAAGGCCAATCCCAAAACCCCAATTCAGCAATAAAATGTTCAATATTCAAATGCACATGCAAGTTGGTCAAACTGACACACTCTGCTGAACAATGTGTCCTGCTTTAAATGACTCACATGGTTCCACTTAAACTCTATATGATTTATGTGCTGTGCACAGTCATATTAGATCTGTGTGTCTGTGGATGAAGAATGTCCTCTGGAAACCGTTGCCCTTAACATGCAACTGTTTTCCATAGGTTAGTTTTGAAATGGGAATATGTTTCCTTCGGTGTCCTAGTTTCTCACGATATAAAACTCTCTGAATTGAGAATTTTAGGCGGCAAATAGGTTATATTCAGCACATGTGAATTTACACCGGATTTTCTCTGTGCCCAGATAAGAATGTTTGCAATTTGCATATAATTTAAATTAATGCCTCTATGGTGTAATAAAGTGTGCATCATCCGAGGCAGGTAATTCTGTTCTGCTTTTGAGTCACGGGTAAGTCATCAGACAGCACTCCAACTGATTCCTTAGCATCCAAATAAGCTACTTTTTGGTGTTGAATGTTTCTTAAGCCTCTTTTCTACTCTAAAGCCTCTTTTCAAACTGAACCCTTGTGAAGAATGGAGGTGCTTGGCTCAGTATTGATGCCTACATTTGTGAGTGTTACCCAGGTTTTCCTGGACCCAGATGTGGATGATAACTTATACATGAAAAACCAAATGTTTCTTTTTGCTCTCATATTAATGGGATGAGTATATGAAGCATATGGTAAGAAAAGGTCATGCTCCCAAGTACAAAATGTTCATAAATCCACTTAAAACTCTCTACTTAGAAATTCTCTAAGTGTTAACAGGCTGTTGTATCAGTTACCAGTCTTGATTTCTAGAAGCTTGGAATCTGTATTTTACTAGGGCTGGTCCGAATACCATTTTTTAAAGGGGGGGTGAAATGCTCATTTTCACTCAATCTCCTGTTAATCTTGAGTACCTATAGAGTAATATTGCATCCTTCATATCTCCAAAAGTCTTTTGTTTTATTAAATTTTTAACAGAAAGATAGGCTGTACCGAGTCTTTCCGGAAAAAAACCAGCGGCTGGAGGCGGGCCCTGTGGGCGAAGCTTAGCTGTGCTAACGCACCAAGCTAGTGACAACACACAGAGACATTTGTTCAACAAACAGTTTTACTCACCGTCCGGTTCCAACGCACGACCGCGAACCTTTATCATTGTGACTGCTCGATCCTTAAGCATTAGACGATCTGCAAATCCGTGGATCTGGGATTTGAAAACAATCATCGTCGAAATGCAGGGAACAACAGTCTTACACAACTCCGTTTATGCTCTGAAAAAACAAACTCCATCCACGGGTTCCTTAACGCTGGGTTCTTTGGGAATCTGTGCAGGGTTGTCTTGCCCTGGCAACCAAAAACACACTTCTTTGGTGACATTGACTTCCCAAAAGCCGGGCAGGGCGGTTTGATGGCGAACTGCTTTCACTCTCTTGCTCTGGTCTACGAGTGCGCGCGCGGCCTCGATCTTACCGGAGAAGTGCCCTTAGGACCCATATAAGGAAATTCCGCCCTATCTTACGTAAGACAGAGCCATACTCGAAAAAAACTTTCCGAAACTTGTGACAAACCGGAAGGAGTATTTTTGGAACAAAAATACTCCTTCAAACGTACAACTTAGTTTTTGAAACTTTGTCCATGTTTAGCATGGGAATCCAACTCTTTACCAGTGTAAAAAACTCAGTATGCATGAAATAGCATTTCACCCCCCCTTTAAGCTTCGAAGCTTCGGTAGTAATGAACATCGAATATTCAAAGCTTTGGAGAGAGGGTGCTGAACATATTCTTCTCTCTAATAAAGGCAGTATTCTCTATGTGTCTGTATGTCCGTTTGCATTTTGATTATTTCGAGAACTGTTCATCCAATGGACTTCACAAGGGAGTGCAGTGTCGCATTTGGTGCAATATAGATAGACACTCGAGACGCGACATGTTCAGAATTAATAAACTTTTAGTAAACTACAGAACAGCACGAGCGGGAAGCAGCGCACCTCACGCGGGCAGGGCTTATATGCTCCGAGAAATATAAAACGCACACACACAGGTCTGTTAAAATAAGCAATACTTTTAAGGTAGCCCTAGTGTAATATTTTTCTGACTAACAAATAACTGACACAGTAAAGGGTAGATTTAAATAAAGAAAAATGAAATTTAAATAAAGAAAAACAAAATTTAAATAAAGAAAAACTAAATTTAAATAAAGAAAAAACGAAATTTAAATAAAGAAAAACGAAATTTAAATAAAGAAAAACAAAATTAAGTTAAATTAAAAACGAGATTAATTTAGATTGATAATAACGGGTAAAAAGGCTAATACATTTTGTTTCTATTATTCTATTTTCCACAATGTCAAAGCAACGCAGCTTAACCCAAAACACAAGCTCAGGCATGCACTTCGGTCCATACAAACTCCGCTGTTCTTCGCTCTAGCCAGAGAACACTCCCGTTGCTGGAACACTTGCGCGTCGGTTCTATTTCTAGCATGCACGCGTTTTCCGCGTGGCTCGAGTCGCGCCTGAGACGCGTGTCTCGCAGGCAGTGTGCAAACTCCAACCTGTTAACATGGGAGCCGAAATAAAAACGGACACGCCACGCAGCCAGTGTGTCGCCGGCCTTATTTAAGCGCGAATGAGAACCGTTTCGCGGGGTATCCCAGGTGTGAAAAAAAAACAAAAAAAAATGAATATTCGAATGTCAAATTTTCAAATCGAATACCAACCCACCGAACGAATATTCGAATATTCGGGTCCAGCCCTACATTTTACAGTGTGTATATAGGCAATTGAACTCCTCTTATAACTCTCAACTACTGCTTTTTAATAAAAAATAATAATAAAAAAAACTGTTTAATAATTTATAAAATATGTTCATAATAATCAGAATAAGATTGGGTTGAAAAACATAGAAGTCAGGTAATCGTATAACGTTGGAAATGTCTCAGCTAGAACAATACAACAAGCACACATTTGTTTCAATCACACTAGTTGCATTTTCATGGACCCTAATAATACTATTGTAATCGGACTAGTAGCACAGTCGGAAAAACAGGCTGATTAAAATTTTATTTGGATTGTAAGGAGTGGTTTAAACCTTTTCTGATCCGATAGAGAGAACATGTGAAGACTTGATCGTATTAAACTGGAAAGTACTGTGCATGTGCAATGAGAAATGGCATAATGACATATGAAGCGTGGAACGAGCTGTTGTTGTTGTTGAATAAAGCGTCATAAATGACTGTCGTGTCATTCTAAAATTGTCCTTCCACTCATTGTCTGTGAAGTGGAGCAGAACAACAGTCCATGCATCGGACTCTCATCCACAGACGTTCTCACTGCTTGATAAATACTGTATAAGCAGCACGGCACAACGGCTCATGTGCTTGTCGTTTCTTAATTAGGGCCAGTTGCATAAACACAGCCATTATATGTTAAGACAGTGTCTTAAGTTCTAGTATGACCCACTTAGTAGGGGGGCAGTCAGTCTTAGCTTTCGGTATCAAATTAGGCTAATCTAGGTTTTTATGTAAATATGTCTAACTTGTAAGACTAGACTTAGAGATTTGTGCAACCGGCACCTGAAATAGATTAATATTAAATCTGCTCTAAAACAGAGAAAAGAAGCAAGGTAAGAGACTAGTATGCGAAAACAGTTGCAAACTCTCTATTTTCGTGCAGTGTGTGCATGTCTTTTCCGATTTTAAGCTGGTGACATAAATGCTCACATCAACCCGATCACTTTATTTAGCGTTCATGCAAACACTACATTCGGATTCCTTAATCGGAATGAATTCATTCCTATTGGCAGTTTCTTGTCTTGAGTCAGTCTACACTAGACGCGATAAAGCAAACGCTGTAAATCCATTTGTCCTTTGTGTCAGAAGTTGCGTGAGTGCTTGGGGTAAGTCAGAATTAGAATGGGACATCAGTTTACTATCGGAAATTTGCCATGTCGTACCACGCTACATCCAATGTAGACAGTTTCACTGATTATAATGGGTTCTATTTTCTTTTGTCGCGTAACACAGCTTGTGTCTAGTGTAGACGCGTTGTTTTGGTAGTTGGACATCTGAAGTAGATTCATTGTCTGCTTTACATTTACCTGGCACTGGCAGTCCTTTCACAGAGTTGTCCATGCTTAGTGCAGCACCATGCATCATTCATGTATATTTTTACATGGCTCCCTGCAATGCTCAAATCTGATTCTTCACTCACAACATGTAGGTGCTACAACTGGTAACAGACTGTATAAGCTGGTATTGCAAGTAATCTTGAGGTAATAAAATATGTCAAATTAATATTTTTTGTTCAATTATATACTTATGTGGCAAGTAGCTGCATAATAATAAGCGTGATCATTTTGCAGTGGGGTCTTGTATCACCCTGAAGAGGTTTTTTTTTTTTTTTTTTTTTTGCATTATCTGTTGGCTGTACACTCAGTCACGTAGTCACTTAGCCTTGCCATGCCCCCATTTTTTATTACTCCAAGTGATATTTAATAGTGTATTCTCATTTTACCTTATCTGATCATCTAACGCTCACTAAAAGTAATCTTAATCTTTAAAATATAATAATTTAATAACATTATTAAATGTAATTTTAGCAAATCTAAACATTAATATCCATTTGTCATATTGTACATTACAATGATGTGATGCCTAAATTCACTTGTAGCAGTTAACGTTTACATTTTAGTCATGACAACTCTCAGAGTGAATTTTTTAACCAACATTTATTGGAATGGGGCATTGAATGTACATGCATACATATGGTTGATTTTGTTTGACAAGATCTGCTACCCTGCTGCTGCTGCTGCTGCTGTGCAAATACAATAATTTGTTCAGCTTAGTTAAAATAATATGCATAAAGGAAATGCTGCTGCAGGATATAAGAACCCCCGTAGCAGATCTCTACAGGTGGTGCTGGGGAGGAGGAGAGGTAAACAGAATTTTTCATAATCGCGCAGCAGGGCAATTGCAGGCTAAGATACGAAATATATGCTTTCATGGATTAGGAACTACATGTGATTGGCTAATGCCAAGGCGTTAGAAGAACCTGAATAAACTATGTATTTATGCATTTGGCAAATGATTTTACCCAAAGCAACTTACATTGGATGAAAGGTATACATTTTATCATGCATTCTTTCAGTTATCAGCAGCAACATGAAATACTGATCAGCTTGTTATTATCTGTGTGACACATGAATTTGGTTAGATCCCTGCACACTTATGAGTTACATACGTTACATTTTATTTAGACCTTAAAATGGTTAACTTTAGTAAGCTACTGAAATATTTCATCATTAACATCTGTTAATGTTAATTTTCATATTTTTGTGAAAATTGTGGCTACTTAATTAATAAACTAAGCTCTTAAATCACTGGCATGCGTTTATTAGCAAACCTTTTCAGTCTCCCCTTGTTGACTCACTCTCCACCTTTCCTGCTCTGGAAATATCCAGTTTCTCTCCTTTTTCTGAGCTTTTCCATGTGTACCACTCCATTACATCCATTGGCCCATGCTTTATTTACACAAACACACATGCACACTCACACATGCAGCTCAACGAGTTATAAAAAAGGCTATGAAGGTGCCCTCTTGCTGGCCCATATGTTCACAATATGCCACCACTGTGATGGTCTGAATACAACTGCTGGAGTTGGGTAATGGAACTAGTTACTTTTTCCCTTGTGTAATGGCACACAGAAAATTGTCTGAACCCTGATGGCCAAGTGCCACACAAATTGATTTAATGAGGACTGCTGAGATACAAACTATATCACCTATCACCTCAGTTTTGCTGCTGCCAAGTTGCTGAACTTTCTATCTGTGGATTGAGTTATGGCTAAGCCTTAGTGTCTTTATTTTGGAGTTATTTCTTTGACTCATACTGACAGACAGTTCCTGTCGACTCTGGGAAGTTGTTTAACTTTCTAAAAGAGGAGGAAACATTAAAGGGATAGCAAGTTAATGATGCAGAGATTCTAGCATTCTAAGTTGTTGGGTGGAGAGCTTCTCAATATCTGATTCTCCATGGGATTGCTCTGGTCGATCACACAGAACCTTTTGCAAATATGCATTGATACTTTTAAAAATGTTGTTGGTCATATTCCCAGCTGGTTCTCAACTCAAGTTTGGCTGCTCTTGTAATTGTTCTGATTGCTCTTCAGATACATCATCTGATTTAGCTGTTTTCTTTTTAGATTTCGCATTAGCCATTTTGCTGCACCCTGCTGAGCAATTTAGCTCTTCATTCTTAAGAGGGTTTCGATGTGCCAAACTGATACCCCTCAATAATTAAACATTACAGAGTCATTACACAAAAGTAGTGATTACTGTCCTTAACATTTGATGAAGTGCAAACTTGGTAAGTTTTACTCTAATTTAACATTAGCATACTAATTCTGTCACATAAAATCAACAGAATGTGTATGTAGAAACATCATATTGTTGACTCTTGAATGTTAATGTTAGCAAACCATAACCTTGGTAACAGGAAGAGAAGCAGCCATTTTTCAATACTATCACAAAATGAGTTGTGGGGTTGATTCATACTCGATACATCACATGTCTACTACATGGCTAGCTCATCAACTTATTTTCTCTATACAAGTGAAATGATTCAATTAGTGTACCACCAGAATTATGGTGATTTTTATTTTATTTTAATAAATATCTTTTTATTGCAGTTTATTGCAAATTTGTCTCTCAGAAACATTTGACAGTAAATCATTGGTTGAGTTGGGATGCAAATGCAAATTTAGCCTACTTATGTTACAAAAATAATATTTGTCCATTCAGCCATGCGGATCAGTGGCTGTTCAATAGGTAGCACTGTTTCATTTTGCTTTTGGAGTGTTTGGCTTGTGGTGTTTCCTTACAAAAGAGAAGAAGGCAGAGCATAACAAAAGAGTTCCACTGATGGGGAACAAAAATATCTGCAAATGGTATGGAGGCCAAGATTATTATTATTTTTTATTTTTTATTTTTTTACAGTAAATTATGCTTTTATGTGCCAGTGTTTGATGTAGATTTCATGGCATTATGTGTTGTCACGGTTAAACATCTAGTCTAGTATCAGAAATGTTGCAGTTTTAACCATCAAAACAAGCACTTGTTTCAAGCACTTCCACTGTGTAAGAACTAGACCATTTCTGCAGGGTAAATCACTTAAATGTCTAACTTAAATTCTCTGATTATGATGAACTTCCTCATTAGTTACAAGCCATTGCTTTATTTATTCAAAGCTTATTAAGTCAAAACTCACGACAAATGGTTCAGCTGTTCCTGAGTTTCTTTTGAACGTTCCTTATGAAAACCTCAAACAGCCACTAATTCTGGCTTTAAAGTTAAGCCATGCATAAAAACACAATAGCACAGCATTTTGAGTGTCAGTGATGTGCTCATTGGCCTTTTAAATGCTTAGGTAGTGTAATTTGGATCTCAGAGTGCATGTGGAGCAGTGCGTGCCAAAGCACAGAGCTAGTGAGTAACGTCCCGCTGATAAGCAATAGGTTTTTTGGCAGGACATTTGAAAACAGATGTGGAAAACACATTGATTCAAAGCAAACGATGCCAATAGCCATAGATCGCTGTGGTCAATGTGCCTTAGGCATGGCATAAATGAACATTTATCTGAACAATAACGATTCCCTTTGTGCATCGAGGTGGGCTGGAAGAGCCAATTAACAGTGAGTTGTTGCCTTTTATTAGTAGTACAGATACCCAACAGATTTCACATTATGCTATTCGTTTTGTAACTTTCATTTTTTAAGTTTATTTTGTAGCAGTTTTATTAAACTGCACCTTTTCACTTTTGTAAGGAACATTTTGAGTAGCTATTGTGTTCCCTAGAATCCCATAAATGTTATCCACATGAGACAAGGGAGGTTGCAGCCCTTTAAACCCAATCACCACACTGGTGCGTTATGTTTTTTTATTATTATACTGTATATACTTCTATAGGCATACACTTTCTGCTGACCAGGCAGAAAACATGAGAATTAACCTGAACTCAGAGCACTGAAAGTCCCAGATTGAAAGGCAGTTAAAGATTCATGTTTCTGTTGCATTTATGCATGGGCATAGGTCCATTGTGGGGAATGACTATGTGTGTGCCTGAGGGAAAGAGCAATGTAAAAGTGATTAGTTTACATTGTTTGATTACTGTTGTTTGAATAATGTACATCTAAAAATTCTGAGGGCTTCAGGCGGTGCCTGCAAGGTTAAGCAGTGGCCATAGGCATACAGGACCTTCACGATCTTATGAGTAAATAATTTTAGTGTTTTATTAACTTATTGAATACAGTAAGTTGTGTATCATGTTTAATTGTCTGACTATACCAGCCGTATTTAAATGGCGGACCGTGGTCCAGTTCCGGACCCTGGCTTGATTCCATCGCGGGACATACTGTAATTGCGCCATTTTACCATTTCTACAGAATAAAGTGAGCAGCGCGTCAAAACAACGGAGCGGTACACCCCAGAAGTGCTCAGGCTCATTTATGGTAATGTTCTATAGGTGTTACATCCTCTAATATTTTTATCTAGAGCCAAGCATGCTTCATTCAAGCCCATTCTTCTCTCTCCCGCTAAAGACGTAAAGTGCCACAGTAAGAGCTGCAGATGACGTGGTTATTTTAACAACAGCAGCAGAAACACAGTGAGCAGCAAAATAGATACTTTTGCTAAAACGTTGCAGAAAACGGGAATGCAGCAAATACAATTATTTTTATTTGTCATACAGATGACTCCGACCATTTAACTTGCAGGTTTGTGACAAGTTAACAAGTGGTGCCTTTAGACATCCCCCCCCCCCCATACATTTAGCATTATTAATCAGCATATTAATAGCATTTCGTAATAAACAATCTTATAATTTGTAAAATTATTTAGAGATGGCAAGAGTTTTGATTATTAGATAATGTACTGTTTGTTTTTAGTAGTTTATTACTTTGAGCAAAAAACAAAAATGGTCCATATTTTTATAAACCATATTTCCCTGCACCCCAGTATATTTTCTCCAAGGCCTTATATGTGCCATACACCATAGGTGTAAAAAAAAAAAAAAAAACCCTGATAAAACATCTGATCTAACCTTTATGCATATCCAGTTGAAACCAGTAAATATTTACTTTTTTGGGTAAATATTGGTAAAAAGTCTGAGACATTACTGCTTTGCTCCTCTGGGCCCAAGATTATAATCTTTGATGACTATTTTGAGTGTGTGGGAATTTTTTTTTTTTTTTACAAAGTACTATAGCTGCTCCGATGGAAATATAGCGACCGGACATCTTGGAACTTTAATTGAATAAGCCTGGTCTATACCATATGGATCAATGAAGTGCACTAATTTTCTACCGATCTACTGTGCAAGGTTGATCAATAAGTGATGATCATCAATGATCAAAAGTGACAGTAAAGAATTTTACATTGTTACAAAATATTCTATTTCAGACAAATAGTTATTTTGAACATTCTATTTATCAAATAATCTTGAAAAATTACGTATCACGTTTGAAAAAACAAATATTAGCATCTTAATTGTTTTCAACATTGATAATAATACAAAACATTTTTTGAGCACTAAATCAGCATATTAGAAAGATCAAATGACACTGAAGACTGGAGTAATGGATGCTGAAAATTCTGCTTTGCCATCACATGCTTATTACCATAGGCTATATACCATTGATATACCATTACCATTGATATACCATTTAACGTCAAAGGAAAGTCATCCCAGATTTTCAGTTTTTGATTAAAGATTACCATGACAAGCTAAAGTTACTGGTATTCTGCATATTAATTTACATGGATTAATTGCTCACCACAAGACTAGTAATATGCGCTAATAAAGTAAATAGGGTCAATTTTGTTCTCATGACGACATTAAACGTTTTTTTTTTATTTTTTTTAGATAAGGCTATAGATGACTAACTTAAGACTAGTCTAAGCTATGGAAGCTTGTTTCCGCCACAAAATAAAACATTTTAAAAGATAATTGCGACTTTTTATCTCACAATTGCGAGTTTACATCTCGCAATTCTGACTTTATTTCTCAGAATTGCGAGATATAAAGTCAGAATTGCATGAAATAAAGTCGCAATTGCGTGTTATAAAGTCAGAATTGCGAGATATAAAGTCAGAATTGCGTGAAATAAAGTTGCAATTGCGTGTTATAAAGTCAGAATTGCGAGATATAAACTCGCAATTGCGTGTTATAAAGTCAGAATTGCGTGTTATAAAGTCAGAATTCTGACTTTTTTTCTCGCAATTGCGACTTTATATCACGCAATTCTGACTTTATAACACATAATTGCGAGTTTATATCTCGCAATTCTGACATCTTTTCTCAGAATTGTGAGATATAAACACAATTGTGAGATATAAAGTCCAATTCTAAGGAAAAAAAAGACGGATTTTTTTTTTTTTTTTTACCTCAGAATAGTTTGTATCTCACAATTCTGACTTTATAACACGCAATTGCGACTTTATATCATGCAATTCTGACTTTATATCTCGCAGTTGCAACTTTATTTCTCAGAATTGCGACTTTATATCTCCAATTGCAACTTTATTTCTCGCAATTGCGACTTTATTTCTCAGAATTGCGACTTTATATCTCGCAATTGCGACTTTATTTCTCAGAATTGCGACTTTATTTCTCACAATTCTGACTTCATATCTCGCAATTCTGAGAAAAAAAAGTCACAATTCTGACTTGATATATCGCAATTGTGAGAAAAAAAGTCTTCCAACGCAGTTATTATTTATTTATTATTCAGTGGTGTAAACAAGCTTCCATACTAAGCAGTTTATGCACAAGGTTATGTTCAGAAAATAAGTTGCTATGGCTACTTGGAGACCTTGAAAGTTACCTCTTTCTGGAAACCCACCCCGGTTTAATGTGCACGTTTATATGTCACAAGCTTCAAATCAGATTTAATCTTTTGACATGCGCACACTGCACAAATATACTGAATGTTCTGCAGATGTCACATACTAACCATCTTCCTTTTCTTAAACAAAAAGAAAAAAGCCCATTAATTGGGCGACGAGCACATCAACCTTTGTGCCATGATGCATATATTTATTAAGCAGTAAAAAGTTGTAGCAAGTCGTAAGCAATTTTTTAAGTTATAAGTCATTACACCATTTCAACACCATTGCACATGTGCAGAATTGTCAAGTTTCAGTTTTGTTCTGTCGAACGGATTAGAAAAGGTTTATACGACCACTTACAATCGAAGTGAAATTTAAATCGGATTTGGACAATTCATACTGTTTGACGTAGTTACAAGGGAATTTTTTACAATCGGATTATAAGGGTCCATGTAAATGTAGCTATTGATGCTTCTGTCGATTTTGCTATTAGCTTTACAGGGTAGCCCTATTAGTGCATGTAATCAACTTTTGTAGATCCTGTGTGTGCATGATTGAGTCATGTGCGCACCATTTCTGTCTCTAATAGTATCCAGCTGTCTTATAGAGACACAATGATATGTAAGAGGAAGAGAGCAGATGCGGTCAGTGCTCTGACCAAGCCGTACACTGTTAATGTTCTGCAGAGGCATTTTTGTGTTTCAAGTGGAGAGCTATTGAAACTAATGAATTGTGCAGATATAAAAGTGCTACTTATGAAACAGAACAAATCATTCTGTAACGATTTTCAGACGTCTTTCTGTCAAGGTTGGTTGGACCTAGCCTTAAGCTTAAGACAAAGGCTCAAGTGCTTATGGAGCACATATCTTCGTCTGTCGGCACTGATTGTCTGCTCTCCAAATAGGTTCTTCTCATCATAAGAGCGCCTGTAATTTCACATTTGTGTGTTGAGTAAGTAATCCCCACTGTGATGTTGTAGGTGTAGCATTTAATCCAGCAATTCCATATGGTGTAATCTCCCCCTGCCATCCTACTGTATATTACGTTACATTCCTACATATTTTTGTAAGGTTTCTCAAACACTGGTCTCAAATGATACACTGATTCTTGAGCCAGGGAATAAGTGTTATTTTATTTATCTACATCAGAGAGATATTCACATCGGTTTGACTTACTGCTGTGTGTGTGTGTGTGTGTGTGTGTGTGTGTGTGTGTGTGTGTGTGTGTGTGTGTGTGTGTGTGTGTGTGTGTGTGTGTGTGTGTGTGTGTGTGTGTGTGCGTGTGTGTGTGCGTGTGTTTTCTACAGAATATAGAAAGTAAGTCAGGTTTGTAATAACATAAGGGTGAATAAATTCTAAATTATGACAGTGTTTTCAACTGTTAACTCTTTCCCCGCCATTGACAGAATATTCCTTCATTTATGAGACAACGCTTCCCTGCCATTGATGGAATTTTGTTATATGTTATATGTAATTATACTGTTATATGGTAGGAGGCGATATTAGTACAGAGTACAGAATCTCCTGATCAAAAGACATGTGAAGAAGAAGCAGAAACAAGCGATAACATATGTAAGCAGATGCATATGTAAAATAACGCGGCCATCAACAATAAACAGCAAATAAATCAAAACTGTCTAACGTTACCGAATACAATGTCAACCCAGGACGCCCTATGGGACTGTGCAAGATTTGGGGGTTTTGATGGACTCAATCTACTCCATGTGTGTTTTGATCATCGTTCTAAATCCGATCCACATGTAGTCTTTGACAAAAACGTGATTTTTCCAGCTTTTTGCTCAAAATGTTTTTTGTTTTTTTACTGTAACGTTTTTGTTTTTTTTAGAACGTTTTTACTTACCAACGTGTTGATAAAAACAACAAGTGTTGATAAAAAAGAATGCATGAAGCTAGAATGAAGCTTTTAAACAGAGGGTCTGGCTTAGCCTGACAAGCCAGATCCACATCAAGATGTTGGGTCTGGGAACACACTATTGGCAGGGCTCAATCCGAGGGGCGGGATAAACGGTTGTCTTTCAAATTCCCTCTGCACGCAATAGGATAGCGCTACAACCAACCAGAGCATTTTCCCAACAGCGGAGCTAGTTGATAGATTAAACTTTTGCCGTATCCGGTCGGCAAAACTCCGAACACATCTTCCTTTTTTAAGAATGACTTTGTGCCGTTCTTTGTTCTTTTCTCAAAGAAAAGCTTAACTCCAAGTCTTCCAGAATCGCGGCCAAAGCTGATTCGAAAGACCACTGTTCGCCAGCAGCAGCAGCTATCTTCTTTGTTTTCAAGTAGCAGGGAATTCACGTGGAACCATCGCTACTCTACCATCATTATGTTAAGCCCACCCACCAACTCTATACACGATGTGATTGGCCTGACTAGAGTTTGGTTTTTCCAGCTCGCAAGCCAATGGAGAGTTGCTAGACGACACTGGCTGCAAAATAAGATTTGCTGCCTCTAGGGTGTGTCTAGATTTCTAGGTCTGGCTGGCAACTTTAAAAAAAAAAAATGCTGAAAGTGGTGAACTGTTAAAAGGTACACTATCCTTTTAACAGTTTTCTTTTGTCTTTAGTAAGATCATTGTGGTGAATTGTTAAAAACTGTAAAATTGTATAAATTGTTAATTTTTTTGTGAATTTTTCTAGTTTTGAACATTACTGAATGTTAGGAATAATTTAGTTGTGCTGTAATGGGTTTGTTTCCAAAGGTTTTTTTTTTTTTTTTTTTGGTCTGTGTTTTTACACCGATGTATTGGAGCAAAGGTCAAGAAGCTGCATATATCATTGTCACTGACTAAATGAATACAAGATTAGATCATGAATAATCTTCTTTTATTCTGTAAATATTTAAAGGCGAAGTGTGTAAATTCTGTGCCACTAATGCCAACAAAATGCAATAATAATGATTGTTTTCAAACAGGTTTCCCAAATACTTCCCTCATCTGCCACTGGTTGGACAAACACATAAGGCAGATGCTTTCATCCAAAGCCACTTAGTGTACATTTAAAGTATACATTATACTTGATACCTTGAAAATAAAACAGGCGACCTTGCTACCATCATGCTATACCAGCAACAGGAAAAATGTTGCTTAAACAGAACAGCTCAATGTCTGTCTGTGTTAGACAAAGATACTCTTAGACTGAATATACCCCCTGAAGCTGGTGTTTAGTGGGAGGTGACAAGCCCGTCACTCGGAATGCCACTGTGCTAAATGCAGATTAGATCCATTACCCAAATCTGCTCTGACCTTGTCACAATCTGTTGGAAGAGAGACGTGGATGTGACTCTCACAGCACTCAGCACTGCAAGCCGCTTTCACACATCCACCATCCGCTCATTTAAAGTATGATCATTTAGTAATTAACTTTGTCAAGTGATGAATGCTCAGATGAGGCGACTTGGAAACAAGTTTTTAGATTCATTCCATGAATTTGATGAGGAATAATCATTACTTAAAAAGAATGGGTACATTAGTGCATCTTTCCAATTTTGCTTATCCTTGAGAGCTTATAAATTGAGAAGTCTTTTCTATGCAACGGCAGTTCATAATGACTAAAAATAGTTCACGAAGTTCAATTAGTGAGGTTGACTAGTTCATTTATTTCTTTATTTTTTTATATAGTATACAGTAAACTACTATTGGGGGCTGGCACAAATTTGTTTTAATGTTTTTTTTTTTTTTTAAGTATCTTATGCTCTCCAAGGCTGCTATATTTGAACCAAAAAAACTAAATTCCTATAAAAAAATATTTATTGGAAATATTATTTATAAAGAAAAATTTAGGATTATTTGATGAAAAGAAAGTTCAAAAGAACATAATTTTATTTGAAATATAAATATGTTATAACATTAGAAATGTCTTTACTGTCACTTTTTATCAATTGAATGCATCATTGGTGAATAAGAGTATTTATTTATATTTCATAAAAAAGAAGAAAAAAAATCAAACTTTTGAACAGTAACATACTGTAAATAGTTTGATAGTTTTGAGTGTTAAATTATGGTCAAGTACATTTTGAGTGAACTATTTATTTGCATTGCAAAGTCATGCAACAACCCCCTATTCTTGGCTGTAGTTCTGTCTCCCATTCATCGTTCTATCAGATGTAAGGCAACAGCTCTCTTTCATTTTCCAGCAAGATCCACAAGCCCTTAAATCCTCACTTAACCTAAAATCTCCCCAAGCTTCCCTTTAGCTTCCCTCCTGAATTATCTAACACACCTGGAATTTATATAACTTATTTGTTCTATTACGTGAGTATCAGCCACAAATACAGGCTTTTATATTAGCCTTAGGCTTGATCTTTTGATATACAATAGATTTTAGGCAATAAATACTAATGGTGTGACTGAAAGGTGTATTGATGGCCACGCAGTGCTTTCTTAAACTCAATAAATGCGTATTTGCTTGTTGTGTATTCATTCTAAGCAGATTGTAACGATACAATCTATGTTTTATACAAAATATCTTGTCTTTTAATGGACCATAACCAATAACGATTCATCAGTGCTCCCCTAAACCTTTGCGACACCTCTGTGCGTGTCACGCTCCGCTATCTTCAGTATGCACCTTTAGGGTGGTATCAGCCTTGTACTTTCTATACCTGTTACATTATATGTGGATATTACTTTCTCCAGGATTTCAGAAAGATTAAGTCAATCCGCCCGTGGCTTAGCCTTATCACTCCGGGCCTGGATTATCAACATGAGTAGAGACCGCTCTGTAATAAACCATCATCATGATTAATTTCTTCTTGCCTTGTCTAAACTTAGACTCAAAGAACATACTTTTGAAATGGGGGGGGGAGTGTGTGTGGAGGGGGGAAGTGTCACGGTGGGGTGCAGGAAGGCAGATGAAGAAGACAATCATTTCAAATACAAAGTTTTAATTACAATCTTGAAGACACGCAAACAGGTTGATCCACACACACACACTTAACATAACGGTGATCGGACAGAGAATGGATGTGAGGGACCAACTTATAAAGCAAACACAAATGAGGATGATTAATCAAACACAGCTGAACCAAATTAACTCATAATGATGGTGACCATGGTGACAAAGGAGTGGCGGGAAAACTGAACAAAGGAAAACATGTGACTAATGAAAACAAACTAGGAGAGGAGAGGAGAGGAGAGGAGAGGAGAGTTCAATGGGCTGTGTGATTGTGTTGTGGGGTCTTGATGTCTGCGTTTGACTATTTTGGCCATGACTTTCACTTCATTTAAGACCTTTTGCACCGCCATTATTTTGCATGTTAGACAACATTTTTGGGTGGATCACTGTGTGCTTTAGTTGGATCATGATGCCAAGCATCTGACATGTGTTTGGGAAAATATTTGATTCATTTTCCTCTAAAATGAGCTGGCATGTTTGAGAAATGGGATTATAGGGAGATGAAAGGGTTTGTGGGTAATCTGATCGGCTCTTTTTCCATTCCATAAATCTCTCAGTGCTTCTCAGAATCACTGTTGGAGGAGTGGACACTCCTTAAACTGTAGAAGAACATAACACATGTTGAGAACCAACTCTCAAAAACAAAACAAAACAAATGGACGCACACACACGCACACACACACATACACACACACACACACACACACACACACACACACACACACACACACACACACACACACACACACACACACACACACACACACACACACACACAACATTTAAAGTTCGACCCATAATGCCACACAGCAGGGCTCTTTCTTTCAGGGGTGAGATTATCCAGATTGAAATTTATAGATTGAAGAACTTTTTTTTTCTGAGTACTTTCCATTGGAAGTAGCTTGTTGCCATGAGAAACAAAACTAAATACTCATAATACTGTTTGTTTATTTAGCATAATCATTAGGGCAATACGTTTTTAGGGTTTGGCTAAAAACTCCTTCAGAAAGGACTGGCTAGAGAACAAACCCAACAAATACAGTGGTGGCCAAAAGTGATGTCCAGAGGGCATTTGGTTTTAATGACCCTATATATATATATATATACTACGGAAGCCCTGAACCGCAAGGTGAGAAAAAAAATAAAGAAAACTTATCTCGTTATTTCGACTTAATAAGTCGTTATTTCGACATAATATCTCGTTATTTCGACATAATATCTCGTTATTTCGACATAATAAGTCGTTATTTCGACATAAATATCTCGTTATTACGACATAATAAGTCGTTATTTCGACATAATATCTCGTTATTTCGACATAGTATCTCGTTATTACGACATAATAAGTCGTTATTTCGACATAATATCTCGTTATTTCGACATAATATCTCGTTATTACGACATAATAAGTCGTTATTTCGACATAATATCTCGTTATTTCGACATAATATCTCGTTATTTCGACATAAATATCTCGTTATTTCGACATAATAAGGGGACATTCTAATATGCATTAAGCTACATTTAGCGTTCTTATAATGACTTTCTATGGGAGGAAAATGCTTAACGTCAAATTAAACGCTTTGCGTTCATATTCTGGACTTATCTGATTTTTGTAGTAGCCTATAGCCTACTTTATTATGATTTTAGTATCATATTGATTAATAAATGCACGCACAATTATCCGTGAACTTGATAAATGTTGCAGATATGTTTTAGGCTACTATCCACAAACAAATTGCTTTCAATTATGTGTGCAAAATTCAGAATTCAACGAATGCAGTGCAACAACAACAATAATAGTTAAATTAATATTAGTAGCCTATTATTAATAATAATAATAATAAAGGTCGCAGTAGTGCTAGGCTAAGGCAGTGCAAGCCAAGTCAAGTAAAACAGAGTTTCTTTGCGTTCATAGTCTGGACTTATCTGATTTTTTTGTAGTATACTTTATTATGATTTTAGTATCATATTGATTAAGAAATGCACGCACAATTATCCTTGAACTTGATAAATGTTGCAGATATTTTAGGCTACCCATAAACAAATTGCTTTCAAATGTGCAAAATTCAGAATTCAACGAATGTGCAGCAATTTGTACAAATAGAGACATTTTTGTGTATAAAAGACATTTTTGTTTTATTTTGTATTAGTGATTATAATTTGCGCGTCCATTTATTGACGTCTGAGTCGATCTCATTTGAGTGTATTCGGCAATTTGCTTAACGTGGAATTAAACGCGTATATTCTGAGCTCATCATATTTTGTTGTACATATACTTTATTAGTATGATTATTTACTGTGTTTGGTCTGTTAGTAAATATGTTAAGGTTTGTATTCATTTCGATATGCCACTAGAGGGCAGAATAAGACCGGGAATTATAGAATGCATTGTAGTTATGTTGACCTACTGTTTTCATTTTCACTGGATATTCTACTAATTTATACTTTTCTAAAACGTTGCATATTAATGGCAAATAACTTATTTGGCAATTACACATAGTGATATTGTAAGAACGGCTATTGTAAGAATGCAGTGTGTGGTCGAAATTTTAAACCGAATATTAAATTAACCATGTTTTTAACATCTAACCTTATTTAACAACATTCGTATGCTTTTGAATTTTAAATGTATTTTACTGTGTGTGTGTGTGTGGGTGTGTGTGTGTGTAAATACAAAATAAAACAAAAATGTATTTTATTCACAAAAATGTCTCTATTTGTACAAATTGCTGCACATTCGTTGAATTCTGAATTTTGCACACATAATTGAAAGCAATTTGTTTGTGGATAGTAGCCTAAAACATATCTGCAACATTTATCAAGTTCACGGATAATTGTGCGTGCATTTATTAATCAATATGATACTAAAATCATAATAAAGTAGGCTATAGGCTACTACAAAAATCAGATAAGTCCAGAATATGAACGCAAAGCGTTTAATTTGATGTTAAGCATTTTCCTCCCATAGAAACTCATTATAAGAACGCTAAATGTAGCTTAATGCATATTAGAATGTCCCCTTATTATGTCGAAATAACGAGATATTTATGTCGAAATAACGAGATATTATGTCGAAATAACGAGATATTATGTCGAAATAACGACTTATTATGTCGAAATAACGACTTATTATGTCGTAATAACGAGATATTATGTCGAAATAACGAGATATTATGTCGAAATAACGACTTATTATGTCGTAATAACGAGATATTTATGTCGAAATAACGACTTATTATGTCGAAATAACGACTTATTATGTCGAAATAACGACTTATTAAGTCGAAATAACGAGATATTATGTCGAAATAACGAGATATTATGTCGAAATAACGAGATATTATGTCGAAATAACGACTTATTAAGTCGAAATAACGAGATAAGTTTTCTTTATTTTTTTTCTCACCTTGCGGTTCAGGGCTTCCGTAATATACATATATATATATATATAATTTTTTTTTTTTTTTTTTTTTTTTTTTTTTTTTTTTAATGACCCTACAAGTTTGATTAAACCATCCAAATATGAGTACAATATTGTATATATTTTAAATATTACAGAAGATCAAAAACTTTAAGGTATTTATCTGAATTTATCTGGAAATTTACCATTAACGAAATTTAGATGATATTTAGAAAATGATAAATAATATTTAAAATATATTTCTAATAATAGTATTAGTACTAGTAAAATTAGTCTAGTAATATAGCAAAAGTATAAACTATAGCAAGTCTACATAAATTTTAGACAGCGACACAAAGAAAACACACGATTTTAAAAATACTATTGTTTTTGTGGCATGAAATATAGTTTTAAGTTTTTTTTTTCAGCGAGCATGTAGTTTAAACTTCAAATCTGCAGTTGATTTATATGGATACATTTTCTCTGGAAATTTGCTTAGACGGATGTGAAGTTTCTCTTATTTAATGAGACAGTCTCATTGTACACGTGTTGATATACCGTACTGCTTTGTCAGCTAGCTTCTGTTTTTTTTTTTTTTTTTTCTGTTTGAAGAACTGTTTGCAGCTGTTATTTGCATAAATCCATTTATATAAGACTTGATTAAATGTGTGTGTGTCTAAATGGTGCCGAGCCATGTGTGGGGGGAAAGGGATACTTTCACCTCTTTTGGATTTGACGCTTTTTTAACGAGTTTTGCACAGAGTTTTGCTCTGATACGTCAGGCAGCACAGCCATTTAATCAAAATCAATCTACGGGCTGTTTTAAAATGATTGACTGGCTTGTGGGCTGCCAGGTGAAAAGCCCTCCTATACAAGGTCAGTATGATCAGTGTAGTCATTCAGAAAAGGCTAATTAAAAGTATAACCTGTACTTTGGAGAGTGTATGGAAGAACTGTTATTTAACCACTAGTAATGCATGATGCCCGCAGTTTGTCTGTCACAGACCATATATTATAGCACTATGACTCATGGCACTTATTTAAAAAGCTGTAATTAACTGTCTGTGCATAACTGACTCAAAGTATGTGATACCTACTATTGACACACATCCACTTTAGAGAAGGGGCTTTTGAACTGATACAATCCTTATTGGCATTGATTACATTTGCCTGTGGATGTACTGACTAGCTTTTTAGAAGTTATCACTTAGGAATGTGCTTTAAATGTGTAGAATCATGGCAGATGGCTAGATATTTGTGAGAAATGAGTTCTTAGTTAAAACAATAAACATCATAAATGTAGCACTCGGTGTCTGGACATGATGGCTTAGGGCTGATATAATGTGAGATCAAGAGTTTGTGTGTATGTGCGTATATTCATGTTATTTGTCTGCAGACCTTTTTTCAGTTTCATCAGTGTATACTCTATCGTTCAAATGTTTGGCATTTAAATTGTAATACTATTTCACAATATTATTGTTTTTACTGTATTTTTTATCAAATAAATGCAGCCTTGGTGAGCATTAGAGACTTCTTTTAAAAACATTAACAAAATCATACTAAACTCCAACTTTTGAATGGAGATAGTCAAGCTCACTAATTGACCTTCATAAAACATTATGACCTGTCATTGCATAGTAAAAACTTTACTGATCAACTTATAAGCTTTCAAGGCTATACATAATTGAAAATATATGCTAATGTACCCGTACCTATTCTTTTTAAGTAATCATTATTCCTCATTAAATTTCAAATTTGAAAATTCCACATTTTTTTTCTTTCAAAAATATCATTATATTTATGTTATATTTGCCAATATTGATATTTAACTCTTTCCCTGCCATTCTGTCATTTATGCCACAACGCTTTCACAATATTGACACATTTTCCCAGTTGTTTATATCCATGGTAAGCATGGTAATCGAGAAAAATGCCGAACACCATTCGAGGGCCATAATATTTTGTAAATATGATCAAAAATGCTTGAGCTGGCTGGCAACTAAAAAATACAACACTGGCAGGGAAAGAGTTAATTGTGCATTATTCATAATTCGATTTTCTTTTACATCATCCAATGCTCAATTATTTCATCTTTTTATAAGGACTAATAATTTAAAACCGTGTTAAATCTGATCTTTAGCAAATCTCAATATTAACATCTACTTCATAATGGTACATTGAAATTTAATGCCTAAATTAACTTTTTTTGTAATTTTTATAGACAAAATAGTACATAATTTCACTGTCTGCCATTTATCGGTTATCTATCATAACATGAAAATAATTGACAGCTTTTATGTTAAACAGATTCAATCAATCACCTATATTAGCATGAACTTTGACAGTTTACAACTGAATATTGTAAAATGTTGGTTGTGCAGTGCTGCTGTACTGCATCTCTATTTAAAAAAAAAAAAAAAAAAAGGTAGTACTTGGAATGCTCAGAGCTATAAAATTGTTTTATCCCTCTAATAGCAGCAATATTGTAGAATCGGATGGGCTGTTTTGATGCCCGCTAAAAAACTGGGATGATTCAACCATGTTTCAATTTTGTCTCAGTAGAAGAGTTTTAAACCACAATAAGTTTAACATTGTTTCTATTTCTTTGGGATGTTAAAATTACTATACACAAAATGTCAGTGTTACAAAACCCAGTACTGACATACTTGGAGTCTAACTGGCAGTTAATTGATGTCTGTGTTGCCATAAGAACACGTATACTGTACACCATTTTTTTGAAGTCTACATCCATATTCAGTTTTTTAGAAGTCTACATCAATATTCAGTTTTTGCCATTCAAGTGTTGCTCTCTTGACCTCCACTGCTTTCATATTTTCAAATTCAGTGTTTCCTCTCACATTTTTGATTAACTGAACGGCATACATTCCTCTCGCTGAATCTTGAAAGAGCTGCTTTGTAAAGGAAGGCTCCTCTCTACAGTAGCATGCCTGGGATGAGTATAATGACGGCTGCTAACAACCATTCTGGCTAACTACCATTTCACAGTAATTATATAATTGCTCAGATTTTGAATTCTCTGTTAGACCCAAGGGATTTACAACAGCCTGCGTAAAAAGCTGATTGTCAGATTTTATTTTCAGAACGAATGCTGTTTATCAGCCATTAAATATAGCTGAATCAAAAGAAAGAATTAGCTTTTACATATCTAACTAGTTACACAGAATTAATCAAAGTGTCAGAAGGATGGGGCGGAACAGATACAACACATCAGTTCCAGCACTAATTGAATGAGTCTGTGAGGTCTGGCAGCAATGTCTTTCTTCCTGTAATCAGTTTAAAGAGTCAGTGTTAGAGACTGTGCGGTGCCACTGTTTGGCTCAGATGGTGTTTGAGCTGCTTCAGGAGAAGATGCAACCTAATTTTTCACCCAGATCCAGTGTCTACTGATTTATATCTCTAGTCTACATGTTCCAGCAAAAGCACAATATTATCACAGTGATGCAAAATGCTATAATACTTGCACAAAAAGATAAGTGTGATCTTATTGTGGCAAGCAGGACGAAGCCGGTGGCTTGATTGCTAATGGTATCTCACAAAGGAGCTCCAGTTGGATAAAAGGAGGAGTGACGACAGTGAAGGATGAGAGAGAACCAGGCCTGGGAAATTTACATTATGTTTTATTTATGTGTGTGCTGCTGTCGTCTGTGAGTGGCTGCTGCTTTACTTTCTTTTTGTGTTTGTTTTAGAATTAAAATGTGTGAAACATTGCCGGTTCCTGCCACTTTCTTCCCTGAAAACTAACCTCTCTAGACTTATTTAAAAGCAGACACTAGTTTGTTGTCATCAAGTCAAAATTAGTTATTGCCATTAAGGAAAGAAAAAAAAAAAAAAACTATAAAGGGCTTAAATGTACTGTGAAATTGTACATACCACGGTTTTGGGGTCACGTCGTATACGAGTTTGCTACATTTACATGTCCACCCCACCAGATACATGATTGCTTAAAAAAAAAATAAAAAAAAATAAGGAATTATTTATTTGTTACTTTAATTGATAGATTGACCAAAGCTGCACGGTAAAATGCAACGGTTGTTTTCAAACTTTTGATTAGCGTGTTGTGCATTGCCTATGATATCATTTTCTTTGCGCTTGAGAATTCATTAACATGCAGTGACAATGGCGGATGCACAATGTACAATATTATGCTTTTTCAAGAACAAGAGCTTACTTCACCTTTCAAAGAGGAGACAGCGAGTGAAGCGGCACCTGAGGCTTCCCATTTCCAGGACACGCATATTTCATCACCGGACTGTTGTAGTAAGACTTCCATGACTCAAATCGGCACAATGGCAAATGATTTTGTCTCATTATAACAGCGCAAACAACTTAAAATACTCCGTCATTTATACTCCGCCATTTATGGTCATACAGAAAAGAGTAAGACATCATTCGAAACTGCACAGGGTCTGTTTTTATTTGTGTACACTCATAATAAAAACAAAACATTGTGCTTAAAGGGATAGTTCACTTTGAAATTAAATTTTGGTATGTTTTAGCTTACCTCAAGGGCATCCAAGATGTAGGTGTCTTTTTTTCCGCAGTAGTGTCAATTTTGATTATTTTTTTTTTTTGACAGTCCTATAATGCAGGTCTGTGGTCACTGTCTCAAAGAGCATGCACAGAGTCCAAATTAAAACAATTCCCCATCGTCCAAATTAAACAATTCCCGATCGTAAGTACACATTGATGGCCTAAGACACGAAACGAGCGGTTTGTGTGAGAAAACGAACAGTATTTATATTGTTTTTTAACTCTTGTACACAGCCACGTCCAAGTGATCTGAGGGCGCTCGCATCCTGGTGTGTGACGTGTACGCAGACTGGTGCATAGGTATATATACACTAGATTTCGCCTTGGCTACGGCAGTTCATTGGAACGAATGCCGTAGGCAAGGCGGCATCTATTCTAGTGTATCTATCTATGCACCAGTCTGCGCACACGTCACACAGCAGGATGCGCGAGCGCCCTCAGATCACTAGGACGTGGCTGTGTACAAGAGTTAAAAAACTATATAAATACTGTTCGTTTTCTCACACAAACCGCTCGTTTCGTGTCTTAGGCCATCAATGTGTACTTACGATCGGGAATTGTTCAATTTGGACGATGGGGAATTGTTTTAATTTGGACTCTGTGCATGCTCTTTGAGACAGTGACCACAGACCTGCATTATAGGACTGTCAAAAAAAAAAAATCAAAATTGACACTACTGCGGAAAAAAAGACACCTACATCTTGGATGCCCTTGAGGTAAGCTAAAACATACCAAAATTTAATTTCAAAGTGTACTATCCCTTTAAAACAACAAACAGGATACCGCTTTCTGCCGTGCCATTTTCTTTCCGTGAAGCTTTGCGTGTCACAAAAATTAATCGTAACTCAGCGTGTAGACAAGCTCTTGCATGCTATCTGATGTCTTTTTTGGGTCAGTGCATAGATCGTTTCTTTTTCTGCTCTTTTTTCCTGTTGTGGCAGTTAGCAAACAGCATTGCATTACCGCGAGTGCCCCCTTCTGGATTGGAGTGTGGATCACCTGTGACTGACTGTATGGACCGAACTATGACATCATCCGTGCCGTGACGGTCTAGGAGGAATACATGAACCTTTACACCCCTAATAGAAAGATGGTGTACTCATATTACAATGAATGGGAGAAAGTGGTGTTAGAAGCTCTGGTTGCTATAGAAACAGTCAGTGTTCTGAGACCCGCGCTTAGGACTGTGTATGCGCATTTGCTGCTCCAGTTTAAAAAATAAGCTATTTTTTTAAATGCTATTTGAGCATGAGAAACCACATTTATGATACCGTTGTTGTCAGATTTCATTAGTGATTTCATATATGAAATTTAATCGTAACCTTGGTGAACAGTGTGGCAAGCAGGGCTGGCCCGAGAGCCATGGGAACCGAGCAAGGTTGGTTGGTGTGAGTGTTAATAAGCATCACCTGCCTTGCTCCGTTCCCATGGCTCTCGGCCCCCGTCCTGCTTGCCACAAACAGCTTTTGATAATTTTATGTTGCCCCATTCATCCCCTGTTCATTTCCCCATGCATGACTGAAATAGCTGACCCAGAGGCGTTTCAAAGATGGCCGCAAAGCGAAATTACTTTCCTGAAAGGGATTTTGATTCAGCTACAGCGATCTCTGGATGCCTTTGTGTATAAGGAAATTCCTGGAACGTCATAAGATTTATGTCTTTATGAGTCTCACATGTGGACTTTCTGCTTGAGGACGCCCTCCGGCTTCCAGTATGAATAAAACAGACATTACATCAGCTTTGCTTTTTTTTTTTTTTTGTAAGAGTCACTCATGCTGTATTTTGATTTAATACGCCATTTGGTTTGCGCAGCGCCACATGAAGTCGAACACACGTATTGACAAGGTACGGGTTTTAATTAAACTTGTGAAGATCTTGCAACCTCTTGATTGGACCAGTCTGTACCAATCACATTTTCCCCACACCGTTCAAGGTCACTATATACAAAATGCATGGTGGCAAAGCCATGGGAAGGCAAGCCTGCATCCTGACGTCACTGCCATTATAGACTGAGGTGCCTCACGTCATCCAAGTTTAGCCGTTACGCTTTTTCCAATGGTAAGAAACACAGACCCTCTCATCTCTCAATAATAAGACAATTCTGGCGACGATCACCGAATATGTTTAGGCAGCATTGTGAAATGTATTATTTGTGCACTCAAAGCAGATTTATACATCTAAGATAACTATTATTAATTTGAGTTGTTAGTTTTAATTTTTAATAATATCAGCTGACAAGGCTCCCTGTATGTTTACAGCATTAGTTGTGATTTTTTTCTTGAGAAAAATGAACATGTAGCGACTGTACCTGATATTTATACAAATGTGATCGATATCGAATCAAGATCAGAATCGTATCACAAGCTTATGAATTGAAATTGTGAAATTTGTATCAAGCTCTAATAAAAACAGTAGGCTACCAGTTATTGTGCCATGTAAACTTCGTAACATGTTGTCACTAAACTTAAATTTTCTGTTTTGAGAAAGTAGGTCTGAAAAAGTTTTTAATATAAATAAAAAAATTAAGCTAACACTTTATTTTAGTGTCCTTGTTACATATGTTACATGTACTTACCATAGTAATAACAGTAAATTATGCATAATTGCATGCAACTAACCCTCAACCAAATCCTAATCCTACCCTAACCCTATAGTAAGTACATGCAGTTAATTAATATTACTCAGTACTTAAATATATAATTTTACACTGTAACAATGACACCTTAAAATAAATTGTAACCAAAATGAATGATAGATTCTCCATTCGTGATGCGGTGGTGAGCTATAACACATATCCGTGTTCTTTCCGCATGTCTTTTATGTTTGTTGGAGATTGGATTCAAATCAAATATTGCCAAACTGCCCATATTACTTCTGAATATGATGTCGTCTTCATAAATCGTATGAAAATTCTGGAAATATATGGTTCAGATCACCCAAAACATGGAAATGGAAGAGTCCGTATATGGCCATTAGTGGAGTCTGGTTGTCATTTGGGGCAGTACCAAACCTTTTCACTATAGTGAAATAACTATAAATTCACTATAAAACAAAATCTTACTGAAAGCTCATTTCTTAACATATCAACCTTACATTTGGAACACCACTTGTTTAGATTTTTGGCTTTGATTTTCTTGCAGTTTTAGAGTAAAACATATTTTGTAAAATATATATTTTATATCAAATATAAAAATATATATTTTTATATTTTCATCAACTTTTTAACTTTCATATTTATTTTTCACTTCTACAATAATCTGCCAAGTGTCTTCTTTAAAAAGAAAAAAAAAAGTATTCATGCTCCAAAGTATTCAAGATTTATAAAAATTTTAGTTGAAAATGTCATTCCGGGATGGACACGGACAGTGGTTAAATTGTAATATTTCGCAACACTACAATTTTCACTGTATTTTGATCAAATAATGCAGCCTTCTTTCAAAAGCTTTTATATGGTAAGTACATGTATAACGTCTCGGGTTATGACTATAACCCTTGTTCCCTGAGAAGGGAACGAGACACTGCGTCGTGAAACGACTCTTTGGGGAACGCTCCCTTAGCGTGCGCCTCTGAAGTATGAATGAAACTAATCCAATCCTGATTGGTGTTGCGTCATGACGTAACATGTGACGGCATAACCGGATGCATAAAAGTGACGCTGGCACACACACACATTAGCCTTGCGATGAAGCAAGCCGCTCTCAGGCATTGAGGGGCGTGGCAGGACGACGCAGTGTCTCGTTCCCTTCTCAGGGAACAAGGGTTATAGTCATAACCCGAGACGTTCCCTTTCGAGGGAACTCGCACTGCGTCGTGAAACGACTCTTTGGGGAACGAATGCCCACTAGGCCACGCACCGATAAATGCCTGTCCTGGAGTGAAACTGAACTCAGGCACCCAACTAGGACGAGAGCACACGTGCACCCGGCGTACTAGGGAGGTGCAGACTATAAAACCTGATAAAAGTGTGTGGGGTAGCCCTAACCGGCTTGCCTCACAGACCTCCTGAAGGGGCACTCCCAAGAGGAGGGCTCTAGAGGACACCATGCCTCTAGTAGAATGAGCCCTTACGGCCAAAGGTGAAGGCAAATTGCGCACCTTGTAGGCCTACTTATGGTTTGTTTAGCCGGGAGCCCCTCATTAGGTGACCCGAAACACACTACAGTAAGTCCGACCTCCTCCAAGAAGAGGACCTCTCAAGGTAATACTCGGAACTCTGACTGGCAGAGCAAGGAACCTCTTCTCTTCTGCCGACACATGTGGTGGAGGATGAAATGCTTGCAGGACCATGGACCTAGCCATGTTAAATTGCACTTAAGGCACATAGCTGGGTCTCGGATGCAGGATGGCCTTAACTCCGCCGGGGCAAACCCCAAGCAAGCTGGCGTTAATGCCAGGGCTTGGAGATCTCCCAGTCTCTTTATAAGTAGCAGCTAAGAGAAAGGCTATCTAGAACGTGAGGTCCTAGGCAAAGCCGACTGAAGGGATTCGAAGGGAGCCAGGGATAGCCCTTCGAGAACCACCGCCAGGTACCAGGAAGGAACCCTGGACCTGACTGTCAGTCTCATCCTCTATGTACCAAGGAGAAATAGTATGACCAGATGGTGCCTCCCCAAAGGCCC
This sequence comes from Squalius cephalus, assembly GCF_949319135.1. Lineage (NCBI taxonomy): Eukaryota > Metazoa > Chordata > Actinopteri > Cypriniformes > Leuciscidae > Squalius > Squalius cephalus. Next base: position 22,407,357 of record NC_137126.1, read on the forward strand.
AATATTCAGTGGTGCATGGAACGCCGCAATGGCATCCATGTGCACCATCCAAGTGGACGGGGAGAGATTCGCAGAGAACGATCTTGAGAAAAAATCCAGAACTGAAGCCACTGGGCAGTTAGCTGGACCTAACACACGTTCTCTACACCAAGTGGAAAAACATTCCACTTAAGGCCATATAATCTCCTAGTCGACGCAGCCCTGGAGATAAGAATGGTTTAGACCACCCCAGATGATAGACAGCATTTAGGTACTGAGCCCCCTCAAAGGCCAGACCCACAATTTCCACAGCTCTGGGCGAGGATGGAATATAGTGCCCTCCGCCTGAGATAACAGATCCCTCCTCAAAGGAATCTGCCATGGCGGAGCTATCAGGAGTGAAATTAAGTCCGAAAACCATATTCGGGCCGGCCAAAACGGGGCAACCAGAAGAAGACTGATGCCCTCCTGACGGACCCTCTCCAGGACTCCCAGGAGCAGAGCGATCGGGGGAAAAACGTACAGGCGAAGCCTCGACCAGGCCTGTACCATGGCATCCAACCCCAGCGGGGCTGGATGAGTGAGGGAGAACCAAACTGGACAGTGGGACGTCCCTCGAGACGCAAAAGATCCACTTCCATTGGTCCAAACCTCTGCCATATCAGCTCCACCACCTCTGGATGGAGTCTCCATTCCCCGGGCCTCAGCCCCTGCCTCGACAGGATGTCTGCTCCCTGATTCTGAACCCCCGGGACATATATTGCTCTTATAGATAATATTTTCCCTTTGGGACCATAATGTAATCTTATGCGCCAATCTGGATAGAGGGCGCGATCTGAGTCCCCCCTTGTCGGTTCAGATACGCTACCACTGATGTATTGTCTGAACGTATCAAGACGTGGTAACCTTTGATGTCTGGGAGGAAGCTCCTCAGAGCCCTGAACACAGCCAATATTTCTTGGCAATTTATATGCCAAGAATGATAATGGTCCTGCCACAGACCCCTGGCAAAGCGATAACCGCGCCCCAGCCAGTGAGGGAAGCGCCTGTCGAAACGGTTTCCCGGCGACATGACGTCCCTAATACTGGCCCTTGGGACAAGAACCAAGAATTTCTCCATATTAAAAAGGGAACGAAGGCATCTGCGCGTAACCTTTATTATACGGAACGGATTCCCCTTGGGGGAAAAACCCCTTGGCTTTGAGCCACCACTGAAGGGGCCTCATGTGAAGAAGGCCCAAAGGAATTATGTTGGATGCCGCTGCCATGAGGCCCAGCAGTCTTTAAAATTGCTTTACAGTGATGGCCTGGCCTAGCTTTATCCCTGACACCATGGTCAGGATGGATTTCGATACGTGCGGGAGACATACGTGCCTGCATCGTACCCGAATTCCATACCACGCCCGGAAAAGTAGTTTCCTGAGCTGGTTCTAACACACTTTTCTTAGTGTAGAATCTCAACCCCAATTTCTGAATGTGGCCAAGAACGACATCTCGATGCCGAACTGCCATTCCTCGAGACTGGGCCAATATGAGCCAGTCATCGATATAATTCAGAATACGGATGCCCTGAAGCCTCAGTGGAGCCAGAGCTGCATCCATACACTTAGTGAACATGCGGGGAGAGAGTGCTGGGCCGAACGGAAGAACCCGATATTGGTATGCTTCGCCCCCTAAAGCAAACCTCAGGAACCTCCTGTGACATGGAAGGATGGAGACATGAAAATAGGCGTCTTTTAGATCTATCGTGACAAACCAATCCTCGGATCGGATTTGATTCACGATGATGGGAATAGTGAGCATCTTGAACCTGAATCTCCTCAGAGAACGATTCAACTGCCTCAAATCTAAAATCGGCCTCAGCCCGCCATCCTCCTTTGGAACTATACCGGCTGTAAAACCCGGACTCTTTCTCTGGTAGGGGAACAATTTCTATGGCCCCTTTGACCAGTAGAGTCTGTACCTCTTGTTCCATAACCCGAGCCTGTTCTGAAACCTGTGCAGTCGGTACCACCCCAGCAAACTTGGGAGGTCGGTAACCGAACTGCAGTCTGTACCCATATTTTATAATATTCAGGACCCATATAGATATATTCGGAAGGCATTTTGCCATTCTTCTACAAAATCTAAGGGAACCAGCCCCTCGAGACTGACCTCGGGTGTTTTTCGAGCACTATTCTCGACCTCCTGAAGCGGAGGACCGGCAGGAAAAAGTCGAGAAAGACTTGGTAACCATAGTCGGTGCCCTGTTGCAAGCTTTTGGGGTGAACGCCACGGTGTGCGTTCACTGGAAATCATTGTGGCCCGAAGCGCACTTTACGGCGGGATACAGATATCGATTTCCTGAGGGCTCCCCCAGAGGGGAGGCTCTTTGGGTTTTCGTTCTCGACACCCTGAAGCGGAGGACCGGCAGGGAATAAATCGAAAACAGTTCCGATGGGCAAACGCAAACACTGGCCGCAAGCCTTTTGGGCGCCTTTTACAGCGTGCATTCGCTGAAAACCGATGTGTCCCAAAGTGCACTTGAAGCTGGATATAAACATCGATTTCCTGAGGGCTCCGCGGAGGAGCGATTCTCGCTCATACCTCCACGGGGGGGGGGGGACAGCCATCTTCGTCTCGTTTTCGATGCCCTGAAGCGGAGAACCGGCAGGGAAAAATCTTAAACGATTTTTGACGTTTGCTGCTCATCATTTTAATTCTTCAGAATTAAATGCAGCCAAAAACACTCGATAAGTGAAACACGGTCTGGATGGTAGGTTGAATTAAATTATCTAACTACTTAAGGTCAGATAATATATTCCATCATTTCAATTCCATCATATTAATTCATAGAATTGAATGCAGCCATAATCACCAGACAATACTGTTTTAATATTTATTTATACGGTCTCGTAATCTACACGCTGCCTCGGCAAACGCGAGATTCGAGCCGTTACAATATATTTGGCTTTCATCCCTCGAGAAGAAAGTCATCAGGTGCGAGGTTTGAAACATCCGACAGCGCACGGCTTATTTTTATTGCACTCGCGCCGATATATTTCTCAATGAACACTGCCAGCACCCTCAGGAGCTGATTGTGAATGCCTCGCACCCAAACAGTATTATTTCACAGATCGCGTGTGTCCCTTTTATTGCAGACTCGTAATCTAAGCGCTGCCTCAACAAACGCGAGATTCGAGTCGTTCACAATATATTTGGCTTTCATCTCTTCGAAAAGAAAGTCAACGGGCTCGAGGCTGAAACACCCGAAAAGCACGGCTGTGTGCATCGAGATATTTCTTAAAAACCACAGCCAGCACCCTCAGGAGCTGACAGTGCATGCCTCGCACCCACACAGAATCTTTATTGCAGAGTAGCCGTCATCTACGCGCTGCCTCGACAAACGCGAGATCCGAGCTATAGATTCTGTATTGCAATGTAGTGGGACAACTTTTTTTTTTTTTTTTTTTGGTTACAACAACACTGGCGAGTGTGACTCATGTTCCTCGTTCCCGATGCTGAGCACATCCACTTCCTCAGAAGCAGATAGCTCAAGCATCGGGCACTCGTCACGGGCAGAAGAAGCCACATCGCGGGCTTCTGCGTCGTGAGCGAGCGTTATAGAATCTGCGGATGATGAACAAGAAAGTGCCTCGGCAGTCTCGTTCTCATCCGTGAGATCCTTCTGCGATCCCCACGATCCAAGCCACCGCGCTGCCTCAACGGACGCGGGACTCGAACCGCGGGGATCGCGAGCCAAGTGGGAGCACAGCACTCTATAGTACTTTCACTTAGTGTTCACAGGCAGCCCCCTCGAGAACTGGCTGTGCGTGCTGCGCTCCTAACAGTGTACACACAACTGATGCGTGTCTCCACCCGTGAGAAATATAGGGCAGGGGTGCACACACCTAGTGTAACTTCACTCGCCATAATATAGAGGATTTCACTGACAAACAACATCAAATAAGACAGACAGTTTCACAGAGAGCGCTTGCTGAAGAGCGAAAGCTAATGTGTGTGTGTGCCAGCGTCACTTTTATGCATCCGGTTATGCCGTCACATGTTACGTCATGACGCAACACCAATCAGGATTGGATTAGTTTCATTCATACTTCAGAGGCGCACGCTAAGGGAGCGTTCCCCAAAGAGTCGTTTCACGACGCAGTGCGAGTTCCCTCGAAAGGGAACTACGAATATATATATATATATATATATATATATATATATATATATATATATATATATATATATATATTTTTTTTTTTTTTTTTTTTTTAATGGCACCATGCCACAAAATCCATGCTGACACCAAGGTAGTTCATTGTATGTGAAGACCAGTTGTCATGTGAAGGACAGTGTGGTTTGCTTTCATTACACTTCAGTGGGCATTTTCCAGACACCTTGCGTGATGTCATGTTGAGCACATTTGTGATACAAAATTTTAGTTTTGTTTTTTTCCTCACCAAAGACCTGCCCAACACACACACACACACACACACACACAAATACACACACACTCTTGTCCCCCCTTTCGCAACCTTGTTTTTCATGTTAGAGGCGCCGGGCCAAATCCCTAGTGTGCAGCAGTATGTTTCAGAGAGAAGATAACACAAGACTCAAAGAAGGTTCTAGAAACCAGACCCAGCAGAATGAGGGGAAGCAAGAAAGTCGGAAGATGTAGCATGGGGACTGGCCCTTTCATGTCTGTGAGCTGTCACTCTGCTCTGTAAAAGAAAGATAGAACAGCAATACAGTAGAAAACCACAACAAGATACAACTCACAATGGATGGAGTCAAGTGCTTGGATGTGTGATGTTATATTTGTATTCATGCAGCTCTTTAAAATGCTACACAGCTGTTTTATGGCTATAGTATAAATGGTGTAAATGTGTGTTCCTGTGCCTTTGAATTGTTTTAACATAAAGGCGTACTTTGTGCCCTGGTTGTGTATGTGTGTTTATATTTGCCAGGAAAGGCTGTGTTTGGCACATAGAAGCTTGTAACACAGTGCCTGTGCATGTCTTTTTATAGTTAAACTTCTGTCTTGGCTCAGATAATGACTCTTATGGATGTTGTAGAGTAGCAGACACTGGCACGCACCTGAATAGCTGCGTTGTTACTGGGTTGGTGCATCCGCACAGCTCAGATATCTCTCTTTTTCTCGCTGTCGCTCTGTCTTCTGCTTGTTTACATGGATTATTGACTTTGGCTTTGACTTTCTACATCTCTGTCTCTGGATGAAAATACCAAAGGAAGTAGAATCAAGTTTAATATCAAATGGAATTTTTTTCTTGATTTTTATTGGATTCTGTCATTTTTCTTGATGGGAGAGTACACAGAGGACAGGAAATTAAATGACTTGTGTCTTTCTATGTGGTCCACAGATATGTCTCCTTATACTGTATGCTCTAGATGACTAGACGCATGAACTCATTTTTAATTACATCAAATAGTTCTGGCCCACACACTGTACACCCCAGCAGTATGATGAAGCCATATAATGCTTCTTTTTTACATTGCTCCTTGTACAGACAGACCACTAATATCCCTCTAGAGAGAGTTAACCTCCAATTTCCACCAACACCACAAAAACCCAAACAATTCATCACATACAGCCAATGAGGAAAACTTAACCTCAGTCCTGATATGATCGGGACCCAAGAAGAGCTGAAGTGAGATGAATTGGATGAAGACAGAGTGAAGAAGAAAAAGAAAGTGTGCCAGGAGTCTTCCTGCTGCAACCTGATCAGGTTGATGGAGGTCGATGATAATGGCTGGAGACAGGTCGGGTTCATCCTTGCCTTTAAGGCCCACAGCACAGCGATTAACAGTCAAACACATGCATACTCAGCCGGATAATCTGAGAGCTGCTGCTGAATGATAAATACGGGCTGTGCTCCGGCTGAGCGAGTGGCAGGGTCAGACAGCAACAACAACGTTTAGATATTGTATTAAAACTTGCCCTACGAGACTGTCCTAATTCCAAAGAGCCTGACCTTCAGGCGATTATGAGAACGGTCATCAGCTACATTTACACAGCAGCAGCAGTCAGACGGTCCGGTTGGGAGAGCTAAAATAAGTAATGAGTATGAAAGGAGATGACAGCCGTATTATATTCTTCTTCCATCCACCGCACATTTTCAGACGTCACAAATGGATTTTGAGTGGGTTCAGCTGATATGTGCTCTACGAACAGAATTGCAACAGACAGTGTCATATATGTATGAAATAAGTATGGGCTTCCCGGTGTTTTATTTTATTATATTTTTTTTTAGTCAGTCACTAATGTAAGGCCTGTCAGCCTTTCTCAGGTTATGAAATATGTCAGAATAAAACTCTCTGAAGATCACATATCTGTAAGAATGGAAGCACTGGGAGTGTCCCCTGAAATTGGCCTTTTTTTGTGTGTGTTAGAAAAGAGAAGATATTAATTTAATAGAAGATTATTAAAAAAATACATAAAATAGTATGTATTATGTATGATATAAATATGTGCAAAACCATCCGTTTTTTTTTTTGTTTTTTTTTGCTGTCAATCACTAGTGTAAGGCCTATCTCAGGTTATTAAAAATTGTCATTATGAAAAAAAAACACCTGTTAAATTTCAATAGCTTTGGTGTTACCAGATAGATTACATGAAAGAGGATTTACCACCTCTCTCTTTCTCTCCTTCCTCCCCTCCAATTTCGTCATATCCCTCTATAGCAGCAGATGGTGAGGATCCGACTTCAGCAGGTGGGATATATCTAGATATGGTAATTGTTGTGCTCCCCTCATTTGGCTTCTGTATCTCTCTTTGTTGCACTTCCTTCTACTGTTGTCAGTTTTGGCATGTGTGACCTTCCCTGCATGAATTTCACACGTCTTTTTCAGAGCTCTTCCCTTACCTGTTTCTTCACACCTTCTCAAGATCTCTTCTAATGTCACATCGTCCTTGCTGTGTTATTCTGTCTTCTCACCATGACATTGATGCATAGAGCATCTCAAAACCTGCGTCATAAATCCCCGCTTATGAAATATCACCTGGTCTCTTTTCAAATGCTGCTATTCTGATCGCTCACTCGCGATCGAATTTGGTTGCTGTCACTGTTGACATTTTTTCTTACCTTTTATAAAATGTTATAGTTCTGCAGATTTTGCACTGTGGATACATATTCGAAAACACACACACACACACACACACACATTGAGTAATATAAGGTGTTTGCTTTTCTCCACCTTCTCTCGACCTCCTTGGCTCCTCAGTAGCACACCCATTGATTCCTCTCATCGCGCCTGGTCAGCACTAGTTCTCAAGCCCACTGATCTCTGTGAGCTGTGCTGCTTTGAAGAGCGCTCTGATTCTTCTCTCCTGCCTCGTTGTTTTATTGGGTTCCAAGCTTTCAATAAAACACTCCACCCCTCACGTCTTCACGTTCCCGAGTGTTCCTCTCATATTGTGAACAAGATGCACATACTTCTTTTGCTCTCTGTCACCATAGACAGTTTCAGGTAGACTTCTGTGTACATTTTTAGACTTATGATGATTTAGATTCTCTTTTGATTCTCTTATGTAGAGACAAAATTACCGTTGTTCAGCAAATTTTCTTCTTCTTCTTCTTAATATCATTAATTAATCTTTGTCATTTGGATACGTACCAAAAACTTTTAAGCTGGCTATGATTAAACCGCTTGTTAGAAAACCGCAACTTGATCCTACAGAATTAGTCAATTACAGGCCGATCTCGAATCTAACTTTACTGTCAAAGATACTAGAAAAGGCAGTATCCTCACAACTATGTTCCTTTTTAAAAATAAATGGTACAGGTATCTGCGAGGATTTTCAGTCAAGATTTAGACCATACCATAGTACTGAGACAGCTCTCATTAGAGTCACAAATGATTTGCTCTTATCATCCGATCGTGGTTGTATCTCTCTATTAGTGTTACTCGATCTTGGTGCTGCATTTGATACTATCGACCACATCATTCTTTTAAATAGACTCGAAAATTATGTTGGCATAAGTGGAATTGCATTAGCATGGTTTAAATCATACTTATCTGACCGTTATTAGTTTGTAGCAGTAAATTAAGAGATGTCTTTTTGATCAAAAGTTCAGTATGGCGTACCACAAGGCTCAGTGCTAGGACCTTTGCTGTTCACTCTGTACATGATACGCTTAGGAGATATCATTAGGAAGCATGGCATAAGTTTTCACTGTTATGCTAATTATACTCAGCTTACGAAATAAATCACTAAATCAAACTTACCAATTCACTAAATTAACGGAATGCATAGCTGATATATAAAAAATGGATGACTAGTCATTTCCTACTACTTAATTCTGAAAAAACAGACATTCTAATTATTGGACAAAAAACTTCCTCACGTAATAACCTAGAATACTGTGTAACACTTCATGGCTGCTCTTTCTGTCTTCGTTGTCGGTTAGGAACCTGGGTTTGCTCTTTGATACCAATCTTTTATTTGAATGTCACGTGTCTGTAAAACCGCATTTTTCCATTTTAAAAATGTATCTAAATTACGTCATATACTCTCAATGACAAATGCGGAACAATTAGTTCATGCGTTCATGGCATCAAGGCTAGATTATTGTAATGCTAGTATGGGTGGTTGTCCTGAACGCTTAATAAACAAACTACAGCTGGTCCAAAATGCAGCAGCTCGAGTTCTTACCAGAACCAGGAAGTATGACCATATTAGCCCGGTTCTGTCAACACTGCATTGGCTCCCTATTAAACACTGTATACATTTTTAAATATTGATTACTTACAAAGCACTAAATGGTTTATCTCCCCAGTACTTGAGCGATTTCTTAACGCATTATAGTCCTTCACGTCTATTGTGATCTCAAAATTACGGCCAGTTGATAATACCTAGAATATCAAAATCGACTGCTGGTGGTAGATCCTTTTCCTATTTAGCACCAAAACTTTGGAACAGTCTTCCTAACATCGTCCGGGAAGCAGACACACTCTGTCAGTTCAAATCTAGACTAAAAACAAATCTCTTTGACCTACAGTAGCATACACATAACACATTATAGACTCCTATAATTCAATGTTAGGCTGCATAGATTAGGTCAGCCGGAACCGGGAACACTTCCCATAAATTCTGATGTACTTGTTACATCATAAGAAGGATGGCATCTACGCTAATATTAGTCTCTCTGTTTATCCCGAGGTTTACTGCAGTCCGCCGGACCCAGGCCCTATCTAGAGCTGATGAAGGACCTGCGCCTGAACCCGACGACAACGCAGTCCTGAAGTGTCAACTAGTCTCTCCCCTGTGAAGGCTTCCTTCCCTTCACCTCTGTACAGATAAAACGTTGTCGGCATAATTCCGGTTCACGTGGCTTTGTGGAAGCGATAATTTATTCTTTATTATACATTTATGGCGTTTTCACAGGTTTGCGTTTTTGAGGTTTGTGCAGAGATAACCTTTTTTTTTTTTTTTGAGGCCTGCACTGTGGAATCTATTTCAGGGTTTGCGTTCTCGAGCCACCAGGCACTGTTTTGTGCGGATGAGCGGGCCGGAGCGCATTAAGGGTTTTCTGTTAGAACGGTGTTGTGTAAGCGGCCCCTAAGTTAATAACTAATGATCTTTGCAACGGAAGTGAATCAATCAATCAAAACTTTAGCTGGACAATAACCTTATTCTAGAGCTGCTGTAAAGCCCAAACAATCTCTGTTACTGTAATTTCCTATTATCACTGTAAAGCTGCTTTGAAACAATCTATATTGTTAAAAGCGCTATATATTAATGAAGGTGACTTGACTTTTGATTCTCTTATGTAGAGACACAATTACCGTTGTTCAGCAAATTTTCGCAATCAATATCCAATCATTTCAATGGGAATTTATCATGAAAGATTTCCCCACGCAGATTTCACAACGGGTTCAAACTGGCCACGCGGATTCACCATTTTAGTTTTAGTTCTCACAAAAATGAAAACCTGTATGAACTTCTTTCTTCTGTGTAAAGATAAAATAAGAGATTTTTGAGTGGCTATTCAATGGAAGTCAACGGTAACCAACATTCTTCAAACTTTCTTATTTTGTGTTCTGTAGAAGAGCGTAATACAGGTTTGGGATGAGATGAGTGTGAGTTTTTTCAGTTAACTACAGTATTCATTTAACTTTAGCTTCTGCCTTTAAAGGTACAATATGTAAGATTTTTGTAATAAAATATCCAAAAATCACTTGCACAGTGTGATATTATTCCCGAAGTTGTGTACTTAAAATATCCCAAAAGTTCCCAAAGATTTTTTATTTCAGAGAAATTCCAATTTTAAATAATGACTCGTCCCTGGTCAGTGTCACCTGTCAATGACGTTATATCCATGTTATCCCTGGTTTCTGCACGTACTGCCACAGTAACCATGGCAACAGACGTGGACAACTGTGTTACGTCTAGCGGCACACTCATGCTGTTGTTATTTCGTTCAAACATTATGGACCATGACAAGCAGACTTTGGGACAAAAGGAGAACTAAAACGAGAATCAATATCAGCGTGGCATTTTCGAGATGCCGAGAGCTCCACGTCCGCGACTAACTTCGACTTGACAGAGACGCCGCTCTTGCATGTACTTTATTAGACAGTTGAGCAAATGTACATAAAACTAATCAATGTTATATAGCTCAACATGATGAAATGTTAGAATATGATCAGTATGTTATTCTAATTTTGATCTAGCTTACTGCTAGTCTCATACTATCAGGGTTGGACTGGAAATAGAGTCGGTTTCAGATGTGAGTGAAAACAAGTTTATTGAATAAGAATTCAATGTAGTGAGAGACAGAGTCCAAAGTTCAAAGAGCGGCCGAGCAGTGGTACAGGGTAGCGCAGGGACGCAATGGCAACAATTCCTCTGTGAGACTCCTCAGGGACAAACAGGGATCCAGGAACAGAATTCCAGATAGAAACACGAAGACGAGAAACCAGAGACACGAACAGGAACAGGACTCGTCCACAATTAACCCAAATGATCTGACAACACAGGACAGAAATCACAGACATTAAATAGCTGATGAGTGATCAGGTAGTTAGCAGACACACCCACAGGTACACACTGAACACACTGAGCCACTGAATCCATGACACATACAGCCAACAAACTAACACATAGAATAAAATTATAACTTTCAACACACTCAAATGCAGTTGCAAGTGAAACAGCGCTGCGTTACCTCACAAGTTTAATTTGTCAAATAAACTGACCTTTGTGAGTAGTAATTCTGCACTTGTGGGTAGTTCGGTAGAATGAAATGTCCTTATTCCTTTATATCCGCGGGACTCGGTGTGGCGCTGATGTCTGTCTCTCATTAGCAATCGTGCCATGCTTCATACCACAGTCATGTTAAAAACATCAATGTATTCACTCATCCATAAACATTATTAGATCCATCAGTATGACGACAAGTTCCATAATTCCGCTTATGCGTCATCAACCGACACCTTTGTAATTGTGAGATGTTAGCAGCGACCCCTAGCGGTGAGAAAAATGACATATTGTAGCTTTAAAGGGATACTTCACCGTTTTTTCATATTAAACTATGTTATTCCCTTAACTAAGACGAGTTGATACATACCTCTCTCGTCTCAGTGTATGCACTCAATCGCTCTGGCACGCGGCAACACTTTAATAGCACTTAGCTTAGCCCAGTTCATTCATTAGGATCCATAAATATAATGTATGGCGGAATAGCACTTGAAGTTGGAATCACTTCGACTCGGCGCAGTAAAAAGTCACGCTTGAAAAATCCTCTCCCTCTCACTTCTGTCATTAGAACCAACGTGACTTTTTACTGCGCCAAGTCGAGGTGCTTCCAATTTCAAGTGCTATTCCGCCATACATTATAGTTATCCTTTTTACCCGCTTAGAAAAGCGCCACATTTTATTTTGTGTCACCATACTTGGTCATGTAACTACTCGTGTAACTGTATTTAAATAGGGAAAGCGTGGAGGTGTTTGGTCGCTTCTAGCTTCATCTCTGTCTGGATCCTAATGAATGAACTGGGCTAAGCTAAGTGCTATCAAAGTGTCACCGCACACCAGAGCGATTGAGTGCACGCTCTGAGACAAGAGAGGTATGTATCAACTTGTCTTAGTTAAGGGAATAACATAAGTTTAATATGAAAAAACGGTGAAGTATCCCTTTAAGTCTGATCCAGTTAATGCACATGCATGTTCTAGTGTAAATAAACCCAATCAAAAAGCTTACAGGCTCTTGTAATTGTATGATAGGACTTCCATTCCAACAGCCATATTTGCCTGGTTTCAAAGACAAGGCTTAATCCTATAGTCCCAGACTAAAATGCATATTTGAGCAGTCTTTACTGAAAGCAGCTTGCACTGACATATCTTAAAATATGTCAGTGCCATTGTTTTGTCTCAAGATGCACATCAGGAATGTTTTTTTCTTCTAAGGCACGTTTATAAAAGCTACTTAAATATCCTAATTTAACTAAGGCCTACTAATTGGCTTAATCTAAGCCCAGTTTATGAAACCAGGCCAGTGAGTGTTATGATTTATCCCATTCACATGCTTCGAGTAGGCTGTTTCCTCCACCTCAAAAAGACTCTGTGGTTACTTATGCTTTTCTCAAATAGCCACACTATCTATATTGCAGCCATCATATCCTATCCAAAAAACTGTCATTTCATATTAGTTTAACTTCCAAAGTGGCTTTTTAGAATTTCAGATTAGCTCTGCTAACTCTTCAGCCAGGCGTACTTTATGCTGATGCTACTATATTTGTTCAATAGTTTACACTTACCAACATCTCTTGGTTTCCCCACAGAATTTATGATCTTTGATGAACATAAAAGCCTGCAAATGCTACTGCTTACAACTGAATACTTATTTTATTCTTTCATATACTGTATATGCTATCATCTTAAATCATTGATTATCAACCACACAGTTCTAGATTTTGATCTTGCTTTCTTAGTTAAATTTCATATATATGGTTTAGTTGTATTTTATTTTACATTATGTGCACTTATATGTACTTACAGTGTACTTACCTAAGATAGTACGAAGTAATATAAGGTAACACATGGGTTAGGGTTATGTTTAGGGGTAGGACCAGGGGTAGTACCTAGTTATTACCCAATTATGCAATTATAATAATAAATACATCCTATGTACATGGGGAACAGAACTGTAAAATAAAGTTCTACCATATTTTTGTTTCATTTTAAGGAGAAAAAAAGTGTGATATGCCAGTTTTATACATTTGTGTGGTTTGTATAATTATAACTAATGTAAACACTAATGTAATTATTTGTGTTCTGTATATGTATGTATACAGAACATAAATACATACATACATATATATGTTTATATGTATGTATGTATGTATATGTATGTATGTAATATATATATATATATATATATATATATATATATATATATATATATATATATATATATATCAGTGATGCGCAGGTCAATGTATAAACAAACCGCACCCGACCGACGTTTTCAACTAACCCGCCCGCAACTCGGACCGCAAAAAAAGAAAAAGAAAATATTGTACCCGACCCGCTTCCTGACCCACATTTTTTAAAAGTAGTAAATGCTCATCGTAGCGTCTCAATATTACTAAATATATTCTAATTTTGTCAAGAATTATAAAAAATCGTCAATAAGCTCATCATTTGTACTAAAATAGTCTAAATGTTTAGTTTTAAAAACTATTTTAAAAAGCTGGTTATGTATATTTTGATGTTTCTGCGCAAGTTCAGCAGACAGTGAGGTTCGGGTTTGTTTTGATCAGAGCTTGTGAGTGGAGAGCGCATTTCTGAATATTCCGCTCCGCTCGCTCATTCCGCTCAGGGTCGCTCGCTCAACCCAGAATGGCCTGCTGGTTCGAAAATATGTGGAATAAGGGCTGCCTCTGACTAATTTTTTTTTTTCTAGTCGACTAGTAGTTGTTCATTTAAGCCATTCGTGGACAAATCACCCCTTTATATTAATTGAATTACTTAAATATAGCCTACAGGATAATAAGCGTTATGACTGCACGCGTAAAGCTTGCCACAAAGAACCGGTTAAAGTAATGATTATGAATGTGTCTAAATTAGCAAGGAGACATTTAATTGTTTAGTAATAAACTGGTGTTTTCTGTGTCGCTGCAAAGATGAAGTTGGCGATGCGGAGATTGCGGACTCGCCATGAACGCCAGAGAGAAATGCACATTTCATATGGACTACATAATCAGAGAGTAGCCTATTTATTTTGGTTTGAATATTTTCGTTTAAAAGTAGACATTTCAAGCTTTCTGTAATATATAGCCTATATTTCTCAAATCTGTGAGGCACAAGGCGCCCTCCAGTTCACATGCAATGCAAGTGATCGTGCCAGTGCCTTATTACATTGTCTGATATATTTGCTTCTTATTTATTAAATACGGGCAACTGATTGATAAAACAATGATCAAAATTAAGATACAATTTTTACAAAACGAAAATATTTTAAAAAGAGTTTTCTATAAAACAAAACTTAATGAAGTCGTCAAAATCATGTTTTACCAAAAACAGCGCCGTTGCTAGGAGGGCGCCAGCGCCTCTGCCTCTCAGCGCCTCTGCCTCGCGAGTGGATGATAGCTCTGAAGACGCCTAGCAATGATATACCTTTAGTAGTAGTATACCTTTAGTTAAGTTATACCTTAAGAGTCTTCGTAGCCCGCTAAGAGACAATGTTATCGGAAAATGCAGCCCAGGTGATGCATATGATCCGTAATGGAGATTCCAAAGCGCTCTTCTTTGGTCAGAACCATGGAGAGCGATCGCGGATTTACTTTTAACAATGCAACAAAATATTTAAAGAGCATCAAGCTATTACAATCTATATTATGTATGCGCACAGATAATATAACAGTAGGCTATATTAGTCAATATTTTTTTATTAGGTTAAGCAGTGATTGGATAACGTTTTTTTTATTTTTTATTTAACGTTTTTAATTTAAGGCCCACCCACAATTGGTCTGGCCCATCCAAAACTGGAATCCTGGCGCCGTGCCTGGTTGGTCGTGCCAGTTTTGTGGTTATCAAATGTGTAAATAGCATCGCAAGAAGTACACATGACAAAGCCAGTACTTTGGTCATCATCTTTCATTATTTTGGCAAATGTCTCCCATACTTTGCTCTTTCTATTTGTGTATTTGCGGAGCTTCCACTCCCCAGTCTTCACCTTTTGTCTTGCCGCCTCCATCTCTACCTGCAGACTGAGCTTGTGCGTCATCTTCGCGCCAATTATTCAACCAATAAAGTGTAGGCCTATGTATTTCATAGAAAATTGTGTCTAGTACTATATAAATTACAAAGGTTTAATTGGCATCTTTATTTCAAACGACCCGACCGACCGCGACCCGAATATCATTAAAAATATTTTTGGATAACTCGTAACCGCGGGTAACCGCGGGTGACCGCAGGCACCTGCTCATTTTGGATCAACCCACGCATCACTGATATATATATATATACTGTATATATATACACACACACAGAACATAAATAAATACATTAGTGTTATCCACACAAATGTATAAAACTGGCAAGTGTGTGTGTGTGTGTGTGTGTGTGTGTGTGTGTGTGTGTGTGTGTGTGTGTGTGTGTGTGTGTGTAGCTAAATCATCCTTCCCTAAATACATTTTTAAAAAATGCTCAGAGCGGATGAACTTTAGATTTTTGTTTGGGATAGTTTTGATTGGTTTCAGATCTAAAGCTTACATATAATCTGGTATTATTTTGGATTATTTTATTTTCCACAATCCACAAGGGTTAGAACAGTGACCTCAATGGATTCTTCAGTAGGGGCCTGCATTGATTTTAGACTTTTAAACCTAGAATTATGACCTGTTGATGCCAAAATTATACATTTCGTGGGGTTGGTAAGTACATGCAGAAATGTACCTTTGTGCGTATGAACAACATCATTGGATTCAATGATAAACATGTGGTGTGATGCTTGAATCAGTGCGCTCCTGCAGAATACTGTTCAATCAAGAGCCCCAGGCTGTCAGCTTAATAGCATGCTACATGTTTGATATAATTATATAGATTAAGTGAGATCAAAAGCACTATTATATAGGTAATCATTTAATCCCCCTCAAATGCATTTATTCCTGTTACAGCAGCCTTATCAAAAGCTATTTGCATTTTATTGTCTTGCCAAGTTTGAGAGCAAGAGGAAAATGGGAAGCAGGTTTCTTTTTGTTGCTTGTGATTGCCCCCACATGTCTTGTTTTACTGTATGAACTCTGACTTGGCATTGAGACAAAGATTACAAACCATATACTGACTCATCTTTGCGTTTCAACGGGAGCGAAAAACTGAGCCGTATAAGCTCTTTGGACTGTATATATTCCACTGTACTTTCAGAGCTGCAATTGGTCAAATAAGTATGAATAAAACTTCAGAAGTTAAAACACAATCTAAATATCAGCTCCTTTTAGAACCATTTATTTTATTTCTTAACAGCATCAATGTGCTTTTCACTTCTCCATTTTTTGTTCAATTATGAATTTGATATGTACATTTCATATGCAGCTTGAGAGCATTCATCTTAGCCCACTGGGCCCTTATTAGTGTAGTTGCTATGGAGGAGTGTGTTGCATGAATAATACACTTTCTTCTTCCTCCTGGGGAGTTTGAGCGATGGAGCTAGTAACTGAAGTGAACATTAGTAATGCCATTATGTAACTAAAGGTGGGACCAAGTTCACCAGCCATTATTATGACCCCTCCATCCGACACTCACATGCTAAAAGCCCTCTTTTTTTTAAATGCCTTCCTTTGGCACAATTTTTGTAATTCAAGAAACAATATTCCTGCTATTCCTGGTAATTGTTACCTTCAAACAGTTCACAATAATTTGAAGTGTTTACATAATAATACTCAAACAAGCAAACTAAAACAAGCAACAGCATCATCAAGCTTTCACTACTGAAGAACAGACTAACAACGTGGCCTTTTGAAAAGCTCAGTAAAGCATAGGATAAATACATGTTCTGTAAGCAGGTTAATAGCACAGCGTTTGCCATATAGGAGAAACAAAATGGCTGGAGAACCGCGGCTGACACATGTTAATCTGTCTTATGAAACACATAAAAATGTACACACATCCATCCATCTAATATAATCACCCAGCAATAGTACCTCCTACTTTACCTGCATACATATAGTGTACATGTGTAAAACAAATATATACGGTATAGGAAATCTAATCTCGGCCGCATGAATGTTTATTTCATTGCAAAATGTAACTACTGTATATTGTTGACCTTTATATAAAGTTTGATATATACGTATGTCCAACTTTTTCCAGATACATACAGTATACTCGCATAGGGTGATATATACTACAGTATATAGCATATCTCAACTGCTTGATTGCTTGTATCATCACAAAATGCAGATAATATTGCCCATCTCTAATCTGCTAAATGTGACTAAGATATTATAAACATTATACAGTATATATTCACATCATGAAGTTGCTTTGAAACTCTGTGAAAAGTGTTGTTCAAAAACATTTGACTTGACTTATCTTGTGTGATTCATTCATTAATGTTGATATTCTTTCAAAAATGCAATTACGTCTCGTTAAAGGATTACAAAATCGGTGCACCCTAATCGGTTAGTCTATCCAAAGAAAATTGTTGCACGAGTTTTCATCTGGCCATGTCTGTCCTTGTCAAGCTCTGCATTCTTGGAGGGATGTGGGTTGACAGGAGAGAATCTCCAGACTGTTCTTCTCCTGCCAGACTGCTATCATGGTGACATTTCCATGGCATTTCCTGGCTTCCTCTTGCACCCTCACCCTCAATATTCGAAAGACTTTCCAAGGTGAGCTTGAACTTACTTTGGCTCCCTCAAGAGGTTTCGCTCCCTTGGTGGAGACCTGGAGAGACGCTGATTAATATATTTTGCCTCTGTTCTGTTTTTTACTTGAACTTGTAGTTGCTCTCCATTCAGTTTAGTCAGCATGTCTTGTCATATAAGAGCTTGAACTCTGGAAATTAGAGAGAGGGCAGACGGCTCTAAAAGCTTTTCTCTGCCAGTCGTGGTTCTTAGTGGGAGAGGCGAGTGTACTGGGCAGGAGGCAGTGAACTGGTAGGAGGCTGATACTGCACTCCCCATAAAGGATGGAGACAGAATTAGGCCACATATGAGCTGTGTAAGCTCTTACCCTGCAAACTCTGTGAGCTGAACATCTCTTTAATGTGTCTGCATAGGCATTAATGTGAAGGTGTGGTTTTTCTGTGGTACAGTGATTCTTGATTAAGGAAACAGTGTTCTAAATTACAGTATTGTGACATTGCTTTACTACTGAGTGCATGTAAGATGTGCAACTCAAAGTTTGAAGACATAATTTAAACTGAATTGGCCGCACCCCATAAAAAATGTAATTGGAATTTGATTTGGAATGACAGGAAGAGGAATTTACATAATCGTGAGCTTAGAATTATAAGGTTCTATCTCCACTTTTGGTCGAAATTGAGTTTTTGACATAATCTGATCCATAAGGTGTTTATTAATGCCTGTGTGGTGTTATTTTTGTAAAAAAATATTTTGTTAGTAGTTATTAATAAAATAAAAAGGTTCCATCTCAGTTGTGCCAGCTGGGATGTAAAAACTTTGATGCTCAATATCTCGGAACTACCCTAAACGGAGATAGAACCTTATAATTCTAAGCTCACGTAATGTCAATCTGTCAATCTATCAATCAATCAATCTATCTATCTATCTATCTATCTATCTATCTATCTATCTATCTATCTATCTATCTATCTATCTATCTATCTATCTATCTATCTATCTATCTATCTATCTATCTATCTATCTATCTATCTATCTATCTATCTATCTATCTGTCTGTCTGTCTGTCTGTCTGTCTTTGTATTGTTCTATCTATCATTCTGTTGATATATTCATCATTTAATCAATCTATGCATATAAACCTCTACACCTCCAGGCTTTTAAACTTTCAAAAAAGGCTTTGCAAGCCACCATGCAACGTTGATAAACATTGCTTGTTTAATAAAAACTTTGAATTTCAATTAGTTTCAGTTATTCTTCCTTAATTTCAAATCCGAATAGCAATTATACATCCTCTACATCCACTCTTCTTATTTTAAAATTGAGGTTTGAATTGCTATTAAATAAATGAATAAAGTTATAAAATAAATTCTCAATTCAATTCTGAATGGTGCACAACCGTGCAAAATAGATTGGGGTTGGAACATTGTACTTAAGTTTGTACTTTGAAAGAGTCATATTTAAATGTCACAAATTTGATTATTTGATTAGTTACCTATAAATAGTGCAGACTATTATGTTTGTAATTGATTATACATTGCGACATTTCTTTGTTTTAAAATGTTCAAACTTTATTTCCTAGCTTAAATGAAAAAATAAAATAAAAATGGTATAGTTGATATAGCTATAGTGGAAAAAAAGGCTCTCTGGAGTCCCCAGCCTCATAAGATACATACAGGTCATGTGCACATGACCTCACTGTTGCTCTGCGCTGGTGCTTTGCTTGATTTGGCTTTACTGGAAGTCTGATTTGAGCTCCAGCTGCCCGCTTGCTCACCTCTCTACCTCCCAAATGCTCGGCTCAATCTGCTCATGATAACTCAGACATGGAGGCTGTCTGAGCCCCTCTAACCTCCATCACCTTCACCCTGGAGAGCATTTGAGGGGACTCTAATTAAAACACCTACTTCCTCTGGATGTCAAGGTACAATTATCCAGTGGGCTGTTTGTTTTATGTGATGCTCTATAGATGGTTCGGTGTGTAATTATCTTAGATGGATTGCTTTATTTAGTGACAGCTTTATTTGCATGAACCTCACAGAAGTCAGATATTGGTGATCCGATCGATGGCTGAAAGGTTTGCGCAGTAAAAACCTGCACAGGTTCAGACGTCAACGCTGTAATTATCATAATCCAACCAAGTGATCACCATATCTCCATATTAATGCGTTACAATTTCCATACCATCTCAGTGACATTACACACAATCTGCATAAATGAATACATTAGAGAGTGTAACACATTTGGGTTGCTTACCTGTCTCACTTCAATAAGGTTTGAGTTGATTTGTATAAGTGAGCAACTAAAATGAATTCTCTTTTGGGAATTTAGATGGAAGCGTCCGTCAGAGAGTGATTAATTGTGCAGGAAACATCGGGCGCTTTGCTGTGTTTAACCACCGCTGAGGATTTACTATTCTGCATTGGAGCCGGGCTCTTCTGATAGATTGGCTTCCATTGTGACTTGTCGGAAAATCGGGATGCGTGAGCCAGCCAACATCAATTACTTTCCTGCCACAAGCACAAGCCTCCCAACAACGGCTGACATTCTTGTTGATCCCCCTGACTTGCACCACAAAAGGAAACAGCACAGAGGACAAAGCTTTGTTTCATCGGCCACAATGCCTGGCGATGTCTCTCAGGAACGTGTGCAAATGGGGCATACGTCCCCCTCCTTCCTTTCTTTCGCTACTGTTTCTCCTCCTCATACTGTCTCTCTCCAACCCTGTCTTGCTCTCCCTCTTCTTACTTCCATCTCTCTGTGGGTAGAGAGGGGGCTGTCACAAAGCTTTGTGCGGTTATAGATCGTCATGTCAGAATGCAGGCTTAGCTGTCACCCTCTCCTTCAGGATGCAGAGGACTTTTAATAGAGTTCTGGCAAGGTTATTACATGATGTGTCCCTTTAATTAGCTACTACTCTCATTATAGCTTATAAGATACAGTGCTGGAATTCACCAATGGTGATATGGGTTACCTTCTGTGGCACATATCTTCTTTTAGTGACTTTTTTTAAGTATGTTGTCTAAGAACACTAACTGACAAATTGACAAATTGTCCTGACTTCATGCAATGTATAAAATTAGCAGAAAAAAAACAGCAATTGAAAAGTTTTAAGTCTCTTGTGCTCTGAAATAACTATTTCCTAAAATAACTCTTTTCTATTTCATTATATTTTATAATGAAATGTATTCCAAAGCTGAATTTTCAGCAGCCAATACCCCAGTCTTCAGGGTCACGTGATCCCTATAAAATGTTATTTTCCAGCATTATTTTCAAAATGTCTTAGTATCGTCAATGTTGAAAACGGTTGTGCTGCCTAATATTTTTGTTGACACATTTTTTTTTTTTTTTTTTTCAGGATTCTTTGATTAATGGAAACTTCAAAAGAACAGCATTTATTTACATTATAAGTGTCTTTATGTATATTTTGATCAATTTAGTTAATCCTTACTGAATAAAAGTATAAATTTATTTAAAAAATACTTACTGATCCCACATTTTTGAATGGTAGTGTAATATCCTTTGGTTTTGCATGTACAATCAAAATTTTGAAAAGTGTCATCCAGAGCTCTTCTGCTTAGGACCCTATTTATACAATTTACATTTTGTCGGTCTTTGCACTTAAGACCACATTGATCATATCTCTGTAATACATCTCTCTACTCCACCCATGCCCTCTTGCAGAACTTGCGACTGATATTTTGAAAGATTAAGCTGACTGCCCTGCAATTTCATCTAGGAACTTTTGACAGCATGCAACCCGATGCAGGCACTCTAATGTTTTAAACATCAGTATGGTATTGATAGGCCATGAGATATGGGCCCTCTAGGGGTTCTTATGAGCTTGACTTGCTTGCAAATGCAGGAATTGTGAAGACTAAAAGATTACAAGCTACTCCAGAACAACCGGTCCATTGTCTGAATGTTGTTTGTAAAAGCTCTTAGTGAAATCAGCATTTTGATTGGTCAATCATGATGTCACAAGATGATGTTTTTTTTTTTTTTTTTTTTTAGGGGGGGCGGGGGCGCATAAAATACATTTAGAATGGTACGATTTCAAATAAATGCTGTTCTTTTGTACTTTCTATTTATCAAATATTCCTTAAAAAGTGGTATCCACAAAAACAGCATGGCTGTTTTCAACATTGATAATAATAAGAAACGTTCAATGATTCTTGAGCAGCAAATCAGCATATTATATTGATTTCTGAAGGATCATGTGACACTGAAGTAATGAATGCTGAAAATTCAACTTTGCTATCACAGGAATAAATTATATTTTAAAATGTATTAAACAGTTATTTTTAATTGTAGTATTATTTATTAATGTTTGTACTGTATTTGTTATGTATTTTTTATTTGCTGTATTCAAAATAAATGCAACCTTAATGAGGAAGAAACTTCTTTCAAAATCATTTAAAAAATCTTACTGACCCCCGACATTCCCATATAAATAGATAAATATTACTCACAATATATAGTTTATATTGAACAAAATAAAATAAGGTTAAGCTTTATTTTTGGTGTCATTGTTACAGTGTAATTTTATTTAAGTACTGTGTAATTTATGTATTTAAGTACATGTACTTACTATAGGGTTAGGGTAGGATTAAAGGAGAACTCCGGTCAATTTTAACATTGAGCTAATTTTTTTGTACATTTGGAGTGCTGTCAATACAGAGAACAACGACAAAAATTGGTGTTGCCTACACCGTGTTATCCTCTTTTTAAAATTTGCACCCTGTTGACTTCAATGGGGCAAGTTTTAAACCTGCTTTTAGCCTCTAACATCCTTAATGTGTCATTACAAGTGCACAGGTCATGTGAGTGATTCCTTCAGAGTGAACACGGGTGAATCTGACTGCAGTAGATGTGAAAGATATGAATAAAAATGATATTTATTTAGCCAGCGCTCATACCTGTATTTACATCCTGTTTTCGGTCAAAGTCCATAGTAATCGATTGTCGAGTTCACGCGCATGATCATAGGTACTAAACCAATGCGCGTGAACTCGACAATCGATTAGTTTTGCATACAATTTGCACAGAAAATATTATCTTAAATATTTAAGTTGGTAATTGTTATATTGCTGGAATCATGACATCTTTACTTTCAAGTTCACCCTGGAGATTTACTTATAAAAAAAAAAAAATAAGTATTGGAATCTGATTCCAAAAAGTCTGTAAATCACCTCATATTTTACAGCGTAAAAGAGGGAAAACAAACTCAAGTGGAAACGGAATCCAGCTGAGGGGAGACAATCCTCCTGCCAAGGCACATTACATTAAGTGTACATATGCAACATATTATCTACTTACCTAATATATGCCACATCTGTCATACTTTCACTGAATCAATCAATTACTTATAATGTCATTAAACTGACATCCTGTCAAATAGCATTGCTCTATAACCTTACCTTGACCTTTTCACATACTCATATAATTTGATTAATTTCTGCTCCGATTTAACTCTCTGACGGATTGTAGCGAGTGAGTGAAATGCCAGATCTCTCTCTCTCTCTCTCTCTCTCTCTCTCTCTCTCTCTCTCTCTCTCTCTCTCTCTCTCTCTCTCTCTCTCTCTCTCTCTCTCTCTCTCTCTCTCTCTCTCTCTCTCTCTCTCTCTCTCTCTGTGTGTGTTGACACAGAAGTAATGCAGTGCCCAAGATATCCTTTATCCCTCAAGTGCTTGAGATGCAAGCGCTTACACTGCAAGCCATGTTATAAACTGCTGATGTCTGTTTCTAACCCATCTGTTCATCTAACCCATTATGTGGGTTGTAAAAACCTGCATACATAAAAAAAAGTCCGTCTACTTATTTATATTTGTCTATATTACAGGACCCTGTCATCCAAACCCTTGTCACAATGGAGGCACCTGTGAAATCAGTGAAACGTTCAGGGGCGACACATTCATTGGATACGTCTGCAAGTGCCCATCAGGCTTTAACGGAATCCATTGCCAACACAGTAAGTTCATACAGTAACTTATACAACGCTGTTGGGGTGGGAGGGTTGTTCGATGACTACTGTAGCTGCATTCAGTTGTTATATTGTGCTCCACTTTTTCTGAACACATGAATGCATCTTATGTAAACATGCCTAGTTCCCTATCAAAAGCTAGTCTCTATGCTGCACTCATATGATATGGGAGAACATCTTT
The DNA here is from genome assembly GCF_949319135.1 of Squalius cephalus. Taxonomy (NCBI): domain Eukaryota; kingdom Metazoa; phylum Chordata; class Actinopteri; order Cypriniformes; family Leuciscidae; genus Squalius; species Squalius cephalus. The sequence continues at coordinate 22,431,314 of NC_137126.1, forward strand.
TTTTGACCGATTGTGAAGCATGGGTGGCAAGTGTCAGATTTATGCAATTTTCACTCCTAAATTCTTGTGTCGTTTCGTGTTGTGCCCTATGCGTCAGACTACATGTTGCTTCCGACCAATCATCACTTGCTGTTTTTAACGACATACATGATGTCACCGAGAAGGCGGAACTAGCAAATGACTTCCGGAAACAAGAGTGTAAACAAACAATGGCTACCAAAGCGGCGTGTTAGCTTAATGCTAATTCCAGTACTCACCGGGTTGCTGAAGCACCTCCGCTAGTTCGCCAGCATTCATCTTTTTTCACTCTGTCGTGGTAGTCCCTCAAGGAAACATTATAGTATTGCTGCAGTAGTATTGTTTCAATAGTTCCATCATCTCTTTTTCATTTCATCATATTTGAAAGCTGTGTACGGAAGAGCTTCTGTGCTCCTATTGGTCAACATCACAGATGTGACGGAATCTTTCGTGGAGTACCGAAAAAAACATGCTTTTTTTTTTTCTGTAGTTATTTTATTAGATGTCAAAAACTAATCTAATCCTTACGTTACATTCTGCATGTGATTTCATATTTAGTTTTCAAGTCAAATTATTTAAGATTGAGGGAAAAACACATGCCTTGCATTCAAATACTTAAGGCGAAAAGCAGTATGCGAAAAGAGTAGCATGTCGAAATTCACAGTATTCAGAAAAAAGTAACCGGGTGACATACTTCCTCTGAGATTCTGAAATGTGCATCAAGTGGACACTTTACTATCCCATGAGGCCATGGGAGATGAAATTTTACTGTCAGACAGTTAATGTAAGCAATTTCATATGCAGACAATGATATTTCCTCTTATTATTAAACAGTATTTCATTGGTAGTGTCATATTAACAAATATCACATTCATTAAGCAGTTTTTTTAGAGTTTATTTTACTGGTCTAATATAATTTATGTTTGTATTTATACATCCACTCAAATGCAAGTGCACACACATTGCTTTTTGCTGTGATTACGGCAAACAAAGGCAGATGTTATTGCCTGATTTATTTTCAGTTGTGTTTTTTTTTTTTTTCTCCTCTACTGAACATATGGTCAGAAGCTGTCTGATATTTTGCCACTCCAGCAGAAAAAAGGCAGAAAAATCAACATTTTACTCTTGCATATTAAGTGTGTATGATTGTGTGTGGATACAAGCTGGAAGACAAACCAGAGATAAAAAGGGATTTGAATATAAGCTCCTTAACTGTTCTACTGCTGTAACTCATAGTGTCTCTGTCTTACTCCTTAATCTTAAAATGATCTCAGTAATAATTGTTTAATCCAGGGGATCCTTTCTATTGTCTATTGATTGTGTCTATTGTCAATGTGTGGAAACCATTTTGCTGTGTTGCTTGTGTGTCATTGAGATACTATTAACTTTTTTATTCATATTTTGAATTCGTTTTTATTTTTATATTTTTTATACTATTTTGTGTGTGTTTTTTATATTGTTTTTATTATATTTTTATTTCAGTTTTGAGGGAGGAAATGTCAAATGGTAACAGAAAAAAGTGAAGAAGAGAGAATATTTAACATTGTTACCTAACTGATGTTTTCAGTCAGTTTGAGAAGCATGTCACTGGTTAAGGTCTACCCATGTAGCAAACCATGTAGCAAAATTATGCAACAAAATATCAATAATAACAATTAAAAAAAACAAATTTGCCCATCTCATGTTAACAAATACTGTATATATATATAAAAAAAGACTAAATTCTGTGAACTAATTTTCATGATTTTTCCTGCATGTATGTGTGGCCAGATTAACAGTGATCAACACATCTACAGTAACAAAGTTAATTTTATACATTTTATCCATGCCCAACCATTGTTCAAGATTTGCTGCATTAATGTCCACAATTATCTTGTTTTTGTCAGTGGTGGTTCTAGCTTGGATGGTGCACTGTGTGCTCCCCAGCTGGACGTAAAAAAGTTGGGTGTAATCTCTACGCTGGGTTTAGCTACGTCCAACCTTCCGATAAAGATTTACACCTGTTGCACCAACTAATGGTACATTTACATGACAACAATATGCTTAAAACTGAGACGTTTTTCCTTTGAGTTTTCCACGTACAGACGACACCATTGTCAAAACGATCCCAGTTCACATGGATCTGCAAAAACGACTAAAAACGCTGTATTCTGCTGCCAGGCCATTAGATGGCGATGAAGCACTATAGACTGAACCTTCAGAGATTTGCTTTGTTTACAGGCAGACCGGTTTCAAAAACTTGCGCTTTAAAACCCGATTTCAAAAGTTTGTGTTTTCAGGCTCCCAAAACACTGTTGTTGTGTAAACGAACGGCCAAAATGAATAAAAAGTTTTACGTTTTTAGTTGAAAACGGTGTCGTGTTAACAGCCCCTGAAACTGTGACCAGGCGGCAACTGCGCATGGACACTCTGATACATTATAGCCTACTGCAGTATTTAGTTAAAGTTGGGAATTGTTCCTGCTTATTAATATTAAAAGTGTGAGAGAACTATATATAAGCCTACTGCAAATGTCTAAAGTGCTCATTCTGATTTCTGAATACAGATTTTTTTAAGGTATGTGCTTACAACTTAATTCACTTTGTCTGTCAATTTGAATTTAAGTCTAGATTAAGTCTAGAACACACTTGCCCGAAAAAAAGTGCGGGAAAGAGTTTACATTTTATTGAAAGCGAGGGGGTCATGTCTTCCACATCCCCCACGTGTTCTACGCCCATATGTTATGTGTTAGATATTATTGTTTTTGTTAGTAACTTAATTTAAATGATTTACTGGTTGGCTAAAAATTGATTGCTATGAAATATTATTTCCAAGCACGTCCCTCCAAGCAAGATGATGCATGGTATACAATTTCTGTGCCCAATAATCCCAGATATGTCCAACATAATTACATACAGAAATTTTGTGTTAGGTCATTTACCTGTGTCGGCAGAGTGTATTGAGACACATCCGTGATCGATCTAACGATGTTATATTATCCAGCGCGAATAATCACTAACGTTGCAGCTCACGTCTGCAGTAAAAAGTAATTTGCAGATATTAAACTACTGTAATCTTGTCTGTGTTGGAAAACACTCTTTTCAGAATAATTTATCTTAAGATTGTGTATGTTTTTAGATGAAGCTGTTAAATTAAGCAATCTCATGCAGTTCTTTCCCCTTTGTGTTTTATATAATGCCCACTATGAGGTGTTTTAGGCATGTTTTCTTTGATTGTTTTCCCTGAAGATATACTTTGTGATTGAAAATGAAAGTAAAAGATTGACTGTCCAAAAAAGATTTAGCCTCAGACGTACGCGAGGTCCAGATGGTGCAACAGGTATTACTTTTACGCAGGACTTAAAACGGATTTTGCGTCCAGTCTAGTATTAAAACCGGGTGTACGTCTATATGGTGCAACCGGCCCCTGGTGGTTTAGACCTTTTTTCTAATCCATGATTTCAATTTGTGCTGATTTAGAACTTCTCCCGCTTTCCCAACTAACGCCACCCCACTGGACGTCCCAAGGTGACGTAAATCAACCCCCTCTACTCCTTACTTTTTTGTGGCCGCCCCCGTGTGTTCCCCGCAAGATGCCAACCTGGGCAGCTGCCCATGTCGCCCATACCTAAATCCGCCCCGGACCGAAGTAGTCATTAATAAGTTGAGCAAAATGTTCCATGTCAATTGCTCCGACAAGATTCGCCGACCACATTGCATTTAAAGAATTAGCCACTGACTGAGCCCTCTCACTATCATCCATATCCATTACAAAACAGGTATATATCAATGAAATATTGAACTAAAAGCTTGAAAATTTGAAATTTCTGCCGTTGACTTTTTGTGTATTCAGAGCATGCTTCCATGAGACCACAATGCGCCACAGCGCGGGGTATTTTTACCGAAACACGTTATTGTGACTGTTTAGCAACGTGCTTTTGTTTACATCAGCATGAGTTTGACAATCACATTTCATTGGTTCAGACTCATGCCATTGGAATAACAACGATCGTCGAGAAACGAGCAGAGAAAACAGCATTGTATCATGGATTATTAAAACAAAGGAAAGATTTAAGAAGGTAAACCTTTTAGAAAACATACAAATAAAGATAATTTTATAAGTAAATAATTATGTTGACTAATTATTCTAGTATTCTATTAAAATTATATTTTTGTATATAAATGATATATTCTATAATATCTGCAATAGATTAGGATGCAAGCATTTGTTAAGGCCGCTGTTGGACGAGATTCATGATAATGGCAGATGGGGCACAGGTGAGGGGATTACGATGGCCAAGGGTGCATTTGGGCAGGAGCTAGTAAACATTGCAATGGGTGTCCAAAGATGTGGGAGGAGAAGAGGAGTAAAAAAAAAAAAGTAATGTTCCTAAGGAAAGGATTATAGTAGTGGAAAGAGGAAACAGTAAACTGTTTTGCATATAACCTGCAGTTTCTCCAATGCCAAGTTCTTCCATCAAAATACAATAATAATTTGTTTGACCAAACATGGCTGTTTGACATTTTAGTATAATTGAAGGATTGTTTAGATCAGTGACTCATTTGTTTTATGTAAAGTTGTAGACACTTGAAAATTACCAGGTTTCTGTGTGTTTACAAGATGTCCCTTGTGCATAGTCATAAACATTCAGCAGAAGACAAACATTTCTTCGAAAGAAGACTGCATGCCTTATCAAAGCCAACTTTGAAAGACTGTCATCAGCCTTGTGTGATTACCTTCAGTTAAGCTGAGTAAAGCTCTGCTCCATCAGTACGTCTCAAAACAACTAAAGGTCTACAATGAGATCCAATTTCTTTTCTACTCGTTGAAATGGATTGGCACATATACAGTATCTAAAGACATTAGGTAACCAAATCTAGTTTCTGGGTAATTCCTGCAATTAAATGATAAAAGGAAAGTGATAATAGAGCCCCAAGAATGACAGCTTAGTGGGCTTTGTTGCAGCCATGAGCAGTCTTTGTAATTGCTGACAGGCTTAATAGGACTGATAAAATTGAGTTACTGGGATTTTATCAGCAAAGAATAAGCCCTGTTCTGAATGCTGGTCCTTTGTTACGAATGGAAATGACATTGGAGTCAGTGTGGAAATAGAAAAAAAAAAAAAAAGCACTTTCAGGGGAGCATGAAACATGAAAAGAAATCTATATTACCTCAGGTTAATTGGCAAACAACAAAACCCAAAACAGCCACACAACTTTTCCTAAAATACATAATGGTGCTGCCTTGTGTTTTAGTGGCTGGTCTGCTCTGTTCTCGAGGTAATTGATTTGATTTTGACTTAGACACATTCCGTACAGCTGCACACAAGCAACAATTAACATTACACAGTAGATATATGTAAAGAAGTAGAAATCAAACCAGATGCTATTTTAAGGGGTGGAGTGGCGCAATGGATAAGACACATGCCTTTGGTGTGAGAGACCCGGGTTCGAATCCACTGTGAGACACCAATGTGTCCCTGAGCAAGACACTTAACCCCTAGTTGCTCCAGAGGCGTGCGACCTCTGACATATATATAGCAATTGTAAGTCGCTTTGGATAAAAGCGTCAGCTAAATGAATAAATGTAAATGTAAATCAAAAATAGTGACTTCTGAGTCTATGATTGAAATTATCGATCAAAGTTCCAGATTATGCTTACTTTTTGAGGTTGAACTTTGTTGTAACTTTGTTGAACTTTGTTGTTCTTGAGGTTGAAAGTTGTTCTAAGGAGTAGAGTCTAAGGAGTTGCATTTTAATTTCATTTATATTTTGCTAATTGAACTTTCAACATTTTATTCAGAATTAAGTATTTCATTAATTAGAACAAATATTTTGTTAGGGTAATTCATTTTCGTGTTATTAGGATCTATAAATGTAGCAAAATTATTCTCAATCATATTCAATTAGCAAAATCATCACACTTAAACTAAACCATCACAGGAACATTCACAGTTCTTAGTTAAACGTCATGCTTTTCCCTCTAATCTAAACATGTTCTGTTCATGCCCAGAATGATATAAGACATTGTTGTAGCAATCCACTTTTAGCTAATGTGATTTCATTTTCCAGCATGTCACAGGTATTTTCAGGCTACATATAAAGACATGGCTCATTTGAACTGTGAGCATCAAGAACAATTTCACAGCTTTGCACATTATCTCTAGCATGGCCAGCCAATGTAACCTTGCTATTGAGAGCATTCAGGATCAACAGTACTGGACAAAGAAGATAATAATCCCTGTTTCATATGCATTGTTATGGATTGAAATGTTGAGGTCTGATTCAATTACTGGATGGTACCTACAATATGTAGGCCTATAGTCAGTCTGCCATTATCACAAAATGTATCCTAATGTTTTTTTTTTTTAAACAACTAAGCAGGGAGGTTGTGTGTTACAGTGATTGTATCTTGTATAAGGGGTGTTCTTTGGCTCAGTGGGAAGCAGATAAACCTTACAGATAATGACCGGCTCAGTCTACACTGTCTCGCTCATTACATGGCTTGCCAAATAAATAAATGGCCATGAAATATTGATTTGAAGTGTTTAAATATTTTTTATTATACTGTCATTATACAAAATATATTTGACCACAAAAGACAGTGATTGACCAATCAGGATCCCGGGGAGACGTATAAGCAGTATGTTTGGATTAATTACTGAATTACTCTTGGATGGCTGTAATACTGCTCACAGATGTACAAATTTCTTTCTGTACCTCACAGCTCTGACCTAAAGGGATAGTTCACCCAAAAAGGAAACATTTTGTCATCATTTATTCACCCTCATGATGTTCATATAAGAAGATATTTTGAAAAATGTCTTAAGGTGTTGTTGTCTATAAATTGCAAGTCAATTGAGCCCAATGCTGTTTTAAAAGTTGAAACATCCTTCAAAATATATTTTTTTTATGCTCCACAGGTTTGGAATGACATGAGGGTGAACAAATTATGATGGCATTTTCGTGCTGGAAAATACTTGTTCACCTTTAACAGTATTTCACATTTTGTCTTTTAGCGTCTTTGTTAGCGTGCTCGCCTCCCATGCTGTTTGAATCCCTTTCGGAGTGGTTCGAGTAGGACCAGTGGGGTTACATTGGTGCCGTGACCTTGATGGAAATGAGGTTTGGGGCGTGAGTGTAACGCAGGCCAGCTAGTAGGAGCTGTGCGAGTAAACCTCACTCCCCTGGCCTCAAGAGGCGCACTAGCGACAGACGCTAGAGACTGCAGTCTTTAGCTGCTTTGTTAGTGTGCCCATCTCCCTTGCCGGAGACGCTGGTATGAATCCCACCCGGAGCGGTGCGAGTAGGTCCAGTGGGGTTACATTGGTGCCGTGACCCATATGGCAGTGAGGTTTAGGGGATGAGTATAATGGAGGCCAGCTATTAAGACCTGTGTGAGTAAACCTCAAACCCCTGGCCTCAAAAGGCGCACTAGTTACTGATGCTAAAGGCTGCAGTCTTTATCGTCCTTGCACTCTAAAATTGGCTGGGTTAAAAACAACCCAATTGGCAACCCAGTGCTGGGTAAATATTGGACAGAACACATGCTGGGTTAAATTAACCCAGTGACATTTTAACCCAGCAGGCTGGGTTGTCTAGAAACCCAAGATGTAGTAATTTTTTTACCATTAATGGATTTGCTATTCTGGGTTATTTTTGCTGGGTTATTTTTCTTTTTCTTATAATTTCACCTGTGCTTTACTGTAAAACTTTGAATTAAGAAACAATGAAGAACATGTTTAGACTTAAAATAATTTTTAATGCTTGTCAACTGACATTCACAAATGTGTTAAAATTGGCAACAATGACAACAAACTGCACATTAAATTTAAATGCAAAAATCATTTAGTGCTGACATCAAAGTAGTTCAATATTGTCAGTTTTAATAAATAAATAAAGATTAGTTCTAAAACTATTACATGTTTAACGGTTTAAATACAGTGACATTGACAATTATATTTTAAATTCAGCAAATGCAAAATCATTTAAAAATACATCAAGTATTAAATAGTCAAATACAATTAAAGAAAGAAAGAAGATTAGTTCTGAACAATGACATTTATACGTTTAACTATTACATGTGTAACGGTCTAAATACGCAGTGAAATCAACAGACAATTCATTTTAAAGTCAGCAAATGCAAAATCATTTTTAAAATATGCAAAAATGTACACAAGTATAGTTAAATAAAGTCAAATACAGTTAAGAAAGAAAGAAAATTAGTTTTGAACAATGTAATTTATACCATTTAATTCTTAGGAAATTAAAGTGAAATTCACAGATGTGCAAAATTGTAGGCCTATTTTACAGTATGTACACAGTGAAATTTACTTTTTTTTTGACTCCGAAGAAGAAGACGACTCTTAGACATGGGTTATGTAGACTCTGCCCGGTTTAGAAACTCCACCATGTTCGTTCCAACCTATAAAAGAAAATAAACACAACAATGCAGATTGTTTAAATGGCAACGGTTTCATTATTCAGTTGAAGTCAGTTCAGTGTTGATTCAATTCAGTTCAATAACTGTGTGAAGTTTATCATGAAATGGAGTTTATCATGATTTCAACAATCAATATTTTTATTTGGCGAAAAGCCATATAATAAGTGGTATGCTTTACATTATGTCTTGTTTGATCTTGTTTTTTTGTCTAGGATCAAAGTTGCTTAACAGGAATTGTTTTGAGGTAATGTATATCCAGTCAGTTTTCATCACAAAATAAACTCCTTCAGGGTGATACGAGATCCCTCCACTTTGTGTTGATTACCCTGTTGAAGTTTATTCTGCAATATCAACTGGCTGGATGTACAGTATCCCTTGCGTAATGAACAGGCAGTTCCAGACAGGTTACAATGCAATTTAAATAGCAGTTATGCGGTTTTATACTCACTAGTTGAAGATCAATGAAAGCCTTTCTAGCTTCGTCAATAGATGGCCGATTTACCTTCTGACCAATACACTGTGGCAGGAAGAAGAAGGGGAAGGACCAAAAGAGCAAAATCACCTCTATTCTCTGCAGAAAAGAAAAGAGACATAACATCTCAGAAACAGGACCAGCTACAACAAATATACTTAAGTTTGTGCAATAAGCTACAGACATAAAAAATAAATATGCAATAATGATACTAAATACCTTGCCTTTTATGTTGTATTGAAGATTTAAAACAACAAACATCACCTTGTGGAATATTTTCCAAAGACTGATTCAATTTTTCTAAATTAAATGCAATCCTTAAAATTTTGTTACATAAAATAGGCTATCTCACTTTGGAGTGACTGATTTTTGTAACCTTACAGATCTTTTTTATGCAAACAGCAACACAACACACTAACTAAAGTTGAAAAAATTAAAAAGAATAGCAGGGCCATACTATAGTAGGTTTGAATAGTAGGTTCATTAAAAAATGAACATGTAGCTACTGATATTTATCCAAATGAATCGACATTGAATCAAGATCGGAATCGAACCACAAGCTTAGGTATAAATTGCTAAATTCAGAAGTTGGCAGCCTTGTGAGCTACCAGTTACCTATATTTAAGCACGGATCAAATTTCTATGTGTTAAGTTTCGCGAGGTTGAGTTGATTATCACAGGCAGTCAATTATAGATGTAAAAGCAGCAAAAGTGTATAATAAACATGAACTTACCGTTAAACTTGTCGATAAGACTGGGTAACTGCCACTCGAAGAGAAGAGTTCATATCCATATGGTTTTCTAACTAGGAAAAAAAAACGAAATTTTAAATTACATCACTTACCAAAAACGAATTTATGTAGCCTATGTAAAAAATACTTTTTGTACCACACCAAATCACCTCACTGGTCCAACCCACGGCACTGATGTAAGCACGCACGCACTTTGAAAGTGTTCGCGGTGCTGATAAGTCGATTCATTTCCGGGAATCATTTTGTTTCAAACTTGCAAGTGTGAACCGGTTTATTTGAACCGGATGGTAGTTTACTTTATACCTGCGGTCCCACGACATTTACGTAGGCTACTTTTTATGTATTTTACATGTCGGTAAGGACAATTGCAGGCGTTTTACCTAAGAGCAGCGAGTCATATTACTCAATTGTTTTGTTTTGAGTGACTCGACTCACTTTGTTCAATTCGCTTGTCAGTGACAGAAACGACTCTTTCCTCTGTTTTCACAGATATTCACATATTTCATAATTCCGTGTGATACAGAATCATTAACTGTATTAATCTGTCGTCTCACATTAAAATGACTATGCGAGTCAATATCTGATTCTGAGGTAACTTAATAGCCGTTTGTCGTAAGTTGCATCACCAATTTTAGTCTGACTATATAAGTTTAAGAATTATTGGTGCGAAAAAAGTTATAATTGTGCTAATTCAAACTAATTATTAAGAAAAAATAAAATAAAACATTATATAAACTTACCTTAAAACAGTTGCACCCAGCTGCTTTGCCCCTTTGTCCTCTCAAAATGACAGCTTGGGAGCGAATTTAAACATCTCCAAGGCGGGAAGCTCGTGAAACAACCCAGCGTTGCGACCCAGCAGGTTTAACCCAAAAACTGGAAAATTAAAACTACCCAAAGGTGTTTTAAATGTGATAAAATAACCCAACAAAATTACCCAACAGACTTGACCCAGCATTCTGGGTTAAAAAACAACCCAGCATTTTTTAGAGTGTGTTAACATGCCCGCCTCCCATGCTGGTTTGAATCCCGCTCGAGAGGTGCGAGTAGAACCAGAGGGGTTCAGAGTATACATTCTTATATACATTCATATATTATACATTCAAACATTCAGATTTATTTTATTCATCATTTCTGAATTCTGTAAAACTTTTCCCTTAGTTAGTGTCCTGTTTCTGTGAAATCCCATGGATGACGAGACCCACTGGTGGTTAGCTCTATTACCATAATCATTATTATTGGTGAAATCCAGCTTGAATCTCTGCTGTGTTGTCATTACTGGAATGATGGGCTGCCATGCTCCCACTGTGTCAATGGGCAGATTGGCAGGCCAACCGGGAATGGAGAGCGAACGGCCAATTATTATAATGGCATGTCTCGACAAGCTATTGGCAGGCAGAGAAGCATGTGGATATTGTCAGGCTGGAAAAGGAAGAGAGGGGAATCAGTACATTTTGTATTACTGGTATTAGTTATGATGCTAATAAGCCCCAAATTGTGTCTTTGAACTACAAGCCTTTGATGTGATATGACACGTAGTGCATTGTTCATGTCATCACTGAAAGCTCTTTGTATACAAATTGTGTTTACTTTGCACCAGCCAGTTGTCATTCTCACTTGTGCAAGCCTAAACAGTCCTCCTGACCGCCACTGTTTAGAACAGTAAACATTACAATGTCATGATAAACATTATTAATATTATTCCATTCATCTGTGTGCTATTATCCAGGCAAGACTCCTGTGACAAGAAACCACCAGCAATCTCTCTTTCTTCATAATTGATAATGTTTGATTTCTTAGTTCCCATTTTTTACATCTTAGTTCCCATTTTATTTTTTAGGTAGAAACAAAGCAACCAACATGTAGTGTTGTGTAGCTGGTTAGCACACGCACACACACACACACACACACACACACACACACACACACACACAAAAAAAAAAAACACTTAAAATAAATAAATAGCTTTAATATGCATGGTTAGGATGGAAGTAACTGGTTAGGTTTAGTACATTTGCACAATGCAAATTGAAGTGATCTACACATACATGAAAAAAGTGAAAAAAAAACACAGAGTCAGTTTTTAAATAATTTAAGAATATAAAAAATAATGAAATAAGGATAATGAATAAGAAAAAAGAAATAAAAAAAAATAAGAAAAAGAAGGAAAAGGATGTAAAATAGATGCATTTTTAGTCTGAGCTTAAATGCGGCTACTGTTAAGACACTGTAATGTTTTTTATTTTTTATTTTATTTTATTATTATTATTATAACATGAATGACCATAAACTAGATTTTCTGGTCTCCACTGTTATGCATGGTACAATTAATGATCACTTTGTTCTGTTTCTTTCAAGGTTATTCAAGCTGAAGAGTTTTAGCATGCAGAACTGTACTTTCAGTTTGTCTCCTAATGATTGAAGATTGTGTTTGCAGAAAGTTCATCAAATCCAATACAAGCCAAGTCTGTGGGATATATCACATGGTCTGACCAAAGGCCAAAAACATATTTTAAGAAGTGCATATAAGAAAAGATAATAAAGCATGCTTAAAAAGCTCAAGCAGGGGCATCTTGAGTGGGCTGGACTACACTTAGGCTAAAACTCAAAAGACGGCAGCACTTTTATATCTGAGCAAGAAGTCTGCTGGGTGATTTAATTTGTACTTTGATCAATAAGCAATCTTCGGTTTCTTACAAAATAGTCCAGCTGTTACAGCGACTGAACTGGATTGAGGGAACATGTGCAAGGTTTTTGGACCTGATCTGTATTTGATTAAATATTGACAGACACTTGTGTGGCTTGTTTTCTTGGCTGCCTGGTGGGTTTAAAAAAAAAATATAGCAGTCTGTCCGTAGAGAATATTCATGAATATGTTTTTATACAGTTTGCAGATGATGTCGAGATAATACCAGATCATGCCGCATCTCGGTCTCAAAAGCATTAAAATGATCTCGGCTAATTCTACACAAATACAAACAACACGTTCTGTAAATACACTTTAAAGTTTAAGTTAAGCAGATGCAATCAGTATCTTGACTCTCTTCATTTAATCCTATCATCCTTTATAGCATAACTTGGGGTGATATAATATAATTATACTGTGCCTTATGCATTACTGTTGATTTTCTGAGCCACATCTTCCAGAATGTGTGGGAATGTTTACCTGAATCCACATTTCTATTGCTCGCGACTGATAGCATACGGAGTGGAGATATGCAGACATGTCTGTGAGAGTTTGTCCTCACAGAGCTCTCAGCTCATCCTCCACCTCCTCACCTGCTCAGAGATCGACTCAAACTGCTCCCTCTGCTATAATAAATAGGAGCATGCCTGTAGGCACCACTCTGAGGGACAGAGAGAAGGGGGATGTGTGTGCGTGTCTGTCTGTCTGTGTCACTGTGTACTTTTTTACTGTCTGTTCAGAAAATCCAAAGGGTACCATTATTACCAGACTTTGTGTGTAATTTTTTCAATGTTAAAATACTTTCTCCTATGTCAGCCTAATAAGCAGAGACAACTATAAAACTATAAATAAGTTTATACTAATTTCACAGAATTGTCCTTAATTTTTTTTTTTTTTTAAAGCCATCTGCCTGCATTATTCCAAAATGGAATTCCTTGTGAAAATTTACAATACCCTAGCCTGACGTCGTCATAGTCAGATTCTTGTCAGAATGTGAGTCTGATACTGCTCCATTGGGCTGTGATTATGAGGTGTGTTTCAACCGAACCAGGAAAGAAAATGCCACTGCACTCAATTGGATAGACCTACAACTAATCAGAGCAACGTAGTAAGTGACGTATGTTTTTCATTCATGTTTCCAATTGACAAATGCCTTGATCGCGGTTCTCTGTTTCTCTTTTCAAATTAATGAGCTGTCGATGTCTTCTATAACAGACGCGAATGCGGAATCTACACATGATGTTTTATAAACAAAGTTCGGGAGGAGCACGTTCAAATAATCAATCCAATCAACTTGTCATCAAACAATTACCATGTCTACCCTATCAGCATAAGAGGAAGCATATATTAATTCACTCTGTCAACTCACCTAACATTCCTTGACAGTTTTCAGCATCCCTCCACTCCCTCTTAGCTTGTTCTTCCACAGCCAGTATTACGGGAGGAGTACTTTGGGTTCGGGCCGAATACCGAGCCCGGAGCCCTGTCCTCGGACAGCACGCCAAATATTCATTTATTCTATCTGACTTATTTGTAAGTGTGAACTCGTGAAATCTCAATTATCCAGTGACAGTCATCTTTGTTGTAAACGAATTCAACCCAAGCGCTCTTTGGTGACGTGGATGATTACGCTACAGTTGATCATCTGTCCATCATAGTATAAAGACCGCCCTGACAATTTGATTGGTCCGAACAGCTTTTGTTCGGGCATAATAGTTCCACAACGGATCAAGTCCAGACCGAACTTCCCGACGGACCCGACATAAAAAAATTGTGGGCGGGGCTAAGTTCGGCTGGCATCCAGGCTAACAATACCCATGATTCTGCGAAACAATCTTCATTATGCAGAACTGCATTCAAAAGAGCTATGTGGCGCCCGTGCACTCCACCAAAGAAATGCGAATGACAGTCCCCCATCTGTCTCAATCTATATTTTGCAACAAACGTGAAATATTGTTTATATCTATATAATCAACATCTTTAAATCAATAGTTTCATACTTCTCCACCATTTTTTATTTGATTATATATTTCACACTGCTTCATGGGATTATTTCCCTCATTCTTGTACCTTTGTCTTTTTTTTTTTTTTTTAATCCCTGTGGGAAAACTTAATGGGAAAAATATTTCCAGAACCAAGGTAGCTGGAAAAGTGGGCAGGCACTGTTGCACACTATGATGGTTGATGACACGAGTGAGACAAAATGACTCACTTCATCTTAAAGATTTCATATAAGCATTTGGATTCTGATGCAATTATTTTTAAAAAGCTATTTCTACCTGATCCAACACTTAAAGCTAGGGTAGGTAATCCTGTTCAGAAAAAAAAACATTCCAAATTTGTTTAAACTGTCTTTATATACCAATACATAATTAAAATGTAAGTACTCTGAAAAAGAAAGTATAAAAATCGAGTGTCTGTAGACCTCTCACGACTGTTGTAAACACAGGTCATTATTTCCATTCACTCCACCCCCTCCCTTCTGGGCTCCTTCCAAAGCCACGCCCCCAAAACACATGAACGCGCGACGCCAAACGCTCAGGCTCAGCTGAAGACGCATTTATTATTTACCTGAGACGAGTGGAGAGGAAGGAGCGCAGTGCATGCAGTGACATCATGTCAGAATCACATGTAATAAAATACCTAACTTTATCACTATGAATATAAACAAATATGATGGCTTTTAGTACTCACTATCAAGCTAGCATATCGATACTGGTAAAGTTTAAAATATATTTTGTTTGATTCGGTAACGAGCTATATTTAGGCTATAGGTAACGAGCTATATTTATAAGGCAAAGCTAGGTTGCATTGATACACGTTTTTCCATTACCATCAGTTAAACTGTGATGAAGGTGAATTTCGTGTAAGAGTCATAACATATACGGTGTTTTGCATGTAAGAGTTTCCATGATGAAAACATTGTTGACTCTGATGAGGACTAACGTTACACTCCGGTGACAAGTACCGCATCGTCGGTTCGAGGACAGGTCCACTCCGGGGTCGGGGACGAAGCAGAGGAGGTCGTTCAAGAGTGCGGGCAGGGTCCGAGGAAGTAGTTTAGCAAAGTAGCAAAGCTGGCATTGGTACTTTTTGCTGCATTTTCTCAGCCATTGTGCCGCAAACTCCTGCTTACTCGGTGTAGTGAGCTGAATATTTCCGGGAACGGTGACATGTGATGATGAGTGCACGCAGGGCTGTGCACGCAGTGGTGCTCGGGCACGAGACAATGAAGGCATCTGATTGGTTCTTTACATTCGCACCGAATGGCAGTGATTGGTCAGAGTTTTTACTGTCCTACAGCTGCTACAGAGGTCAGATTTTTTCTATTCCTTTTTCTGAACACATAATGTATTGACTACTATCAGAATGGAAGGACCATTTCACCCAGTATAAAAAAAAATGTTTCTGAACAGGATTACCTACCCTACCTTTAAATATATTTTGGAAACCTAATATTGTCATAATCATGTTCTGTCATAATCAAGTTTCTGTGATGTCTGTATTAATTCTCGTAAGACACTATGGTTTCTAATTAGTTAATCATTGTCCAGCTGTTCCTGTTTAGTGTCCTCATTTACCGTGTATTTATACTCCCTTTTCTGTTCAGTCCCTTGTCGGTTATTGTTGGTGTTTAACGTGTATGTGACTGTTCTTCCTGAGTTTGTTATTAAAGACTGTGTATTTCATCATCTCCTTCGTTGTGCGCTTTCTACAGCCACATATCCGGGACAAATATATTGCAACTGACTATTGCTACATTAAAGAATGTTTTAGACTTGAATAAAACCAATTAGTGGTATTACGTCATGAAGAGTTACCAAACAGAACATTTTATAGTGAACTTTATTCAACCTTCAAAAAAAAAAGTTTTGTTGGCATCAGTTGAAACTCTGGTAATTAAAAACAGCACATGAGTGTTAGTCATTGTGCTCGAGGTCTGTTTTTGTAGTTATTTTTTTATTTATTTTTTGGCAGGGTAATTTCCATTATCTGGGAAATTAATTAGAAACATGTATAATAATAACAATAGGGTAGTTAGATTTATAGGCTTTTTCAAGGCTTGAAGTGGTATTGTGCTTACCTTATTCACAAAATGATTAGTCAATGTCCTGTTCACAGCACCTATTCCTCAATCTCATAATTATGAAACTGGTAGATGAAGCCTTTATCCTTGACATCATTTTCTGAGAGCCTTGGTTGAAGTGTGCCTGTATGCTGAAATTAGACTCTTAAGAAATTGCGTTTGAATTCAAGATTTGGACTCAACACTGTAGAAGTGTTTCATGATTGATGCTCATTGCTTGAATCTTTATACACTTGACATAATGTCATATTAACATAAGTAGTGTTTTTTTATTTATTTATTTATTTATTTATTTATTGTATTATTATTATTATTATTATTATTTATACAGCAGTATGCAAACTAACCTTAGTCTTGATCACCACAGCTCTCAAGCTCTCTCACAATCTGGGTGGCCTTACCACAGTGCTCAATGATCCAGTACTTTGTGGAAGACCAACTCATCTGGAGATTCATATTACGATCCGATTCCTGACAGCCCACACACATCACAACCCTCTAAATACAATGGAAAACCAAGGAAAAAACAATTAAACTCTTGACAGCACTGAAAACATTAATGGGGATGAACCGCACCTTTCACCTCTCACCTTTCACCTTTTTTTTTTTTTAATAATACCAGATTTAATATATTTTTTTCTGTTCTGGACTTTGATTATACGGTGTACACTCTCAGAAAAAAAGGTACGAAAGCTTTCACTGGGGCTATACCTTTTCAAAAGGTACACTTTTGTTCTTCTGATTATTGAGCTCTAAATAAAACACACACACACACACACACTCACACACACACACACACACACACACACAAACATCACAATAATGTGTTCTGCCGTGATAATAAACCTAATGCAAAACAGGACTGAAATAATAAACAGTATTCTACTGTTCTTGTCCAAAATAATATATATAAGTATATAAGTTGGGGTCAGTAATAATATTGGGGTCTGTATTTTTCTTAAATTACTAAATGAAAGACTGGAATAATGGATGCTAAAAAATCAATCAGCTTTGCCATCACAGCAATAAATTACATTTTAATAACATTTTGTTTTATTGTAATGGTTTTTTGAGGGCTTTTTCATGTGTGTTTTTTATCATCTTTAATCCATGTATCTTGTATTTTCCCATGTTCTCGTTCTGTTTCTAGATCCATCCCTTCATTTGAACCCAGATGTTTCTTATTTGTTAATTGCTTTATGTGTGTGTAAGTCTATACATACACCTGGGGAAAGTAAACTATTCCCATTCATCTCACCGGTATGTATTTATAGCTTTTTCTTTTTCTTTTTCTTTTTTTCTAACAGTGGCATGCTAAGCCATCCGACCTTGACCCCTTGTTATATAACCATATGTTTGTTTTTGTCATTATCAGATCTTGTCCGTGTAGGCTGTTTTGGTGCTGGATAATTTTAATAATGAAATAAAGCATTTAGCTCACTACATTTTTCTCCAATGTAACCTTTACATGGCTCTTCTGCAACACGTCACTAAAATGTTCCTTGAATATTAGAATGAAAAGCATATATTTTCTATAATTTTTTATCAGATGTATTTACACGTATATGACACTTTAAATAAAAGGTGATGCTTTCCAGAGTTCTTTCAGACATTTTGGTGATGTGTGCTTAGTTGGAAAATACATTTAACATTATGCTTAATTACTGTTTTTAAATACAGAAAAACTGTATTAACACTTATATAAAGCACACTTTGCTCTGGGGGGGGGGGGGGGGGGGGGGGGGGGGTTAATGGGTTTGCTGTAAACGATCCCATAGGCGCTGGTTTATGTTTCTGCCGGTGGGAGCCCATACTCCATAACCCCTCCATCCCCATCCCCCTCACCACACCACACCACAAAACGCACGTGCGATACATTATACATTACATTATACATTATAATGTACACATACATTATACACACGTGCGATACATTATACTTATAAAAGATACATTACCAACCAAACATAAAACACATTTTTATTCACCTGTTTTCATCTCACGGCTTCATCAAAAAAGGTACTACATGGCACGTTTGGGCCAGACTGGGAAGAGAGGTGCTGCAATAGTAATGTAAAATATGTGAAAAATAATGTGTTTTTTGAACAATCGAGCATGAAACCATAGTACCATATTCTATTCAATATTTGTCATTAAAATAATGCCATAGCAATGGTCTCAAATTAACAATAAAACAAGATGAAAGTCGTGTCTGAAAGCTGCATTCATTTTTAATTATTTATTTATTTTAAAAATGATTGGATAAAAATGGAGAATGTCTCGTGTTTTTCCATGGGTGCTCGACCATTTCCGTTGTATCGGTGCCTATGAGATCAGCAATACTTTGTATCTCCACCCTCAAGCTCAGGCAATGAATTATTTAAAATAACCTTCAGCTACACTAAGTGGTAATACAAGATGAAAGAGAATAGCATGAAATGGGTTTTGTTCTTCAGGCAGTCTGGTGAGAATAATCCCAGCAAATAAGAGTGTTTGTGCATGAAGACATTTTTACATGTCTTGCTTGTTTATTTGAGATATAATCAAGAAGAGCATTTGCCTTTTGTATGAGCTTTTAGATTGTGTGTGTGTGTGTGTGTGTGTGTGTGTGTGTGCGTGCGTGCGTGCGTGCGTGCGTGCGTGCGTGCGTGCGTGCGTGCGTGCGTGCGTGCGTGCGTGTGTGTGTGTGTGTGTGTGTGTAAAACCTGATAAACTTGTTCATCAGCCAAAATCATCAGGCAAATTATTAATCCAGAAATCAATCACTAATGATGTGTATGTAAATAAATATGTACATTCAGTTTAATTATAAATTATTCGTGAATTGCAAAGATAACTTGGTATTAGAATAATTTGCTGAAGATTCATCTGCATACTTCTGATTACAGACTTTGGTGTCATGGCAAATCTGTGCATTTGTGGTACAAATCTGAGAAGCGGGAGACTTTTTTTTTTTTTTTGTATCCATTGCTCTCCATTTAATCTCATTGTGTAGGAGAAACAATTAACATACATTATTATAGATCTCTTTAACTGTATGAATTTGCTTTTCCATAGACATATACTCAATGTATTGAGGGAGAACAGATTGCTTCAAAATAAGCTTGTAGGCGGCAGGCCACACTTCCTCTCAGCCATAGGATTCTGTCGTGTCTGGAACTGGTGTTATCTCTGAGCTGTCTAAAGACATCAGGGAAAACAAACAGCAGGAATAAAGCCTGAATCAGAGAGTTTCATGGGTTGGTGATCATGGTTTCCAACATCAGTCCTCATCTTGTTCTTCCTAGCCGGCAAACTCACGTCCCATAGATCACTGCTGACCTTTTCGTTTTCCATGTGAATGACTGGCAGATTGGACAACTCAGGTGACCATCATTCATTCCATGCAACAGTGTACTTGTCAATCACATTGCTGTATCTGAAACACAAGCTGAATGATTTCTTGAGGAGGATGGGACAGGAGAGAAGAGGGTGCTCTTATTTTTCTTATACTAACTGACACTGCAGTACAGCAAAAGGTATCAGCTGGTTATTATTCATATCCAAATCCATGTATGGGAGTAGATTTGGGTATGAACATCAATGATATGTACTAGAGTTAAGGGACTACTAGTGAATAATCTCTATGTTTCTAGCAATTAGTTGACTGAAGTTGACAATATAGTAAGTGAAAGTGACATGTGAAGGTAAACCATACTTGGAATTTGTCCTCTGCATTTAACCCATCCAAGTTAGTGTACACTGCACACACATTAGGAGTAGTGAGTGGTGAACACACACACACACACACGCTGCAAACCATAAGTCAGTACCTTTGTATGTTTCTTTGTCAGGTTTTCATTTGTAAAATAATACATTTTCCTTTCAGAAATTAAATGAACAGTTGCAAGCTATCTATGATTTTTTCTAGTAAAATAATCTTCATTGTACTGTTTGGTCCTTTTATTCAGAGTGCATGTCCTTGAAGTGAGTTGAAGTGTGTAATTTCAGTGCACTTTTCAAAAACAGTAGATTTCCAAAAAGCTCTGTTTACCTGCCATTGGTCAGAAAAACATATTGCCCTGTCTCAAACTCACCCCATTGGTTGAGCCAGTGTTGCTATGTGTTGCAGTGCTATGCACTGTTTTGAAAACAGCATAGAGTCTATCTTTACACTTTTAGGGAAAATCAACCTGCAAATGGATTATAGAAGTAGAAGTAGGCTATTTTATCATAAAACAATGACAAACTTCAATTTTAGAAACTTTTCAAACCAGACAGATTCACAGTGAGGACAACACAATTTACATATCGTCACCTTCCTAAAATAATTGCCTAAGTCATTTTTTCAGGTTTCTCAGAAAACACAAAAAACTGAACCAATAATTGAATATATGATATTTATTGATAATGTCACTCAAAAAGGTTATGTCAGAAGATGACTATTGACATACTAATAACAATGCATGTCAATTATGTAACGTAACAATCTTAGGCAGATTTCTGAACATGCCTTTGTGACTTAGGCAATTTTAAATGTTCACCTCTGTCAACAATAAAACACTAACAAACAAACTAAACATCATTTTGAGGAGGCATGTGCATCTCCTCACTTCTACCTCCAGCTCTTCTTTGCTGGGGACTTAATCAAATAAGTTGGCAGAACTGTCTAAATCAGTTTGCGAATCAGTTTGAATGATTTGTTCGGTTTCCTGCACACACTGAATCTGAAGCGGTTTCACACTCGGACTCATAAGATTTAAGAACATCAAGTGTCTGACTGTACTGGCCGTGGACCTACAGTATAGTCAAGTGAAAGCAAATCTGCAAATTAATTATTTTGTTTGCCAGCAATGAAGATCTTTATTAGTTGAACATCTTCGTATGCTGTCTGAATGAATGATTCCACAGGATGATACTCGATTTCATTTCATTCAGGTAATACATTTTACAACCAAACAGATTATATACACACCATTTCTAGCTGTTTGATTCCAATACGGTAGCCTATTCAAATCTTTCTTAATTAGATCATGTGATGTGGAAAAAATTAGACAAAAACTGTAGATGAAATATTGTTTAAATAGACAGAAAAGAGTTAACCCTGTATGGCATGACTTTTTTCTTTGAAAAAATCTTTCACCTCATTATTTGGGAGCTTGGGGGTGCCTGATAATATATCCATCATAAAATGTGCCCCACCCCACCCCACCCCACCCCACCCCTGAACCAGATATTGGTTTGTGCTACGTTGTACTATTGTTGCTTTGTGCAACAATGTGCTACGAGGGTACTAAAACTCAAGGGTTTTCTACATAGGTGGAATAGGGAAAACATGCAATATGTGCATTAGAAAAGGTTTTATTTTGACAAACATCAATCACAAATGGTCACAAAATCACACTACATGCTCTCTCTCTCACTCACACACACACACACACACACACACACGTTACTTTGCTGACTGACCCCTAACTGACCCCTGACCTCCTAACTGTCTCTCAAACCTGATTCAGGGATCCACTCTTCCTGACTCTCCTCAAGCTCACTGTCCTCACTCTCAGAAGGAATGACCCTAACCATATTCCTTTCACCCATAAAATGTTCTTGTGTCCATTTCCTGCAAGTATCAGTAGATTGCAAAAACACTGACTATTGATTCGTTCAAGTCATGTCAGAAAGATTGTAATTACGAGTTGAATGCACATGAACATCACCACAAAGTCGTAATTATGAGTGGGAAGCAATGGCGGAAGAAAATAGTTTTCAATCATGATAAATTTAATTCTGAATTCCGACAGTACAATTTAGTTTGTGTACGTATTATGTGTACTGTTAATGAAGAAGAGAGATAAAGTTTGCCAGAAAACACTACTCATTTAGCCAGTTTATGAGCTGATAGGCATCAGTGACCAAACTACATTTCCCATCATTCTCTGTGGCAGTATAATAATAATAATAATAATAATAATAATAATAACAACAATAATGAAACATAAATTGACACATAATGTGCATTATTTGAGTTTTCCGAACTTGTAAAAACAAACTTCCCAGGAGAACTTGAATGCACCATATGGTCCTCCTAACCCTATGATATTGCCTGAACAAAAGCGGTCTATCTGCACAGTGTTGCCCTGAGGTTTTAGTATATAAATAAAAACAAAATAAATCTTTAAACAATCAAACATACTTATTTACATACTGTTACATACATATATTTTTTTAATATAAAGTTATTTTAACTTAAACATGTTAAAAAGTGATATTTATCTTACTAATTGGTGGCACTGTGTACCATGTGGCTTTGCTTCATGAAAGAACTGCTCCACCCCCAAACAAAAGGTCACACCCACTTCAGCCCCTCATTTCATTGAACAGACATGTCAGGGGATATTATAGGCTATTTTAAAAAATATATTAAAAAAATTAAAGGTCCAAAGGTAGTTTGTTGCCTGAGGGCAACACCATGCCATAGAGGGTTAACAGAAAGCCTAATGCTAGCTTCATTGACTTAGCTATTTTTATTGACTAAAATGCGGACTAAAAAAGACAAAAAACTATGCAATATTTATAGTCTAGCCCATATATTATAGTAAACCTCATCACTGAAGCCCTGAATCATGGAAATAACTTCAGAGGTTGAGTAGCTTTTCGATCTTCTTGATGCACCTGCCATCTTGAAAAGTTTGTAAAATTGCCTAAGTCTCATTGCCTTTTGACTTAGGCAAAATAAAACAGCCAAAGTCACACACTTGACATAGGCGATTATACTATTGGGGTAGAATTACATGATGTGTTCAACTGAGGATGTGGGCGATTTTACCAGAGGTGGCCAGCATCATGAGGAGATGACTTATGCAAAAAAATCATTTTTATAAAAAAATGACTTAGGCAATTATTTTAGGAAGGTGACGATATGGGATATTGCTTTAGTAGTATTTGATTTTATTCATAATTAATCTGATTGCCCTACACAAGTACAGTAAATGTATCTCTCGGGGATGACCTATATATAGTCAGGAACGGTATTGGCACACAACCTGACAATTCTAGCTGCAGTGGGTAACCTAGTTTTGTGCGTAGAATGTGTTTGTTGGTTTTCTTCCTGCTTTGAAAGCGCGCTATCCAAAACATCAGTTGATATAGAGCTTTTTAGCGACAAAGCTTCATTGAAGGAGCAAAATGTGGAGCTATTGTATTGTTCTTCAGCATTGTTCTACAATCCCGTCGAGACAGAGATCCTCTCTGTGTCCCCTGGTGCTGCCACATTGCCTGCCTCTTGATGGTTTCCTCTGTTTTTCTCTCTTCTCTTTTTCCTCTCCCTTCCCATCTGACCCCAACACTCTTCCCATTCCTTTCACTTTTTCCTTCTATCCCCATACTTCTCTCCAAACCCATTTCTCAGCTTTCTCTCTTTTCATCTCATCTCTGTCATTTCTTCCCTCTCTACTCTCTCTACCACTCTGTCTCTCCTCCTTCACTGAAGGTTTATGTGCTTCTTTTCCCTCTTTGTGCTGCAGCCGAGCCTTCATCTCTGCAGCCGGAGCTCCACTGGCAGGCTGCCAAAGCCTGTTAGTACAGAAACCTGCCCATTCCTCAAACACAATCCACTGCACTTGCATTAGGATTCAGCCCATCATTACAGCCAGGCCATCAGACTAGAATCATCCCAGCAGCTTTTTTTGTAAAAAAAAAAAAAAAAAATACCGAGGGGTGAATTTAGAAATCAGTTGCAACTCTATAGTATTTCAGCACAGAAGCCTGTTTTTCATTCACCAATCAACTGCATCCAACTTAACCAGACAATATTTGCTCTGGTGTTGTACTGCAGTGTTTAAATTAAGTCTGTGGGCCCTATTTTAACGATCTGAAACGCAAGTATCAAACGCGAAACGCAAGTAACTTTGTGGGCGGATCTTGGGCACTGTTGCTATTATACCGGCGGGATAAATGACTCTTGCGCCCGACGCAAATCTAAAATGGGTTGGTCTGAAGTAGTTTCATTATTCATAGGTCTGGTTTGGGCGTAACATAAAATAAACCAATCAGAGCGACATCTCACATTCCCTTTAAGAGCAGGCGCGCTTGTTCCATGGCGGATTGCTATTATAACGGCGGATTTGCCAGGTGCGTGCCAGGAGCGGTTCACAGCCAAGGAGACAGACGTTCTCGTCAGGGCCGTAAAAGACAGAGAAGTGACATTGGGGATGGGAGAAACCCACCCAAATTAGCTTTGGTTAAACAGGCGTATAATAATTTGGGTAAATGTGTATGCTAGATTTATGCCTATTTTTTCACATCTTTGGGGACACAATGATTTCCCTCGTGTGTTAATATTTTTCCTTGTAATAATGTATGATTTGCAAAAATGAAAACTGCTGCTTCTGTGTAGATGAGAGAATCAAAGTTTAGGCACGTTGTGCACACACTACATTATGGCCAAGCATGCACACTTAAAATAGCATATGAATAACATGCGCAACATGCCACTGACTTTAGACTAGGTTTTTCCTGGTCAGTGGCGGAATTGTTTTCTAAACCTGCAAAATAGCACCAGGGAACGTTTGCGCCAGAGCACGCCTCCTCTTTTCGCTGAACCGCCCCCGGGAGCGCAAGTTCATTCCCTAATTTACCGACGTGCGTCTGTGGTGGGAAAAGTCTGCTGTGCGCGGGTGCAAAATAGGAATGATACATGCGTCGGTGTACAAAGTCAATTGCACTGGGTGCAAGATAGGGCCCATTGTCATTCTTTTCTCTGCAAAAATGCCAACTTTCTTTTCAAAAGTTATTAACGTTGTGCTAGTACAACGGTAAAATGTATGTGGTATACATTTTGATGTGGTATACATTTTGTAGTGATCACTGTGGCAGTAATTCAACAAATTATGATAAAAAGAAAGGGATTACAACCATGCATGCAGTGTAGATGATTTTTTTTTTTTTTTTTTTTTTTTTAAGAGCCAAATCAGGTGTCACTGCAGTGGTGGATGTCTCAGCGAAGTATGTCAGTTCTCAGTAGTCTGCTGCATCATCCACAGCTGAGCACTCAGAAATGACCTGCAAAATTACACTATGCAAATCTATCTATCTATAATTGTTTGTTGCAATTTATTTTATTCATAATTTGTCTGATAGTTTCTACACACACCTACAGTAAATGAATTAATTTCTCTGGGATGACCTACGCACATACTAATTTTGCAGAGCTAGACGAGTCAACATATTTCGTTGATCCTGGAACAACATTCCTGTCTGAAAACTTAATCAAAACCACATCCCTACCCATAACTTATCCTTAAAAGCAGAGGGAAATGATAGGCGAATAACACGGATTTAGAAGCGCCTAACCCTGGTTGTAAGCCTAAACTTGCCATAAACTGTAAACTTTGATGCTTCACTGAATGTTGACCCAGGAACATGTTGCACTGTGAAATCATGTTCTGCATGACCTACATATAGTCAGGAACAGTTTCTTAATTGTATTAATGTGCAAATTATTATGTATACATTCATATTTTGTATTATAGTTGCATTTATAATTTAGTTTTATAGATATGTAATATTAAAAATGAAAATTTCAGTTTACTTGATAATTTGACTTCAGGATCATACCTCAAGATAACTTTCATATATGACAGATGGTGGGTCTGACACACAGGATGTAATTAAACTCGGGGGTTTGCTAGTGCCATCAAAGATCCCGACCCTCAACTGCTCAAGGCACCTGTTAAACCAAAGATGCCGAGCTGAGAGAAGATGTCCCTGTTGGTAATAAACCAAAGCCTTGCGATAAACATAGCAGATCTTCACAACATCCAGAGAGCTCTTATAGAAATACCTTATTATACATTAACTTAAAGCAGCAAAACTCTAATTTTGATTTTATCGGCTGTGTAATAAGTTTATTCGTGAGGGAAGAACTTTTAAAAAGTTATTTAAATGGACCTATATATCTATATCTCAGGTTGTATTAAAAGCATAACAGTCAAGCTAACCAAATTAGGTTACACTTTATTTTAAGGTGTTATTGTTACAATGTAATTATACATTTAAGTACTGAGTAATAATAATTTTAAAGGTGCATTGTGCAAGTCTCTGAGTTTTTGCAGAACTATGCCCCCTCTGGCGACAAGCGAAACTGCAACACTGCAACTGAACGCGCATGACGTCACGCCCAGTCTCAAATTCCGACCCGAATCCCTCTTATTTATTTTACTGTACAGGATTATAGAGGCAATCGCAGTGATCAGAGAAGGGCTCATTCAGCCCATCAGGCAATTGTTTAAGCATGTATGGTTTAGAAAAACGGGTATTTTTAACATGAAATGTTGCGCAATGCACCTTTAACAACATGTATTTACTATAGGGTTAGGGTAGGATTAGGATTTGGTTGAGGGTTAGTTGCATGTAATTATGCATAATTTACTGTTATGACTATGGTAAGTACATGTAACATATGTAAGGAGGACACTGTAAAATAAAGTGTTACCCCAAATTATTTAAATTCTCAAAATAATTCACTAAAACATCTAAATTAGCCATCTCATGTGTCACGTTCACTCGATTATGTTTAATAGATGCACTGAATATATGGACCACATTCAAGTGAAATATACCCAGCAAATTGAATTATAGCAAAGCATAAAAAAGTGTATGAACTAGACCAAGCTCCACTATTTTAAACAGCCACTTAATAAATTATAGCACCTTGGGCTGATATGAAAGTTAACACAGTGTCATTTTTATGTCTTAAACCTGAATTCCACAGCTTGGCATCTGCTGTTTATTTCCTACTGAGCTAAGCAGGAGATAAGCTGATAAACTAATGATATACTCTCAGTATGGTTTCAGTCATCAAACTAATTGCACTCGTCTCTGCTCAGGGCAACAGTAAAAATGAACTGTGTATTTTTATTTTTTACAGCTGTTTATTGAGACCTCTGAGAAACTAACCCTTTTTGCATCAGCCTTATTTAATACGAACTGCATGACTTATAATGCCTACGACCATGGCATTTTCATTTGAGTTACTGAATTATCACTTGGTGAATGTCCCCGGAGACTAGATCGCATATAGTCCTGGATCTAATCTGATGTAATACTCAAAGAAGAAAAGTAAGATCCTATCTGACTGCAAACTTTCGTCTGCTATTGTTAAACAGCAACTCCAATCAATAGTAGTAGTGCACAAGAAGTTGCACTCATACTGCAAATGGAATTGAAAAGCATTTAAAGATCCAACAATATGAAATGTTACAATAAATATTATTATTTATTTTCTACTGACCTCCATGAGCATCACATCTACTACTGGCATATTTAGTATATTCAGTTGAAAATTGGGCTCATCTCAAATACTCATATGTGCCCTGGATCACAAAACCAGTCATAAGTCGCACAGGTATAGTTGTGGGAATAGCCAACAATACATTGAATAGGTCAAAATTAATGATTTTTCTTTTATGCCAAAAATCATTAGGATATTAAGTAAAGATCATGTTCCATGAAGATATTTTGTAAATTTCCTACCGTAAATATATAAAACATTTATTTTTGTGAGTGAATGCAGCAGAATCACGAACATAAATGGACAACTTTAAAGGCCATGTTCTCAATGTTTTGGCACCCTCAGATTTCAGATTTTTAATAGTTGTATCTTTTACAGATTCCCACAGATTTTTAATAGTTGGCCAAATATTGTCCTATCATAACAAACCATACATCAATGGAAAGTTTATTTATTCAGCTTTCAGATGATGTATAAATCTCAATTTGGTTTTGTGGGCCAGGGTCACATATTGTGTATTTTATTTCTCCATTCAAATAAAATATAGCCAATAAAACGCAGAAGAACAAGTAGTATAACTGTTGGAACCTTAAGTCAGAGGAAATATTGCCTGGAAAAAAATATATGACTCATACATATTTCAGCTGCATGGTCCTCCTTCAACTGTTCATTCTGTAGATTTACACTACCATTTAAAAGTTTGGTGTCAGTTAGATTTGAAGAAGTATCTCATGATCACCAAGGCTGCATTTATTTGATACCAAAAAAAAAAAGTAATGCTTTGTAATATTATTATTTAGTTTTCTATTTTAAAATGTAATTTATTATTGTAATGGCAAAGCTAAATGTTCACCATCATTACTTCATTGTCACATGATCCTTCAGAAATAATTGAATACGCTTGTAACCATCCAACTGAGAACTCTCAGAAGGGTGTATCACACATTTGGGAGGACTCTATTGACTAAAATGGCTTTAACCAGACTCTCAGAATAAGACACTCAAACCATAAGTCCAAACACAGAAGTAGTTGCAGAAAGTGTATCAAATAATCCACACAAAACCATCAAAACAGTGAGTCAACATATGAAGATAGTTGCATGTATGTTTTGTTTGTTGTCATGGTGAATAAAGATATAAGAAACCAAGCGTATCTGGTCATTGTCCAAGAAATGGCTTTCCTTTAGAGGTCTTTGAGAATGGTGCAGGCGAAGATGGGGTGTGTTAAACAAGAAAGGAGCAAACAGTCCAGTAGATCATTTCAAATTCTAACTCAAGTCAATTCAGGCTTCAGTTTAGGGTGTGTTGCAATAACAGTGTCCTTGCAGCACTCAAACATCCCTGTTATCAGTTTATTCAATTTCTCCAATGATGAGCATAACTCAGTAAAATCCCCACAAGAAACAGTACAGCATTGGATGGAATATGTCTCAACCCCATAGAAAGACAAGCATTGTGGATGAGGGATGTACAAGAAGTCCTTCTAATCTAAATAGAAACATACAGGCTAACATTAGCACCAAACATTAGCACATGAAATGACCCAAATAAGACGTAGCCCACCAAATACAAGGTTAACAACACAAAATAAACAAAACACTTGGATGAGCTTAAAACAACAGTTTCTCAACCTGGACTCTACACATAAGGTTAACACAAAAGGAGGCCATGGCCGTTTCTCAATACCAAGTACGCAAACTTCGGACTTGCGTCCTTGGTAGTTCGGACTTGCCAAGTTCGACTCAGGCGAACGAACTCCAGAGGACGGGAGGACGCAAGTCCAATAATTCTGCAAATGGAACAGCGGCGTACTCGATAGCGTCACTCAGCTCGCTCTGGCTACTCCGGTTATCTCTTTATATTTAGGCTACAATAAAAGAAAATATGTTATAAACCACCACTCTGCCTCTTTTCATTTTCATTTAAAAAAATCTTAAACATATTAATGGCCACACAAATGTGGTTCAGGCAACGCAATTGATTATCTTCACTGCATAGGCCTATACTATAGCCTATGTATAACAACACGAAATATAAAACACAACCCTGACTCTTTTTGTTTTCATTTTAAAAATATGATACATAAAAAACATTATAATATTGATCATTAAAACTGACATTTAGCAAAAAGAGACAGGGTTGTGTCATTTTATTTTATTATATATAGGCTACATACAGTGAAGAGAATGTAGGCAACATGTATAATAAAATATTTTATATGTTTTATATATATATAATACAATGACATAACCTTTTTTGTTAAATGTCAGTTTTAATGATCAATAATAGCCATTATAAAAGTATAAGTAGCAGCCTAAAAGGTATAAGAAGCTAGCAAACGATTCAGTCAAACATAAGTCAGCTCTCTAGGCTACAACGTTAAAGTTAAATAGACTAAATATATAAAGCTATGAAACTTCACTTTGCCCTCAGCCAAAACGTTTTGCCAGGGAACAAATTATAGATTAATGAGACAAATAAAATAAGTACATAAATAAATCGCCCGTTAGATATACACAAGACGATTTATATCTCATGTTAAACCACTAGACTAGAGACATCCGAGCCAGCGGCAAAACGTCAGCAGCACTAGCCGAGGAAAGGCTGTTCTCGGCGGGGTACATGAGCGCCGAGCGTCCGACTGCCTGGTTCTCACAACTCCGAAAACGTCAGATCAAATTTTCAAATAGGCGCTAACTTTATAAATAAACCAAAGATTTGAGCTTTAAACAACTACATTCTCGCCTGAAATACTCTTAAAACTACAATTCGTGACACAATAACAGCAGTATTTTTAAATTACGCGGGGTTTCTCCACTGCTATTGACGCTTGCTGGTTGGTGTGAGATGCATTCTGGGATACCTGGCTGTCTCAAGTCCGCACAAGTCACCTCTCGATGCATCCTCGGTAAAAGGGGCGGATCAAGATCACATCCGGGGATTTGAACTGGACTTGGCTAGATGTGAACTTTGAATTGGAACAGTACTTGGGCAGCATCTGATGACGTTTCACAAGTCCACAAGAACACAAGTACAGACAAGAACGCATATTGAGAAACGGCCCATGCTTCTCTCCAACCAAACATACTCCAACTCTGCTTCTCCCTGCCTCTTATCCAGAGGAAGAGTAGTCTGGAGAGCCCCCTGGAGCATGGCAGTGGTACTATACTGTTTGAAACCATAGTAACTGCTCTAAGGGCCGTTACACGCCAACAATCTTAGATTGAACATTTCTTATTATTATCAATGTTGAAAACAGTCATGTTGTTTTTGTGGATACCATTTTTAAGGATTCTTTGATTATTAGAGTCCAAAATAACAGCATTTATTTGAAATGTGCAACATTATACATAACTTTACTTTCTTTTTTTATCAATAATGCATCCTTCTTGAATAAAAGTATTATTATCATTATTATTTTCACCAAAAATTTGCACAGTAGTGTACATTTAAGACTTTTTGCAAACATTTGTATCCAGGATGACATAGAGTTAATAAACTAAACCAAATTTATTTAACAGTTAGTTCTTGAATTTGATCGGATGGGCAACATTCCAAAAAGTGCTGATTCAAAATCCAACAAGATATTATTGATGGATGATTTTGATAAAGGTCATTGATACTTGCTCTTTCGTGGTAATACAGATGGATTGTTCAATATTTATGAGGCTCATTGTTGTGGTGGACACAATGTAAACATTTTAAAAGGCCTGGCATATTGTTTGGACGCAATCTCACTCCACATATTGAAGCGCCATATTTAGTATTGATATTATTCATTTTTGTCTGTGAATTGACTTGTCCATCAAGCAGTAGCAGTTGCCCCCTGAATTTGCACTAATCTTAGTTATCCAAGCTCCATTTCTTGTGCAGTAACAGACTGAAATGCATTAGAACAGTTTCGTACACCTCTGCCCTCTGTAGCCCCCCATCTCTAACACTGTGTCCCACTGCACCCATCTTCTCTGTTCTTCTGCACGGTTCATCCTCATCCGAGAATCTCAGAGCAGGTACCGGATCTACCGGAAAGGCCATTTCCCATTCCCTCGGCTCACTCCTGGGATGCACGGCTACCAATTTAGTGCTTACCGTCACAGCCCTTCATGCCGGAGTGCTATTCATCTCTCTCATTATCCCAGACTCAGAACTGCTTTGAGCGGAAAAGGGTGAGAGACCGTTGACCACGGCCAGTCAGAGTTTGGCCTGAGACTAACTATAACAGCAGATGTTGTTAAGGGGCTGATAAAGGGTTAGAAGGTAGTTACAGGGGAGTGTGGCACACTTTGGAAGATTTTTTTTAAAATCCTTCGGTAGTGGAGAGAGCGAGAGAGATTGTGGAGTTATTTTTCTGTTCTGGGAAAAGGCATGACAGTGAATGTAGATTGGAGAAAGCCTGGAAGCTTAAAAGACATGTATACACGCATGGCACCACCGACAAACACACACACACTCCATCCCCTCGCTCTGTGGAAATGGCCCTATGTGCTCTGAACACTAAATCAGGTTAAGCCTCCACTGTCTCCCGGCTAGCAGAGCACTTCATCACTCACACGGCAGACAATGCCACAGCAAAGGACAATCCCTCCTCTCTCTGTCTGCCTCTGCGTGTGCATACTAATAGACATGAGTTGTAAAATCCTTCCAACATTTTTTGTGTCTCTGTTTGATCTTTACAAAACCACCTGGTGCAGATTTGAAATGACTTTCACATATGTAGTTCACAAAAACACATTTTTGTACTGATTTGTTTTGCATGTCATACCTTGAACACAACAGATGTGATACCCTCATTCTCTGCTGAGATTGACATTAATTTGTGTATGATTGTGGTCTTAGAGATCCCAATTTTAACACGTACCTCTGATCCAATTTAAAAGCCAGTAGGCAGTTATAACCGTAGGCCCATAGGCTACTGTGTCATATTTGATAAATGCATTTCTAAGGCCTCTAAATTATCCCGGTATATTTTTCTGTTTATATGAAAAATCGGGTACATTTAGCAATATTGCGGGTGAATTATGTATATGATATATTACGATGTTATGATGAACTATATGCCTTTATCCACTGACTTTCTGAGTTGTTCAAAGCATTTCTAAGGATGCTGATTTTTAGAAGGCAGCTATAATTCACTCTTCCACTTCTTCTGAATCTGTTTCTGGTTCAAACATATAGATCTGAATTAAACCAGTATTTCCACTTGCCATTGTATAGCATTTACTACTGTAAAGTCGACTGAGTGGATCATGTATTCTGGGCTTGTGTGATTGAGTGAATGCGGGGACTTAATACGCATATTCATGGATCCACATATACTAAATGAAGCAAGAGTGCAGTTACATTCAAGCTAATAAATTGTTTTCACAGGAAAAAAAAAAAAAACATTTAAATGTGTCAAAAATCCGACATAAATCAGTTTTAATTTGTTTTATTATTATTATTATTATTATTTTGTCTTGGTTCAATAAACTATTCCATTTAAAAAAAGACTTATGCCATATCATTATCCCTCACTTTTACCATTGAGTACACATGCACTTTGAAGAAATGTCACTGATATATATTATGGTAATCTTGTTTCCTCATTAACCTTCATTCTCTGATGAGACCGACTTGTGAGAAAATGCTTTGAAATATAATTTATCTAGCAGGTGTGATCAGCTACAGGGTGTGCATCAGTCTGAGAATGTGAAAACTCGTCACATTATACATTATAAATGGTCATTCATTGCATTTATGCATGTTTTATTTATATAAAAAAATATATGGAGGCCAGAAAATGAGAACCCTGAATCACAAATCACAAGGTTAACACTTCTTTCCCCCTCTTGTTAATTCTCATGAGATTAGTTAAAACATGAAGCATCAACCCGATACATGTTAAGTATGTTTTTCAAGCCTGTGGGGTCTCCCAAAGCACAAACAGAACATAAGACAGAACACAATTAATTAAACAGTCTCATGCATGTGCACATGTAAATATGAGTGTTTTACATCATCATGATTAAATGTATGATCATTTTTTGTACGCAGTGACAGTACTACCAGTAAACTTCATATTATTCTGTATGATCATTCCTTACATGAATTATGGAGCAGTGTGAGTTTTATAATATTTATAATCATATTTCTTCCCATATCCCTTGGGTCTCAGAGTAGCACAGCGCACATGAGAGTGTATGGTCATGGAGCAGGAGCTCATTGACTCTGATGGCTTCTAGTTGAGGGATCTTGATGTCAGGTATGGCAGAGTTTTGTTTACCTGACCTTGAGCCTCTCAGTGTCTGTGTCTCCCCGACTGTGTGGATTAGCTACTCTTCCCCTGAGGTAATCCTCTCTCCCTCGCTCTTCCGCACGCGCTCTGACAGGCGTACGCACACACACTCTCGCCCTCCCCAACAATCTCACACTCACACACAACAGATTTAATTGCCCCTCACTGATCTAAAGTCTCAGTCCTTAAGCTCAGTCCAGGGTGGCTACACCATCTCAAAAGGACCTCCACTCTTGCCAGGTCGGCTTTATCTCCATGTACACCTAAAGTGGCAAATGCCACCTGATCATCTATCAATTTGTCTCCAATGGTTCTGTGAACACAATGGGGGAAAAAAAAAAAAGCAGGAGTTATTTCAATAAAGAAGGAGCCAGGACGATTCTGTCATTACATGTCCAATGCAGGTGCAAGGTCTAATTGTAGCAAATTACAGTGAATGTGCAGTGCAAACCACAGTGCGACACACCATCACCACAACCCACTACCCCGTGCTCAACGATAAAGCTTTCAATACTTTCTGCTGAGAAAGAAGGTACCATAATTCAAGTGTTTTTTGAAGATCCTCTGCTATTGAAAGGTTAAATGAGTGTATTGTATGGTCACAGAACACTTATGTCATGATCTGAATTGAACTAAATGCACAGAGATCCACATTCACAACACTCATTTACTATACTGGTATGTCTTAAATGTTTTCATAGCTTGTGCTTTGCTACTTGTCAGAGAGCATTTCATCCAAATTGTCATTCAAAAGCAGCTTGCATACTTTGGTGGAACGGTTCTTCTTGAACAGTGTAACTAAACATTAGACTATACTGTCAATGTGCATTTATGACAAAAATGCCACCTGTAAATTTCTCTTTACATAACTACTAATATCTATGTTACTGTTCATTTCATGTGATCTGCTTCCAGTTAATTTTTTTATATCACTACTACCATTACTACTACTACTACTACTACTACTACTAATAATAATAATAATAATTAGTAGTAGTAGTAGTAGTACAGTATATATTTTAATTTGATCAGTTTTTCTCTGCCTTTAAAACTGAAAAGTATTTTTGTTACCCCATTTTTCCCACCATATGAGAAACACTGGTCTAATTAATCTATCCTCACTTGGTGGGACATGTTTCTGAACCCAAATGAGCAGCATTGATGTGTAAACTTGTGTATAGTTATTTTTTTCATGTTTGGGGTTTATGAAATTATGTCAGAAAGCTCTTTTCAGCTTGCGAAACAAGTTTTGAGTTTTTTTGAGAAATATGTTTTCATATTAGGCTGAACTCTTATCTACAAAGATTAAGGAAAATGCGATTCCTCATGATGACCCCTTTAATGAATCAACAGATTTGTGAAATATAAAAGCAAACATTAGCACCTAATTTTGATTTTGAAGTAGCTATTAACTTAATGATAATTTGCCCTTGTCGTTGTCAGCAGTGTGCTCTCAGGTCTTTGTTTGTCAAGTTAATGATCGTTAATGAGAGCGTTAAACCTCGCTCACTTGAATTAATTAAAACATAATCCTTGTGATTGTGACAATCTCCTGCTATGACGATGGCACTGTGTCTGACAAGGGCTTGTTTGTGCACCCATGCTAATAAAGCACTTGTTTGGAGAGGAGTGCTTAAAGCATAGTTTTCTAATTTGAAGTTGCATGGTCATTAAGATGTGTGAAGTAATGAAGTAATTGTTGTGCATTTGGTTTTTCATCACAAGTGGTGCAGATTTTGAAGGGTTTTTTTTTTAAAAGGTTTTTTTTTTTTTTTTTTTAAGTCAGATCTACATACATTTTTGGTGTGTTTTAAATGGCAACCAGTTATTGGCACTACTAAAATTTAAATTAATAGGAGCACAAATGAAGTTCATGTATGTTACATGAGCATTTGGCTCTGACTTTGTTGGAAGGCTATATTAATCACAAGCCAAAACCTAGATCAGAAAAACATTTAGGGATTTATTTTACATATGCATTCAATGTCCGAAAATACCAGCTGGATGTTAAGTCTTTGATTTATTAAGGCCAGATAAGTTAAGAAAATCAAGACTGCTGTTGAATGGAAGCTTATCCTCCAAACATCAAAGCTAAGTCCTAGAGCTCTGTGATGGCTGCTTGTAACATTTTCTGCTTTTGAGATTTTATTCAGTTGTGTGAATTATTTTAGGATCACTATCTATCTATCTATCTATCTATCTATCTATCTATCTATCTATATATATATATATATATATATATATATATATATATATATATATATATATGTATGTATTGTATATATCGTATGCATGTATGTATCGTATATATAGAAATCATCCTAGATGGTGTTTTTTGCAGAAAATGTTCTGTGAGGGCAGAAGGTGGGGTTAGGGGATATAATATACAGTTTGTACAGAATAATAATCAATGTCTATGGAAAGTCCTTATAAAACCTGAAAACCTGATGTGTATTTGCCACAAAAAAAAAAAAAAAAAAAAAATATATATATATATATATATATATATATATGAAAAAATATGAAACTTCATTCTTTGGCCAGACACACATGAGTCTTGTCTCCTGCTATTTGGTTTTAAGAGTTAAGGGTTTCCTAGACCACACGGCTAGATTATTGCGACTGCTCTTTTTCAGAAAGTGGCTGTCTATATCCTGTTAGTCTAACCACAGAGGAATAAAGACAGAGGTGTGCTTTTCATCAGGCTAATTTATGGTGAGGCCTCAGGATGATGGGGTTGAATTTAAATGTCTCACTTCTGTGTGCACGCTGCGGTAGATGCTAAAGTGATGACCCCCATCACTGGTGGGCTCAATATGTCTTGAAACATATCCCATCTTTTCCTGTGTGGATTTCAGTTTCTCTTCAGTAGGAGGTTGCAGCTCTGAGAAGCTCATGATATGCATAGGTATAGTAGCTTATCATGTGTTAGTGTAAACATGTTATTAAAAGAAAAGGTTGCATTACAGACAAAACAGCGTTCAGTGTTCAGCAAGAGATTTGTGTAGGGTTTTTACATTTATTTACATTGGCATTTGCATTTATATTGATTTTCTTGCCGTTTTCTATAACAGGACGTTTATTTTACCATTGTTGATCCTAACCTCAGGATTCTCCAAGGCTGCTGTTCCTTTTTAAGAATACTTTATGAATATAATTTTACAATAAAAGACATTCAGAGATGCGTGGGACCTGGACTCACATGTAGGCGAAACAAGTTTTAATCTGACTTGGATCATCTCCCAATCCCACAATCCCCTTCTATACATTGTCTCTGCCATGCTTCCAAAGATCCATGGAAAAACCTGCAAAATATATATGGAAAAGCCATGGAAATATCTGTAGTGAATGTAATTTTTTTTTTTTAATTTTGCTCAGTGAAATGTTTAATCAGTGTGTGTGTGTGTGTGTGTGTGTGTGTGTGTGTGTGTGTGTGTGTTTCTATCTCTGTGGGGACTTCAACCTGGATGCACACTGCGGCAAGCAGGACGAGTCCTAGGGCCGTGAGAATGTGGCAACTGGTGTGGCGCGCAGGTGACGCTCATTATCAATCTCGCCATCGGCCTCGTTCCGTTCTCACGGCCCTCGGCCTCACCCTGCTTGCCACACACACAGACTAACTGGGACTCGTGTCACTGTGGGGACCTAAATTGAGGTCCACACGAGGAAACAAGCCTATAAATCATACAGAATGAGTTTGGAAAAAGTAAAAATGCAGAAAGTTTTCTGTGATGAGTAGGTGTGTGTTCAAATGTTTGGGGTAAAAAAAAAAATCTATTTAGCAGAACCACATTAAATTGATCAACGGAGACAGTAAATACATTAAGAGATGTATAATGTTACAACGTTGTACATTTCTAGTTCAAATAAATGCTGTTCTTTTGAACTTTCTATTCATCAAATAATCTTTTAAAAAAGTGTCAGTTCCCACAAAAATATTAATATTGATAATAATAAGATAATGATTAAAAATACTAAGAAATCATTATTGAGCACCAATTCAGCATACAGTAGTATAAATCTACAGAATGAAGTGTAATTTGAAGGAGGCCCATGTAGCTGAAATAATTACAGTCAGATTTTACCAGGCAATATTTTCACTGACTCTTAATGTTCCATAGTACTTCTTGTACTCATGCATTTCATTGCCTCTATTTATTTTCAAAACAGGAAAATAAAATACATAATAAAGAGTGTGTTTGCGTGTGTGTGTGTAATTCTCTACAGAATGTGTAGTCTTTTTCCAGTAATCACAAGTCCTGTATGGGTCAAAAAGTAAGAATCATGTCCCTGTCACTCCTTATTACAAAATAAGTAACATTGTAAAATGTTTTCTCAATGACAAATAATCGACTAGCTTAAAATAAACTGTTTTATACCATGTAAATAATGGATGTCTTTGTGCATTCCTGCAAATGCTGTTTTAATATCCATTTATTTTGTCTGTTTCAAATCCAACACTGTTTTGTATTCAAATTCATTCTCGAATTCATCAAGGACTTGCTAGGGAGAGGGTGTTATTGCTTTATATTCGATAGTCACCATTTTTAATCGCTATAATTTGATTATATGGCTGGAATGTTCTTCTCAGCTATGAGGAGAGAACCAAATATCAAATAACAAACAGTACAAACCCAATAAATGGCATATACCAGTGTATTTGAATGAGAGGCGTTCCAGTAATTGCCTTTAAGCCTAATATAAACGATTCTGTTTTCCTTTTTTTCTGCAGATGTTAATGAATGCGAAAGAAGCCCCTGTAGAAACGGAGGGATCTGCACTGATCTTGTTGCGAACTATACATGTGAATGCCCAGGAGAATATATGGGAAGAAACTGCCAGTACAGTAAGTTCATGTTCTTGTTTTTATGGATGCTTCCTTCCCTGTCCCATTTCTTCTCCCTCAGTCCATCCAGTGGGCTTTGTATTAAGTGAATTTTGTGACAGTTCAGAGCATCTGTTTCACCGAGTCCATGGAGAAGCATGCAAGAGCAGCTGAGAACAGACAGTTATGCCCACACACACAAGACACATTGTGGCAGGGTGAACAGAGACGGGCACGGTGGGTGTGGTGCCATGCCTCGGAGAGGGATTTATTGAAATAAAACCAACATGAACTATTAAAAAGAGATTATTGGAAATATTGTTACATAATGAAAAGTGGCGAGATGTTTTAGCACCTTTTTCGGGACCTGACATGGCTCAAACTCCCAAAAGTTAACTTACCCAATTTCTTCCTAAAACTGCATGTATGAGGGAAGAGACTGAGGCATGCTTGGGAAGTAAAGGCACGACTATTTGATGTGCATTTTACATCTGGAAGACGTATTTTTAAGAGTGCTTGCTCATCTGCAATACGTCTATAGGAAGTTTCCTGTCAGATGTCAAATATACGTTTAGAAGGTGTCAGTTTAACATACATTCTAAATCATTACATCTTAAAGACATCTTCTAAACGTCTATTTGACATCTGACAGGAAACGTCCTATAGACGTATTGCAAATGAGCAAACACTCTTAAAAATACGTCTTCCAGATGTAAAATGCACATCAAATAGTCGGTGCTATCTGGGCAGTGATTGAGTGAAAATGGTGGTTTTACATAAGTCACACTCCTCTCACACTATGCAAACCGGAATCATATATCATTAAACCATCTTTTTTACTTCTGTAGTCAATGCTTGATGTACCAGGCTGATATAAAAGAAACGAAACACTTTGATTTAGGTGTGATCAAACACTTTGAATTTCATTACCTTTCATCACCATTTTAGCTGTATTATGTAAAACATTTATATTGCTGTTTCTGTTTTTTTTATATATATATATATATTATATATATATAAATGGCCAATGAGACCAATAGAAAGATTCAGACAAAAGGAGTGGGACTGATATTTATAGAGAGAGAGAGAGAGAGAGAGAGAGAGAGAGAGAGAGAGAGAGAGAGAGAGAGAGAGAGAGAGAGAGAGAGAGAGAGAGAGAGAGAGAGAGAGAAATGTCATTTGTTCACACTAGATATGCTTTATCACCATGAATCAAAAGGGATATTAATTTTCTCGGAGTTATTTGAGATATTTCAAGACATTTATTAAATAGAGACAAACACCTCTGCCATTCTTGTCACGGTTATTACTTTAAACACCAGCATTTTTATAGAGGATATGCATTGACGTCACTTTCCCGCCGGAACACGCCCCCTCAGCCGGAATGCTGCGTGACTGGATTTAATAGGGAAAACTGTGAAAACTTGAGTAAAACAAACGATTATCAGTTTAAACTAAAGGTTGGTCTTGATATAGTGTTCCTTACAACTTACCACAGATCCAGTGATCCATGGATATTGACATTCAACCAGGAATCGTGTTTCCTGACATATGTGTCTGATTTCGACGCGGGGGAAATACATACAGCAAATTTGCCTGTGAGTGTGAACGCTTTATATAAATACCATACAGGTAGGATTAAATCCGGGTAATCACTTATATCAATGTTATATATATCATCATATCATCCAGCCCTAAAACTTTTATAGTTTTTTGTCAGTGTTTATTTAAAAACATCCAATTATGCAGAATATAATACGGTAAATATTTAATCGATAAGTTGTCAATACAATATATAACAATACAATATATAGGGCATGATTTTACCCCTAAATTCAGCATATTGACACAAAATGACAACTGCAAATCCATCTTTTGCTGCCTTAATACATAATCTGCCCCTGTAATCATAATAGTGTGTGAAAATGATTAAAAGTGCTTGGAAACTGCAGTGATATGTATTTTGCGTTTTGCAAAAATTTGCCACAGGTACTTTTCTCCAATGTGCCGTACTGCTATATTGTCTTAATGGTCAAAGAATCTCCAAGCATCACATCTATAGAATTGCAGAAATTTGTTAAGTCTCTGGGTACGAAAGCCTCAGAAAACAATATCAGTACCTGCATCTCCACAAGTTGTGTGGGAGGGTTCCAAGAAAAATCTGCTTTCATTTATAAACAAACTCCATATTATATACAGTTCATACACTTCTGACAAACAGGGATGAAAAGTACCCCATTCGCACAGTTAAAAATAATGCTGTATATTGAATGTTGTGGGCCTATTTTTCTGCTCGATGTCCTGGACATCTTGTTCAGATACATGGCTTCACAAATTCTATCAAATACCAACAGATACAAAATCGAAACCTAGCCCCCTTTGCTAGAAATCTTATAATGGCCCGTGGTTGGATCTTCCATCATGACAATGATCTAAAACAAACATCAAAATCTACACAAAAATCGGTCACTGGGCACACAATGAAGTTTCTGACATGGCCATCCCAGTTCCCTGACCTGAACCCTATAGAAAACTGAAGAGAAGAAGCACCAACATGGACCTGGGAATCTGAAGGATCTAGAGAGATTCTGTATGGAGGAATTGTCTCTGATCTCTTGCCAGGTGTTCTTCAAACTCATCAGGGATTATTGAAGAAGACTCATAGCTGTTATCTTGGCAAATAGAGAATTTTCCCCCTATTTTCAATTATTTTACTTCAATAAAAAGTTAGATTTTTGTGATTTTTTGGAATAAAAGATCAAGCAATGCAGATTTATTTTCACAGGCTTTTTTTTTTTTTTTTTTGGTTCATATTTACCAAGGGTGCCAATAATTCTGACTATCACTGTGTGTATATAAACAATTAAAATTATTGGGCTGTCAGTTTAATGCATTCATTTGGTGTGATTAATTATATATTTATATATATATAAAAAAACGCAATTAATTTTTTCAATTGTAATTGTGTTAAAAACAGAACAACATAATGGAATAGAATGCTTTCATCTGCAATAGTGAAGTCATTTTCAATTATCTTTTTTGCTCTTCTTGTTATATGTGCACAACAATACACAAATTAACAAATAGTTTGTGCATGGATGATTTTCATTTGAGGGCTTTTTTCTGTGAAAATGTATTCATTGGATTAACTGTGATTAATTTGATTAATCAGGATATTTTCATTAATCCAATTAAAAATTGTATTGACTGAAATACCTGATAATAGCTCCCACACAAACACGGGCAGAAATAAATGCTCTTCCAAACTAAGCCCGAGAAGATGTGTCACAACCTTCCTAGAATGAGTTTGACCAAAGCCCTGTCAGAAAGCCTTCACTCACGTCTTCCCACACTGCTAAAATCGATTGCTGCTAAATTCCCCCAGTCGTTTGACTGACAGTCTCGCTCTATTCATTTCACCTTTTTGTCATGTTGAATCACTGCCACCTCCTTTGCTTTATTATGTGTGGCAAGCTGGCACACTGCAAATCATTTGCATGTTGAAAGTTTAAGGTTCTCCTCACTCACTCAATCTCTGTCTCTCTCTTTAGATTAGGAATGATGTAACCATGTAACTACTTCTTGACAGTAATAATAAAATAAAGAAACAAATAAATCTATTCATTCAAAACCAACCGCAATGGGCTCAAAACGAGTATTTGGATATATAAGTCACATTTGTGTCGTTTCTTAGTTTTTTTTTTTTTCTTTCTTTTTTTTTTGCCACTTACAGTAGTTCTATTTGATGTTATATTATCTATTTCACTGAAATGTCTTTAAAAATGTGGCTTAATTGTCCAAGTACTTTTTGGGGCAACTTTATATTGGGAGTCATCATAAATCACAAGGCAAATTCTATATTATTTTAAGAATGGATTGAATTTGCATATTGGCTTTGCACACATGGTCAAACTGCATGTTCCTGCACAAGAAATCTTTTGCATATAGGCCTAGCTGTGAATAAGCAGAATTTCAATGAAATAGTTTCCTATAATGACAGGACTTCTCACTATTTAAAATGACAAAGCATGCAGCTCCCAGCATATCATCATGCCATACTGATTAGCATAGACAGCTGCTATTGGCTCAAGTGTTGAAGGCATTAATTGAAGTCTGCAGAAGCGTTTTCCCACTGAGAGAAATGTTCTCCCAGTTTGCTTTGACATTTACTTGAGCGCTTGCTTGTACAACACATCTGACATGAACATGTTGTTTGCATGTTTTCAGTTGCCCTCATGTTGACAAAGTTCCTGTGTAAATTGATGGTTACACATTTGTTGTACAAAGTGGCCTTTGCTTTAAATGCTTTAAATGTTTTGAGCAACTAGACTAGTTAAAAACGAAAAACAGAACTTGGTTCTATCCTTTCTATAAACAAATCAATAGACCATTTAATGAAATTAAGTGGATTTAAATAATCTCAGATCATAATATGTTTTTGCTATTAAATTAAATAAACAAGGCATTATTTATTTATTTATTTATTTATTTATTTATTTATTTATTTATTTATTTATTTATTTATTTATTTCAGGAAAAATGTCTGTGATTATACCTTGTAAGACTACTGATTTGTCCAGTGTGCAACTTCAAATAATGAATTCAAATATATAGGCTTTTTTTTTTTTTTTTATATATGTTTTGTATATCTCTGTTCACA
The DNA here is from genome assembly GCF_949319135.1 of Squalius cephalus. Taxonomy (NCBI): domain Eukaryota; kingdom Metazoa; phylum Chordata; class Actinopteri; order Cypriniformes; family Leuciscidae; genus Squalius; species Squalius cephalus. The sequence goes on from NC_137126.1 coordinate 22,474,778, forward strand.
ATGCATATCATCAATACTAATGTGTACAAAAGGAAATCCAGTCAGAACAATGCCTTGGTAAGAGGCTTGGGCAAAATTGTTTCCAAAATGTAGGAAATTTATACGAAAATTTCTTAGATGGACTGTTGATTATTTAGTTCTATATGCAAGAAATGCATTTCTTGAAATGAAGTCCCCTCTCCGCACCCCAGCCCTGGTCCATAATAAGTATGGAATAACTGATGATGGGCCATTGAATTATTAGAAAACACCCAAGGTGGTAATGCAGCCAGAGACTGTAAGGACATTTGAAATAACTGAAATAATTTGATGCAGTCAAGACATGCCTGGAACATTCCTGGAAAATAACTGCACAACTTAGAACGTCCGTCAGCCAATCAGAATCAAGCATTCAACAGCCCTGTAGTATAATGTTATTTATTAAATACTATGCAATACTACATGTGTATGTTAACATGGGCAATTAATGTGGAAAAATTAAATGCATTCATCTTAATTGCATTTCTTTCAATTTAGAATTGAAATAGAATTTTGCACCCTATTTTGTGAACTCACTAACCTAGCTGGAATTTAAAATGAGGCACAACTGTAAAATTAGGGGCACAACTGTACTTGAAAACTATAGTTTTCAAATTCATGTCAATCCCTGAAATATGATAAATGAATACAAAAAAAAAAAAAAAAAAAAAAAAAAATATATATATATATATATATATATATATATATATATATATATATATATATATATATATATATATATATATATATATATATATATATATATATATATATTGTGTCATGAAAAATAGAAAAAGTTGTCAATGAAAGTCTTCAGTGGTATGAAAGTTCCATTGTGGAAACCGGCACAGTCAGATAATCCATCTCTTGAGAGAACATCCATCTCTTGAGAGAACATCCATCTCTTTCATAAGTTTTGAAATCAATATTTGGCAGCTTATTTATTCCAGAAGGAGCTCCTCATACACATTTATTCTCCATCCAACCATTAGTCAGTATAGAGTGCCAGTGAATTCATGGAGCCAGGGCTGACGCTAAAATTCAGAACAAAAATATTTATGGTTGGATGCTTATTCCCTTGGGCTTAATGAGTGGTCTATAACATGGAGGACCTTAGTGAGCCCAGGACAACCTATGACATTTTTTTTTTTTTTTTTTTTTTATGATTTAGGGTAAAAAATTATGTAAATGCCTTTATGTAGTCTGATTGTGGAAAATCGATTAGACAATTAGCTGTTCAGTAAGGCTTTTGGATAATTAGCACGTGTCCGCAGGGGGGCAGGCACATTTATGTGTGTTGAGAGGGAGTGTGAAAACCCCCCCAAAAAACCCAACACATTTTGTCCAGCAAGGAGCCATAGAATGACTAATCTTAAAAGCAACACAATATTAAAAGGGATCCTTGTGAAGATTCTCAACATGTGTTCTTGGCTTGCCTCATGCAGAGAGATATACAAATCTGAATAAAGTTCTGAAGACCTATTTAAATAAATAAATGATATATTGTCAAAGGACCTTTTCAATACAAATTACAGATGGGAAATCCAGAGTGTGATAGATTCAGTAGAATAAAATTACATGTACTTAACAGGAATTGGCAAATTGGAATATGGAAGCATTATTCAGAAACCTCAGCAGGACATTACAGTCGAAAACTGAAACCTTTACCTGCTATAAATGGGAATCACATAATAAATGTTCATTTTAAGAGCATGTGAGTGCCGGTTTCTGAGGTTAAATTTTGGGGTAGCCTAATACTTCAACCTTGAAACTCCAGTTTTAAAGATATAAAAAAAGTAAAACATAATCTAATAACTGAATAATCAAAACTGTATCCATTTAAATTTTGACAAGGAGGAGCTTATTCCTTCCTCATTAGCACAAGAACCAAAGATTGAAGTGGCCTTCAACTCAATTTATAGATTATATAGGTCTGGAGTGAAATGTCTGAACTGTCAAACCACTGTGCCTGTAGCATTAGTGATGGCCACTGTGTGTTGGGCTGCTGATGAATGCTTGAAGGTCAGTATAGAAGAGCTGCACGCTGCTGCTGCTGGTGGGCAACTCATTCAAGATGGTAGATCACACATCGAGCAGTGTGTCATCGCAAGTCACAACACTGCCAGAGAGAAAATCTGAACGAAAGGGATCCGCTGATGCTCATACAATGATAGACAGAATATCTCTGGGAAATGCTGCCAGTAGTCCTTATGCTTCACAATATGTAAGCCGAACTGAATGTTGTGTGTGAGTGTTAATAGGACTAATCCAGTGGTGGTTCACATGTTTGGTTTTTTTTTTTCTTCACTAAATCTTTAATTTTTCATTCATTGGAACACAAAAGGAGATGGACAAGGGATGGGAGAACGGTGATTGTAACGGTAAAGCTTTAAAAATAGTCCATACGTTATGATTCAAGGATCAAATGCTATGTCGTTATACACAGAAAATCCTCCTATCCTTCATTCAAATCTGTATTAATGCAGCCATTCAGAAATTGTATTGAAAATACATTTTAAATTCCAAATCAATTCTTAAATGTAAACTGACGTGGCAAATAGGATGCATAATTGCTCTTTGAATCGAAGTAGGATATAATTTAAAAGAAGATTTAAAATAAATTGAAACTGTAATTTTTCAACTTTAAAAACACAGTTTGTCAGAACAGACTTCTCAATGGTCTGACAAATTTTGTCTATTCACACTAAGTGCAAATTGCCAGCCTTCTTGGCAGACGCTACTTACGCTAACTCCGCCCACTGACGCATGGTTGGACCAGACGAAATTGCAGAAGACGCTGGATTGTCAACAGTATAAATAGTGTAGGGGTGAGGTGTGTGGTAGAAAGTTTTGACCCGAGTTCGAATCAGCCTTTTTCTGAACTCGCTCTACCCCTTTTCCCATCTCATATCAGATCAGAAAGGCATTTATTTTCAATAAAAATTAAGAATATATTCAAAAAGTGGAAATAAAGTGTCTAACATGTGTTTAATAATAAAGTGTTTACGGTGAGGGTTAGGGGTAGGTGTAGGGAGGGCTTTATTGACCCAATAAGGTGGCATCCATTTAATAATTTTAATAAACCATTTACACTCTGCTATTATTGCATACCACAACACTAAGGTGCAAATTGTCACAATAATGTTTGTTGAGTGCACTTATTCAATACCACAATGCACTGCAATAATGAGTGTACAACCAATTTACGCTCAGCAGCTGTCCAAATTCGCTCACTCCTTTTCATTCCCTCCTTCAAGTGAACAGTATTAGTGGACTAACGTAGGGAAATGTAAATGAGGGTTTAGGGGGCGATTTCAGATTCAGTCTTTGTGTTTTGTCATTGTCTTCCTTAATCATTGATTTGTTGTCACGGACACTAATTATGTTCAGCTGTGCACTCATCAATCACCATCATTATCACCTATGTTCGGTTCTGTTTCAGTTTAGTGGCAGGTGTCTTCTATCTTGGATGGGTTGTATGTTACTCTGTGTCTGTTGGATTTTTTAAATATTACCTATTTGCCTTAATCTTCATCTTCATCTTTGTGTGTTTATACAACCTCCCCTGTGACACAGATAGTAGGCCCTATTTGACATTATTTATAAGCAGGGCTTGCTTGACATAATTTTTTTTGCTCACCAGCCACTGTGGCTAGGGGGTTTACAATTTGGACACCGATACCATTGGGGAATAACTACCATATAGTTAGGTTATAGATTATAGTTATAGATTTTTAATAGTATCTCATAATTTGGCAGCCGGTATATTAGGCTGCTGTCACTTTAATGCTGCGTTCACACCAAACGCGAATATGCGTCTGGCGCGAGTGATTTCAATGTTAAGTCAATGGTAAGACGCGTTTACGCGCGTCTGGAGATCTTGCGGCGCGAATGAGGCGTTTAGCGCGGCGCGGTAGACGCGAATTCGCCTCATTCGCGCGTCTAGTTCGCGCGAATGACGCGAATTGAGCGTTTGGCGCGATACGCGCGTTAAGCGCGAATTGTGCTTTTTGTGCATTCACGCGTTTGACGCGAATTCGCGTCTGCCGCCCGAGTTGAAAAATCTGAACTTCTGCGTCAATTCGCGCCGCGTTAACCAATCAGGAGCCTGCTTGCTGCTGTCACATGGTGAACTGACAGTTTATAATGTTATTTTATGTTTGGCCTCAATACATTTTGTAATATGACTAAAATGCACAACAAAGCAAATAATCTTTCACATAAAAACTCGATTTCAATATATGAGAGATACTCATTTTGTATTGAATGCTATTTATTCCATATTCTAGATTATATGAAACTTTATTAATCTAATGTAAAGACAATAAACACAATTTTTCAAAAAATCACAGGACAGGTTTCACTTTTGGAGGCTGGCTCCATTTATTATCAAAACAAAAATAAATTACAGATTAGGTGCATGAGAGGGTGAACCTCGCACCGGGCTGTACAGCGCGGGCTCGTCATGCAGAGACCACTCGAGGCCGAGGCTTTATACGGCCTACGCTGTCCTCGTCAGCGTCCTCACCGTTAGGTCCACCAAACCTACCTCCTGAAGCAAATTGTGAAACTCCTGAAACCCTCCGGAGGGTTTGGTGGACCCGAGTACTGCGACGATGTCCCCTACGCTGCTGTTTCTGCTCTCCAGAGCATATACGAGCGGTGACTCTCTCGATTAAAGCTATTGCTAATGCTCGATAAACATCTAAAAAAGATGGCCGCCAACAGGTTTCGAAACTTTCGCCCCCGGGCTTCGCCTTTGACGCGCGTGACGCGCGTAAATTTCGCTTCAAACTTTTGATTTTACGCGCGTCAATTTCGCTCTTGACGCGCGAATGCACACAAAGTGGTCACGCGTATAACTAGACGCGGCAGGCGCGAATTTTTACGCAGATTCGCGTTTGGTGTGAACGCAGCATTAGACCTGACGCACGGACCCATTATACTGTTTTACTTAGCCAATGTACTTGTCTTTATGTGCACGCACTTTGGGTGTGAGCACAAAATCTGCGAGAATGAGAACAATTATGCTCAATACGCGCAATCCCTCGCCGGAAGCTCAAGCCCTGTACCACCAACAATATTCATCCGGAGCAAATTAAACGAGTGAGTAAAGGGTTTGTGTGTCAACTCGCTGTCGGAGAGCTTAGAGAACGAGAACGCGCAGCTGGTATCTTGTGTATCTATTCTGCGGAAGAGTTTCAGATATTTCAATATGGATATATATCGAAAAATCATTATTACTGACAACATTAGATTGCACTTGGTTTATTATTTCAGATGCCTTTTTAAAAGACTAGAATTAAAAAAATGTATATTATATAAAATTCAACCCGCTGAAGTGGCTAGTAGACTGCGTTACACGCCAACGCTGAAATCCGCTGCTATACTATACTATATCGCTATTTGCACTTAGTGTTTTTGTAATATGGATTCTTTTCTCATCCAATTTTTTGAAGATGGCACTGCCTTCCTTGCCTCCTCAATGGAAACAGCCATGATAGTCGGACGGACGGACAGATATATATTACAGAAGTCCTATAATATTGTACTTGCAGTCTACATTGGGCTTAAATTAATACCCCACAGAGAAACAACAGATCCACAATGATAAAAGAGCTGTATGGCGTTCGTGAAACATATCTCTTTGATGTTAAAATTGTGAAAATAAGAAAATTGCATGGCAAGAGAGAGGATAAGTTTTGAGTTTTCTTTTCTTTTTTTTTTTGGACATAATTGAACTCTGAATCCACGGATTCTCAGCGAACAGAAATCTGTTGTCACTGTAGGTGTCAAAAGTTTACTCTTGTGATGTGCCTGTTCTTTGATTCCACAAAAAACTGTCTTTGTGATTGAGGGATGAAAAGGGAAGTGGCAAAACAGAAACTTCTGACTCCTTCAAACAGCACCAGGCAATTGAGATGAATCAATCGGGAGCTATGGAGTGCCAAGCCGGGTAAATATTAGTATTGAGCACCTGGGATAAAGAAAAAGCACCTGAAATGTCAAAGCCCAAATTGAATTGAAGATGTATATCAACACTATGGCCTATGTGCATTTCCCAACAATCAGACCACCAGTAGGAACGTATTTGCTATGCGGGAGAAGAAGGATTCTAAAAAATATATTAATAAATGTATTTGTAGGGTTACAACCCCGGCAACATTGTTAAATTACACAGAAATGGAGTGGAAAATGAGGGCACGTTTGTTGATATGGTGTGGTGATGCTATGCATTCAGAACAGACAGTAAGGCGATGGACATTTTAGATTATACAGCAGAACACCAGATGTCATCATACTCATTTAATCATCTTATTGTTTGTTTTTTTACAAAAGTTTTAATCAGACGGGGAGCTGGAACACTGTTTTTATCTTGTGTAGTAGTAAGGTGGTAGGTTCCAAACTGACAGATTCACAAATGACAGAAAAGGCAATAGAGATGTGCTGATGACTCAAAAATCTATATTAATTGTAATAGATAGATAGATAGATAGATAGATAGATATGATGCATTTCTAAAGATTTAATCTGAATTCTTTTCTCCACATGGATATCAATTTCAGCTGCTGTTATAAATATTCAGTGGTTTCTGTTATGGACAGAAGTTCAGCTTAAAGGTTCTGATGGTAATTTCATGATTTACACCCCTCGACCTTTTGCTCTCAGTCATAACCTCATTCGTCCATTTCAGATGGATGTAGTCAGATTTATGCAGTAGTTCTTCGAGACAAACTTTGTAATGCTTAAATGTCTTTCAGCCATATGTTAAGAAATTAACAGTTTTTGAACGAGTCAGCCACATAGATGGGTCTGCATCCTGTTCATCTTTGAAAAAGTTTGCTTTTATTTATTTTTCTTTCTGGGAAACAGTATAGGTTTTCTATCAGCAGGCGTGCTATGTTTCCCACAACACTGCATTTTTTTTATTTTTTTATTCTGTCATTGTATTTTTTTTTTTTTTGGTCTTTGGAAACACATGCAGAAATGTTGTTTTCCTCCACAGTTTGGTTTTAATTTTCTGTTTTGGTCTTGCATGCGTATTAATGTTACTGTAATGTACACAATGCCCCTGCTGGACAGCACATGCCAGCAGAAAATAGCAGAGAAAAAGAAGCAAAGAAAGGGCTTGAATAATTGAATCATCCTCATAGCCCTTAAGAGGGGAGGTAATGGAGGGATGTCTTTGTACATCTCGATGTTAAGTAAACAAACTCACAAACATCCTCTCTTTCCCAGAAGGCTTGGAGGAAGTTCATGTTAAGGATGATGATTCAGCGTTCCGGTATTGATTTGGTAGATGGGTGACTAATTACTGGAACCTTTTTAAATGGAAACGGACAAGGTTCAGTTGCAAGTTGCATAAAGAGGGATGTTTGATGTAAGGATGTAAGGACTAAAGATGCTCTGAGTGTCTTAGTAATTCCACTGGGAGAAAAAGAGAGAGATGCAGAGATTTATTTATATTTTTTTGTGAAATAAATTAATGCTTCTATTTAGCAAGGATGCAATTGATATTAGAATGTTAAACAGTAAATATATTTAGAATGTTACAGAAGATTCATATCTCAAATAAATGCTGTTCAACTTTCTATTCATCACAGAATACTGAAAAAAAAAATATATCAGCACAATTTTCAACATCGATAATAAGAAATGCAAATTAGCACATTAGAATGATTTCTGAAGGATCATGTGACACTGAAGACTGGAGTAATGATGCTGAAAATTAAGCTTTGCCGTCACATGATTAAATTACATTTTAAGATATATTTATTTTGTTAGTTAATGATGACCTAGTTAATGATTTATTTTGTTAGTTAATGATGACCCGGATTAAAAAAGAGCCATTGGCTAAATCTAGTGCAAATGCTTTAAATGGAAATATTTATGTTGAATATTGTACATGGTCCCTTTTCAATTCTCACTATTAACTAGTTGCTTATTAGCATGCATATTGATATTGGCTGTTTAAGAGTACTTATAAAGCACATAATGGCTTATTCTGCGTGACCATAATACCTTAATCCTACCCATACCTAAACTTAACAACTACCTTACTAACTTTTAATAGGCAGTAATTAGCAGTGTATTGAGGCAAAAGTCGTAGTTAATAGTTTGTTAATTGTGATAATTGGACACTAATCTAAAGTGTGACCAAATAAATAAACAAAATAAACTAAATTGCAATAATATTGCTGTATTTTGATCACATAAATGCAACCTTGGTGAGGATAAGAGACTTCTTAAAAAAAAAAAAAACACTATATATATATATATATATATATATATATATATATATATATATATATATATATATATATATATATATATATATATATATATATATATATATTAGGGCTGGGAATCGATAAAAAGAAATTAGCTAATTAATTGCACAATTTGCTGTAATTAATTGCAATTAATTGCATTTCCCCCAAGCTTGTAATCATCAATATTTAAACTTAGAATCACATAAAATAGCCCTATATTAAAAATATTATTAAACATCAATATATCAATATATTATTCTTTTTCAATAATCAATCAACATAATCAATTTAACAGATTTTTTTTTTTTTTTTTGTACTAATTATCAAAATAAAATATTGTCCTACAAAGCTATTATTACCAGAGCATGTGATCAGAGCAGGTCATTTTACCATTGTTGCCCAGCATGACTATACCAGCTCAGTAGGGCTATTGCAAACAGAAGTTTACTACAGAGAAATTTCACGTTATTTGAGCGGACTTTACTTTTCCAGTGCGCGATCGGTACATGATTGGAGCGTTTGGGCCGTGAGCAACAGAGCAGAACGCGCAGCGCAAACATGGAGCGGAACATTGAGCAAAGAGCACAGCGCGCCGACACACACACAACACGGAACGGAGAGCGCGGCCCACACACAGAGCGGAAAAAACCCGCTCGTGAAACCTGATCGTAGAACACGGATGGGCGGCATATATTCGGCTTATATTTTCGGCCTTTTTTCTCTTTCGGTCAAAAACTCTTTCGGCCAAAAAAAAAAAAGGCATTCGGCGGCCGAAAATTCAATGCATCCAGCTTCAAAACCAACTGGAATAGTATTTGAATTCAGCTTTGCTAATTGTACACAACATCTTTGTTTTGTCAAACGCGCCATCAGGCAACTTTTTAAATGCAAACATTCCTCCTAAAACTCCATCCTTGTACTTCTCCATCATGACAGGGTGACTTGGTCTGGTACACTTGCAATAGCAGCCGCAACAGAAAGTCATTAAAACGAGGCAAAAAAAAAAAAAAAAGTGCTGCGTTAATTGCTTTATTTTTTTTAACGCGTTAAACATCTAATTCCCCCAGCCCTAATATATATATATATATATATATATATATATATGTATGTGTGTGTGTGTGTGTGTGTGTGTGTGTGTGTGTGTGTGTGTGTGTATGTATATGTATATCAAAGCATTGTTTTGTTAGATTTCTTCCATTCCAGATAGGGCGTCCTGAAACTTAGTGATCAGGCAGTTCAGAATTGAATATTGTTTATATAATTTTTTAAAGATCCTTTTTTTTATGTAAACTACTTTGAATTACCATTGTGAAACATGCTATATAAATGCCTTGCCTTGCCTTTTGTTTTGACTAACAGTGGAATTTGACCCAATAAACCCATTTGACTCTTTTAAAAAGAATTTCCTACTTCACAGATCCACCATAATGTGATACTTGATACTGTACATGCATATGTTTTCAGCTCCATGTTTTAAACTCTGTGTTCTTCTCTTTAATAGACTTTTAAAGAATATAATACCCAGTTGTAAAACATGAGCAATTCAGTTTTAGCATTGAAAGTGTGCACATTTTATGTAAGACAATTAAAAACAGAAGCTGTAGTTAAAGCTCCTTTGTTGTTGAGGTCATTGGCAATGCTTCAACTTTGAAAGATTTGAGTATGTGACAGATGAAAGAGAGAGGATGGAAAAAAAAAATCTAAAAGTAATGTTTTGAACCAAAAATAAACACTGTTTCTGAGTCTTTCTGACACTTGTAGAATATCTAATTCCATTACATTTTCACGGAAGTCATGCATGTCCAATGAAATGTTCACACAGCTGAGATATTTAAGCACAATCAAGCGTACAGCCTGTGAAAACACCAAGCTGACTTTGAAAGTTAGAGACATGCTCCTGAAAGACTGTTTTTGGAAGAGAGCTTTGAGGATCCAACATATACCTTCACATAAAACTTATGATGTGCCAATAACAATTTTGTACTAAGATACATGATGCACTGTCTGTACACTGTATGTCTAACCTCTCCATTCATGGGTTGTTTCTGTGTATTGAGCAGAATGTTCCGGTCCACTGGGCATGGAGGGTGGAATCATCTCTAACCAGCAGATAACGGCCTCCTCCACTCACCGAGCTCTCTTCGGCCTCCAGAAATGGTACCCCTACTTTGCCCGGCTGAATAAGAAGGGTCTTGTGAACGCCTGGACCGCAGCCGAGAATGACAGATGGCCCTGGATTCAGGTAACAGATTGACATGGGCATTAAGTATGGAAATCTATCAACAGTGAATTAACCTGTTGTTGGCAGGAATGTTCTCTTCCTGTCGGCATTTGTTTATCTGAAAATTATGATCATTGGTAGACTCTGTTTTTTGTTGTATGTTTGCCTTGATAGTTTTTGTTCCATAGACAAGACAGCTTTTTAGGTTTAAAGCTACTCTGTTTGTGGAAAATTATATTCCAATTTATTTTGCTTTATTGACATGGCATAATTTAGTGCATACTGTATTGCCAAAGCACTGCAGAATATATAAAGCAATATAAAAATAAACAAATAATGTTATATAATAACACCAGTCAATATAACAGTTAAAGGGATAGTTCACCCAAAGATGATGTCATCATTTACTCACCCTCAAGTTGTTCTAAACCGGTATGAGTTTCTTTCTTCTGTTGAACACAAAAGAAGATATTTTGAAGAATGTTTGTAATCAAAGTTGATGGACCACTGACTTCCATAGAGGACAAAAAAAAAAATACTATGGAACTGAGTAGGGTCCATCAACAGTCTGGTTACAGACATTCTTAAAAATATCTACTTTTGTGTTCAACAGGAGAAAGAAACTCATACATGTTTGAAACAACTTGAGAGTGAGTAAATGATGACAAATAGTGTTCAGTTCACTTAAAAAAAAATAGTAAACCCGTTGTCTTCAAATTCTTAAGTAAATAAACGTAATGCTTAATTCAAAAAATTAAGTTATGTGAACTTGACAAACCACATTACTTTTTTTTTTTTGATTAAACATGAAGTTTATTTACTTAATAATTTTAAGGCAACGGGTTTCCTGAATTTTTTTAAGTTAAAGCTCCAATATGTAACAATTTTGTAATAAAATTTCCGAAAATAACTTGCACAGTGTGATATATTTCCTCCAGTTGTGTACTTACAATATCTCAAAAGTCTCCAAAGATTTTTTATTTCAGAGAAATTCCGATTTTAAATAACTGTCCGTCCCGGAAAAGAAATGTCGCCTCTCAGTGACGCAATGTCCGCACTATCCTTTTTTTCCGGTGTGGACCATGTGATATTCCACCATACCAGGATATCGCATGGTCACATGCGTAAGTTGTGGTTATAGCGTTATAGTAGACTGTATGGTTATAGCTGTTATGGATCACGATTACTCTTTGGCGAGTATTGAAGTGCCAACAAAACGAAAGCGTCCATATTCGGATACACGCAGACTGTGTGACAAACGGAGGAATAAAACTCGGATAAATATCGGACAGGCGTTTTCGAGATGGAGAGAGCTGCGCGACAATCTTGGACTTGACAGAGACTCTGCTCCCGCGAGTGTATTGATAGACAGGTAAGCAAATCAATTTTTTTTGTATTGTACAAGTAACGTAATAGTTACAGTAAAGATGATTTTAATAGATATGAATTACACCACATGCCTGTAATAATATAGCATAACATTTCACGTTCCTTGCAGTTCATAATTATGATGACATAAAATAATACGATCAGACATACAGGTAATACAAAAACGAATAAATTACCTCATCCGTGATCATGATTCATTAATTCTATTTAGATGCATCGCTAGATGGTGAAAACGCATTAAAAACTACATATCCCATCGTCACCTCCTTCATAGCGTCATCAAGCTTCGCCTTTGTTATTGTTGGAAACTGCGCCCTCTTGTGGTGAAAAAGTATTACATATTGGAGCTTTAAGTCAACTGATCCCTTTTTTTAAAGTGAATTTTCATTTTTGGGTGAACTATCGATTTAAAACAGTAATATTGTTAATAGTGGTCGACCGATATATCGCCGAGGCCGATATATCGGCCGATATTTGGAATTTTTTAGATATCGGCATCGGCCGATAAATATTTCCGTTTGGCCGATATATTTCAAAACAGTTTGTGACTGTGCATTAGCGCTTTTTTCCACTGACGCGAACAGAGCGAGCGTGAATGAACTGAATACACTCGCTCTGCTCCGCCCAGCACCGTAAAACAAGCCACTCAGAAGTGAAGCAGACATCTGACAGACACAGTAAATGACCATTCGCATTCGCTTTCTAACCTGACGCTACCTTGTGTTACACACAAAAACACTCCGGCGTGCAGCAGAGTCTATTCAAACAGTACCGTGATATGTCAGATCCGCAGCCCAGCGGTAGCTCCAGTGGGGGTCACAGATGTGATATAAACGAATTCAAACAAAACTGAAAACATTTTACCTCACAAACAGTCAAAAATCCTGTGACTGGCTGTTCCTCAGATACGCGCTTTGTTCTCGGGTTACATTTAAACTAGACGCTGTTTTCCAACGGACTCGCGTGCACGGAAAAGCTGGGTCGGTCGCGTCGCGTGCATTACAGATCAGTTGGTCGCGTGAGGTGGATGAGAGGAGAACACTATGTAATAATATTACGTTTGAAAATAAATCCTTGAAAATGTTATTCACTATCTACTGTATTTATTTATCCATGATTGGCGTAATATCGTGTGTAGTATACATTTTCATATGTTCATGTATGTCATGCAAATACATGTGACGGCTTGCAACGTTTTAAAGAAACAAACAAGCAAAACTAAACACATAAATCATTATTATTTAAATATACTTGAAGTAAAACAACCTGTTTAAATAGTGTAAATAAACTATGTGAGATTTATATTTAACTATGTATTGTACATAAAATGTATACTGTAATTGCACATACTATTTTGTCATTAATTTATGAATATTGTTTAGATTGGTTCATTAATGATAAATGTTATTTGTAACCTGCAGTAAGCAACAGTAATTATTTATGTGACTGAAAAAAATGACTGTAAATATTAAAGCAGACAAGAAGCTGCACTAAAACTTTATTTATTGAAGTGTTACCTTACCTTTTTGTTTACATTTTAACTTCTTAGTAAATATTTTTTATTGCAAAAAGAATTTTGCATAAATAGTATGTACAATAAATGTTCATTTAGTTTCACCAATATTCTTTATGTCTCTCATTCACATGTATTGTATCGGCCTCATATCGGCCAATCGGCCAGATTGCTTTCTCAATATCGGCATCGGCATCGGCCATTAAAAATCCCATATCGGTCGACCACTAATTGTTAAATATGATTACATTTAAAAGAACTGTTTTCTATTTAATACATTTTAAAATTTGAATTTATTAATGTGATGGTAAAGCTGAATTTTCTGCAGCCATTACTCCAGTATTCAGTCTCATGATCCTTCAGAAATCAAGAAAAATGTCTCATTATCATCAGTTGAAAACAGTTGTGCTGCTTAATATTTTTATGGAAACCAGGATACACTACAATTCTCAAACGTTTGGAAGTTTTTGGTTGTTTTGTTTGTTTTTGTTGTCTTCAGCGGGGAAGCTGGGAATTTAGTAGGATCTCTCTGTTATTCACTTCAGAAATCAAAACAGTTGTTTTTCTAAAAAAATCCCTCCTTGGCTGCAACTCTGTCAGAAATGTTTCAAAAGCGTTGTCCATTCACAGAACCGCTTCATGTTAGTCCATTACTTTACTTACTTTACTTTACTTTACTTTATTGTCCACGTAGTGGACATTTGTCTCTGGCTTCACATACATCAATACAACAACACATAACACATAAAATACAATAAAAAAAAGGGGGGGGGGGGGGGGGGGAATGTAATAAACAAAACACACATCAATCATTACCATTTAAAATCTTGACAGCATTTGGCACAAAGGATAATTGGTAAACCTTCCTAATTACTCGTGGTTGCCTATAACGTCTTCCAGACGGCAGCAGTTGAAACTTGCTATGTAGAGGATGAGAAACATCCCCTACTATCTTTACTGTACTATCCCCTACTATCCCCTACTATATTACTGTCAATTACTATTGATGGCGATGGCAAACTTACATATAAATATACTTTGTGTATCAATCCATTTCTTTGAGTTTCTTCAGTGGATGATTTAGTATTCATATGCCGTTTCTTTAGCAGAGAACATTTGATTGATAATGCAGACAATCACAGTGGATGGAAGTCTCAGTCCATTTACCTCTAGTTTTACGATGAGTAGCCTCTTGTCAACCTCAGATTTATTCTTTAAATGCCTGCTTGTAAAAGACAGAGACTGAATTGGATTCTTCATTGAATTGATATTCAGCTGGTTGTCTGTGCAGCAGCGTAATATAAAAGAGCTGAGATGAAATTCGGCTGAAGAAAGAAATGAAAGGGATAGTCTGACTGCAGACTTGTGAGCGTAACAAGTTAACCACCATTTGTGCAACGGTCGTTGCTCGCAGGTAAAGAGTGAGGATTATTGGTGGAGAGAGAGAGAGAGAGAGAGACAGGGAGGGGAAAGTAGTAAAAAGGGAGAAATCTAAAGCATTTAGGGAATTTGTCTGACTTTAATGATGCCACTTGGGATGGAGATTTTGGTACTCTGGAGCTGCTGGGTTAGAACACAGAGAGGTGTGCTAGAAATATCAGATTGGCTTAAGGCCATATGCTGTGATAGCCTCCACATGACCTCTCTTGAGCTCTCTAAATCAGAGGCGACACACAGCGTGTCTGTTTGTCTGCCTCTCTTTAACACACTTTTTCCTCACTGTCATTGTTATTCTGTCTTTTCCTGACATGTATACCTCAGTTTCTCACTGTCTTCGAGCCTTATGCTGTGGTGAATAAAATGCTAACTCTAGCGTCATTTACAATGGGGACATCATCATCACCACTTTCTGCCATTTTTGGCTATGCTGTTTTTGTGAAGAAATGCAATAATTATTAATTATTCCACCTATGCATTAAAATGTAAGAGGTGCAAAATGAGCCACTTATTATTCTCGGGGGAAGGGGCCCTTTTAAATTCAGATATGCAGACAGTAATTCTTGCAGAAATTACAAGAGACCCTAAAAGGACACTTGAAGGCATCACCGCCTCCCTTCAGCAAAAGCTCAATAACTTTTGTTTTGAAGGTGATAGACAATTCATTTCTCCCTGTATGCTGGGAATCAAAATAAACTTTCAGCAGGGATATCGATCAAATAGATCCTAAATAACTAAAATAAAAAATACAAATATGAAAAAAAAATGTTGTTTTCTGTTTATCATAAAGTTATGAACACTTAAAAAAAAAAACATTGCCCTTATTTATTAAAATGTATGTGGTTTTCTGAAAAAAAATTAAACATTTGTCTATTAACTCCAATGTACAGTTGTGATCAGAATTATTGACACCCCTGGTAAATATGATACAAATTTTACTGGTAATTTTGGCTACAAAAATAAATCTGCATTGTCTATCTGTTAGGTTTCTGGTTGCAGCAAAGAGGAAACAGGATTTCTGTGTAGCAGACTTTATGAACGATGAACTTAAACTTACAGAAACACTCAGGAGACTAAGAACAAGGACAGAACAACCAACATTAACGTCGACAGACCCTGAACAGGACAAAACACAGGGTTTAAATAGACAGAGCAGATGAGGGAAACGAGACACAGCATGGGACAAATGAACTCAATGACAGAAACCATAGTAACAAACAGGCTTGGGATGAACTAATGAAGGAGGAGTGGCTAGAAACTGAACACAGTGAACATAGAGGAAGTCCAAACAGAAACGTGCCACTATCCTTTTGATCTTTCATTCAAAAAATTGCAAAAATCTAACCTTTCATTGAAGTAAGTGAAAGTGGGGGGTACATCATTAAATGCATAATAGAAATAAATGCTTTTCTACAAAATACGTTGGCCATAATTGTTGGCAACCTTTTATTAAATACTTTTTTGCAACCACCTTTTGCCAAGATACCAGCTCTGAGTTTTCTCCTACTGTATGCTTGATGAATTTGGAGAACACCTGACAAGAGATCAGAGACCATTCCTCCATACAGAATATCTCCAGATCCTTATCTCTGCAATTCTCTGTAATTCTCCATCTGTGTCTTTGGCAACTCAAACTTTCTTCCTCGCCGTGCATTAAGACAATATAGACACACGCTCTCTTCCTGGCTGATTCGTAACATCTTTAGTTGATTGGAACTTCTTGATTATTGCCCTGATGGTTGAAATGGAAATGTTCATTGTTTTTATGCTATTTTCTTACAGCCACTTTCTATTTTGTGAAGCTCAACAATCCTTTGCTGCACATCAGAGCTATATTCTTTGGTTTTACTCATTGTGATGAATGGTTAAGGAAATTTGGCCTTTGTGTTTCCTCATGTTTATACTCCTGTGAAACAAGAAGTCATAGCTGGACAATTCCATGTTCCTAGTCTCCCTGACGTGCTAAAATGTATAAATATTAATGGGAATATTCTTCAGAGATATTTTACTCATAAAAAATGTCTAGGGTTGCCAATAATTGTGGCCAACGTGTTTTGTAGAAAAACATTTATTTCATATTCATGTGCCAGAATCCAAATATACACCAGAGCTGAAGAGGTTAATATATGGAAATATGTTTGTGGATTAGAACCCAGAAACCCTCATACTCCAAGTAAAAATGTTATCTCTAAACCAATGATTCATCTTTAAGATTAAGCTGTTGATCTATGCATATCCACTGAGCTTTAAAATCCTATTTCTGTCAGCGGCAGATGTAGGAATGAAGTTATGGAATTAAATTCCATTTCAGAGTTCATTTAAGAACTTTAACTGATCACTGTGTAATGAGGATTTAGCCTTAGGCACTGATTTATGTTTCTGCCGGAGGATTCCCAAACTCCATATAAATTCTCACAGATAATAGCGGTAGCAGTTCACAAAATAAAATAATTCAATAAATATCTATCTACAATAAGCACTTTACTCAAAACTAACTTTTAAATAATAAAATAACTAGAGAACAGGCTGACTAAATTCAGCTTGAAAATGCCATGTTTTCAACCATTTCCGTAGGTGGTCAATCCCACGAACAACCACGGGATCAGTGGACTTAGCTATAAGTTTTAGTTTCGTCAATTTTAATCTTATTTCATTTCTTTATTTATAATATTGTTTACATTTCATAATTGTCTTGGATCTACTGAGCTTTCCATATGATCCTGTTTCTTTTTCAAAAATGTAAAATTAAGGTTTTGTTAAATTGTTTGTGCATAACTTAATTCATATTCATGCTTTTGCCATTTTATGACATCAAAGGGTTTTCATGTTTTATGGGGACATTCCATTTTATACTGTACAAACTGTATATTCTATCCCCTAACACTAACTCTACCCCTAATCCTCACTTAGTATGAATCACTTAGTGTGTTTTTTAAAATGTTTTCCCTCATGGGGACCAAAAATGTCCCCACAAGGATTTTGGATATAGTCATCTTTGTGAGGACATTTTTTTTTCCCCATGACATATATACCTGAACTACACACAAACTTTGGGTTTCCATGTTTTATGGGGACATTCCTTAGACATAATGGTTAATGTAAAAAACGTCTATGTTACGTATGTAACCCTCGTTCCCTGAAGGAGGGAACGGAGGCGTAGTCGGACGTGCCATACTGAAAGGGAACTGTTTATTCTATCCCACTACATTAACCCTACCCATCACAGAAAACCTTATGAATTTTTAGATTTTCAAAAAAAATAGAATTCTGTATGATTTATAAGCTTGTTTCCTCATGAGGACCAATACACACACACACACACACACACACACACACACACACACACACACACACACACACACACACACACACACACACACACACACACACACACACACACACACAAACAGTACAATTGTTATTATTAAGATTTAAAATAACTGATTTTGTTTTAATATATTTAAAACTATTTATTCCTAATGGCAAAGCTAAATTTTCAGTCGCCATTACATTTGATGAAAAATAACAAAATAATAGCATTTATTTGAAATAGAAATATTTTGTAACATTATAAATACTTCACTGTCACTTTTGATCAATGTACAAAATATATTTCTTGCTTTATAATAGAATTTTACAAGTCTCATCGTTTGAAAAAAAAAAAAAAAAGAAGATAAATCTATTTGTTTATGAAAGAGCTAGAGGGAACATGGAATTCTGTGAGGGTGGAAGAGGCAGATTTGTCAGTAGCACTTGAATCTTGACTTTCTCACTTGTGTGAAATTGCTTTGTGACACACTAGGGAAATTTCTTTAAGCCCATAGTGGACAAAAGCATGAGATTTCATAACTGAAGAAGTGGCACTTTTGAACATGAAGGAAGTGGAATACTCAGCAGCATGCTTTATTCGTTTATTTATTTTATTTCTCGGTGAGGATCAGGATTTTGCACGTCTCCTCAATATCATGAATCTCACCATACAAGTTATCCACTGTAACATCCAAGGCTTTCATTATAACTTATCAACACTTATCCTCGCCAGGCATGCTTTAGTGTAACCTGTCAGAATCGAGTTGCATAATTTATCCCCAGTTTATATTTTCAAATATCGCAAGGGTAGAAGTTTGTTTGAGTATTTCAGCCACATTGCCAATAACACTCACAGTCATTTGACTATGTGTCAAGGCCAGATGTAAGTGGGTGGACCTTGATGAATTCGGATCGACCCCTGTGTCTCAAATTTCATTAAATATAATGATTTTATTCCCTTTCCTTAGTCATTATGAGACAATATTTAACTATGCTACATGCCTAGTTAACTGTACAATAACAGAAACTGTACAATAAGTTGTAAATATGCTTTAAAAGTATTCTCAGCATGCACTGTGCCATTAATGAATCATGCACACTATGCTTTACAATTCATTGTTTAATGCATTATTTGCACTGATGTTGCTGTATTTGCATCTCCTTTAAGTCATGTAGTGTTAACTGGTGCTTATACAGCCTATTTCAAGGATGTGGTTGGTGAGTAATTGTTTGTGTGTGGGATGTTAAGTATCACACCAATGAATCTGTAACTGAGGTTCAGTCTGTGTTTATTTTGCAACGACATCATACATGTTTAGATTATTGTTATCTAAGCACATATAAAATGAATTAAAAGCAGAATACAACACTGCTTTGGATAGTTTTATTGTGACTGCGAAAGGAATATATTACAGTTTTTCTCAGTCGCTTTGGTGCATTTCTCACATCACTATTTATATTTGCACAACAGTTAATGCAGTTCTCAAAACAATTAGTACAAACTGCAAAACCCTAGTTGATAACCTGCAAAAGTGTGTCACTTGCTCAAAATGGATAGCTCATTCCTCAAAAGCAAGTATTCATGTAAATGAAAGTGTCAGTGTCATCAAGATGAAAAGTCCTGACACCATTGTTTATGAACAAGATAGTCAAATGGCTTTGTCATGTTTTCATTGTGACAGTTTACTCTGTAAATGTTTTCCAATGGAAAAAAGTCAGATCTTGGTGACACTACCTGAAAATGCTCAAGACAGCACTATATACTATTTGCACAGCCATTTGAAAAATACAGTAAAGTTACACAGTGAGGTAACTGAGTACAAGACACTGAATATGTATATTTCACATTTGTACTGCATATGCTCTTTGCAATTCTAATTAGTTCACAGCATTGTGCAAAAGAAAAAATACACCCTTATTTACAACAAACATAAACTCCCTTTGGGTAGAGCTGTGCACAACTGAATATCATCTATTGCTCAAATGCAAATTGTTCAATTTAGGAGACATTTTCAGGAAAAAAAAAAGATTAAAAAAAATGTGTAAAATTTGCTTGACAGATTTTGACAACTAATTCAACATTTTTGCATGTAATGACTCGAGCAATGAAATGAGGACTATTAGTTTTATATGGAATGACTATTCAGCATTCACAAGTATAGTTAATTTTGACTGACATGACATAAGCAAATGATAAATAAAACAGCAGAGACTTGTATGAAAGCAATTGATGCATGTCCAAAAGCATTTGCAATTTGTTGGAAGGAATGAGAAACTGCTACTATGATGTGCGCAAATGACTAAATGTTGTGGAGGTTGAACTAACTGTTGTGCAAATGTAAATAGTGATGTGAGAAATGCACCAAAGCGACTGAGAAAAACTGTAAAGGTGAAAACATACCCAATTTACAATACCATTCAAATGTTTGGGGTTTTGGGGGGTTTCTAAGAAAGTAATACTTTTATTATGCAAGCATGCATTAAATACATCAAAAAGTCAGTACATATTTTTATAATGTTACAAAATATGTATTTTTCTATATGGTTTCTATTTCAATTAAACACTGTTTTGTTGCTGTCATGAAACATTTTGAACATTCTATTCATTAAAGAATCTTGAAAATAATAATAGTTTCCACATAATTTAAGCATCACAAATGTTTTTTTTTTTATAATACAGTTTTTTTTTAATTCGCTTTGGTACTATTTTCACAAGTTAGGTGTACATACCTAAGTGAACCTAGGTGGTATGGTTCCTAGGCACCTAGGAACCATACCTAGGTGAACATACATAATAAAGTAATTGGATGTAAGGGAGCTGAAAATTCAGCTTTGACATCACAGAAATAAATTGCATTTAAAATACAAAACGGTTCTTTAAAGTTGTAATTTCACAATATTACTGTTTTTACTGTAGCCTATTTTTGATCAAATAAATGCAGCCTTGGTGAGCATAAGAGACTGCTTTCATATATATAACTTTTATATATATATATCTTAACACCCCTAAACTTTTGAACGGTACTGTGCAACTGAAATATGATAATATGCATTGAGTCATGATTATTTTCTGTGACAAATTAATCTTTCTTTTCAAACTATTAGTATGTTCCGGTAGCTTTGACTGTATGAACCAGCTGTCAGTTTGGATGGACTAGAGCAACTCTGGCCCTTACTGTATGTGGCCTTTGTCACTTTTCAGTCCACAAATTTGATCCAGACTGAACCTATTTGAGCAGCCCAGAATACAAAAAACAAACAAAAAAACAAACTAACAAAAAAACAGTCAGTTTATTCACTTGCCCGTGCTGGTTATGGCTACCTGCCTCTCTGTCTCACAGTATAGAGATTTCAAATCTCAACCTTTCATTGGCTGATTTAAATTTGAGGTATCGCTCTCTCTGTTTCTTTCTCTCTTGTTCTTTCAACTTTTAATTGCACATTAGTCTAAAAAAATAAATTCTTAATCATGATTATGTTGCATTATTATTGCCTAAAAATTTGCTTTTCATCCAACATTAAAAAGGTTTGAATACACAGCATTAAAAGTAGTTTCTGCTTTGCGGCATGTTTCTCATACAGACAACATGAAGTGTGTCCTTTTTGTCTGCAGATTATCCCTGCAGACACCAGTGACACTCTTAGGGATGATACTGTCAGTTAAAAGTAGCACATCACAGTATCTTTGAAAATGCCCTCACCACAGCAGAAAGCCTGAATGTTTGAGTTGGGATAATTATGACTGTGCGTGACTCAGCAGATTGTATAATAGCATGGGCTTAATAGGCTGGTAAACCGCTTTTGGAGGAACTGCAAGCATGTTCCTGCGTGAGAAGAGTCATAGTTCATTAAGAGGTAATGAGCAGGGCTGTAAGCCATACCACTGTCTAGATGGAAGACAGCAGCATAATATATATAGTGTATATTCTGTATACAGTATGGACACTACACACACACATACAATATACTGTTTTAAAAAACAGCAATATTATGAAATAGTATTACAGTTTAAAATAACTATTTTAATATTATATATATATATATATATATATATATATATATATATATATATATATATATTAGGGCTGTCAAACGATTAATCGCGATTAATCGCATCCAAAATAAAAGTTTGTTTTTACATAATATATGTGTGTGTATGGTGTATAATTATTTTCTATATATAAATACACACACATGCATGTATATATTTAAGAAAAATGTGTTATTTATATATAAAATATTTATATATAATATAAATTATATATAATATAAATATATATACACAGTATATACATGCAAATATTTCTTAAATATATACATGCATGTGTGTGTATTTATATACAGAAAATAATTATACACCATACACACACATATATTATGTAAAAACAAACTTTTATTTTAATGCGATTAATCGCGATTAATCGTTTGACAGCCCTAATATATATATTGTGTATGTATGTGTATATATATATATATATATATATATATATATATATATATATATATATATATATATATATATATATATATATTGTATTAATGTAAAAGTCTGTACTGTCACTTTTGATAAATGTAATGCATCCTTGCTGAATACAAGTATTATTATTTTTTAAAGGGCCCCTATTATGGATTTTTGAAAATGACTTTTCATGTAGTGTGTAACATAGCTCTAAGTGAACGAAAGCATCCTGCAAAGTTTTAAATCTGAAAGTTCACCGTTTATAAAGTTATTGTCTTTCAAAGGTAAGAGTCGACTCTGAGTCAATGAAATGAATCGTTTTTCAAATTAGTTATAAGCCATTTCGTTGTGACGTCAAGACGAAACATTAGCATATTGCCCGCCCACTTATTGTGCGCACAGACACCAGCAGGGCTTAAAGTATTCCGGCGGGGGGGCCGGATTTCTGGCTTGAGGGCAAGTCCGGCCTCCGGCGCAGGCAAAATTTATTTATCAGGCTGCAAATTACAGTCGGAGGCACTTTAATCTGACTTGAATAACACACCGGTCTCCTTCAACCTACCTGTCACCACTATTGCCACCCGCTGGAGAACTCGACTGTTATATATTTGTCCCGATTTTCCGCGCATTTGTGAAAAAAAACCTCGCCTTTCCCGCACTTCTTACTCTGAATGCATCTCACACGCAGCCTCGCTCTAACGTGCTTCTCTCGGAAACCAAAACAATGACTATGTGGATGCTGTAGCTAGTGTTAATGGCTTATTTACAACTTTAAATATCTAAAAGAAGCGGCGATGGGCGCAGGGCAGGTGGAAGACAGGCCTGTTGTTGTGGATTATGCAAAAGAAGTTTTGCAAAATGGACGCTAATGATCGACCAGACGAGTCATCGGATAAAGAGGCGAAGAGCAGCAAGTTCTACGACTTATCCACAGTGAGTGTAGAGTTTATATGCTTGCGTTGCAGCGCTTATCATCGGCGCTAAAATAAGCACTAAAAGGCTCTGTCGCTCTCATGAATTAATTCGCTACATCGGATCTGTCCATCCCCGGTACCCCGCACGAGAGCACGGTGTCTGACCATCCCCGCTCCGCTACGTGCCTCCCTTCTGCAGCCATGCGCTCAGTGAGACAGGTGTGCACGGGAAAGACACGCGGTGTAAATAATCCTTTATTTACTAGATAATTTTGAAAAATATTAACTTCACATTTTGGTCTATACTTGTATTTTACCTCCCATATATTATGTCTTTGCACAAATTGGAAATAAATTAGGTCCAAATGTAGAGTAAATGTGTAATAAAAAGTGTAATAAAAAATAAATATAGGCCTAGGCTACATTGCCTATACAGTAGTCTCTATCTAACTTTTTTTTTCCTTTTAAAGTACCATTAAAGTACCGGATCGATAAGGAGTATCGATAAGAGGAGTAGTATCGATAAATACTTAACAATACCCATCCCTAACAGTGACAGTATCATATTACTTAGTTTGGGGTTGAACTGGAGTGACAGTCCTATAGACTGTGAAAAACTTGCTCTTCTACAGTATATGGGCTCTTCGACTTGCTCTTTGTGTAACCCGATTTGGCAAACCTCGTCAATAGAGGATGATGTAGCTGCAATTTGTTGCTGTCCAGTACAGCTACAATATGCTAATGAGACTACATGAGAAGTAGGACATATTGTTTATTATTGTATCAATATGAACAGTTTAGATGCCCTTCAGACTTGCAGTGTAGAGATGTAGGCCAGGACTATATAAGATTTTATAGAGCTGTGCTTCCAAAACAGTGGACCAAGCCCAAAACATGTAGTTGACAGTTATTTAAAAATTTGGTTTGGCTTATTAAAAGTGGTCAAGAACCAACCTCACCCCCTGCCGCCTCGAGTTGCCTCAACACCTCACTCTGGGTAGTGCCACCCCTTTAAAAAAAAACTCTGGCTCCGCCACTGTGCTGGAGACCACTGTATTGTATGTTTTAGGTTATCTTTGCCAATGAAATGTATACAAATCTGAATTACATAACATTGTATTGGCTGTCAATCACGATGGGAGAGTAGACGAGTTACAGTATGTCCACCATATCTTGTGGGGGTTTTGCATTAAGCTATTTGTGGTGCCCTTACCACATTGTGCCTCATATACTGTAGATGTTAGACCCAGTGACAGGCTGCCAAGAAATGGCTTGCATAATACTAAGTAAGGAGGCCATAATATTTTTGACTCATGGCTGAAGTTAAGTTTATCCAGCTTTCCCAAGTTTAGCAAAAAAAAAAAATGCATCTCAAAATGCATCAGATTGATGCTTTAAAATATGGAATTTTCAAAATTTTCTTCCCAGTGGATCATGCCCCCGGACCCCCCTAAAGGAGTAATATCCTTCTCACCTTTTTCACCCCTGACCCGTTTTCATGACTGAAACGGGCTTGGTAAAAGTCCTGGTTGAGCCACAGAAAGTTCAGGCTCAGGATTTTTTTTCACTTCAAGCCCTGCACCAGGGAAAACTTGAACCTCAAACACTGCAGCTGATTCCTGTGGATACTGGATAGCATCATGTCAAGAAGACGCTGTGCTCTACAATGTGAAGGTAAAGCCGGTTTTTTTTCACTGCCCAAGGACAAGCATGTGAGGAATCAGTGGTTAAAGTTAATCTTTACCATGATACCACAGCAGTATAATCCTAAACTTTTGCTGTGTTTCCTTTATTTTACTGAAGACTGCTTCTCAAATCTCAGAGTTCAATGCAGGATTTGCAAACCGCTTGCTCTTGAAAGATGGTGTTCAAAATACTTAGTTTTGATTTTATATTATGTAGGTCTCCTGCTTCTGGCTAACTCACATTCTTACTGTCTTACTGAAATACTCCTGCTAATCAGTTGTGGGCCACTATTACCTATAACTGTGTCTATTAATGCAGATTGTATGTCGTTCTCACTACTTTGAGGAAAGATTAAGAATGGAGCAAGATTTGTTTTACCAACGTTTATGTTACATCAGTCATTCACGCTAGAACTCAGCTAACACTGCATACATGCACTGTTATTTATACAGTTTCTATGTGTTCACCGCAGTATATTAGAAAAATACTCTGTAAATAAATTAGTACAAGTAAAATAATCGGTTTCTTGATGGACATGCACTTGCTAATGCTGATGGTGAGGAATTACAGTTGCAAATTCTCAGAATGTACCTCAAACTAAGTAGCGTATCCCTGAGAAATGTCCTGCTCGAGTCATACTTGCGATGGAGGTTCGGGTTGAATGAATAGTTCTTCCAATGTTTCATCAAAATCTACGTCATCGTTCGTTACTGTTTCGCTTATGGTGTAGTAAGCCTCAGGACACGCAGAGCTGACGTTATGGCAATGGGCGTTTTTGTTTTCGACACGCACACTGTACGCGGTAGACCAATCACAACAGACTGAGCTGTCTGGCCAATCAGAGCAGAGTAGCTCATGGAAAGGATGGATTTAGAGAGATTTATCTGACGAGTCGTTTGAGAATCATTGAAAATGTGGTGATGTATTTTATGAGTTTTTTGACCGTTGATGCATGTAAACCTGTTGTAGGAGACTCCAAAACAATATTAGGAAACTTTAAAATAGCATAATAGGGGCACTTTTAATCTCGCTGGCCCAAAATCTTACTGATTGATTGATTGATTGATTGATTGATTGATTGATTGATTGATTGATTGATTGATTGATTGAAACCATATAGAGTGACAATGGAAACAATATTCATGTACAATAATGAAGTATTCAAAAACTCTTATATTTTCAGTTTATGTGCATATTATCAAATAAGAAAGAAAGAAAGAAAGAAAGAATGAAATAAACTCAACACCTGTAATTTACAGACTATTTACAGGAGGTGGGAAATGTTTTAAAAATTATTAAAGGTACATGACTTTTGGCCCTCTGCATGCATTTTGCAGAAGAACATTTTTTTGGTTGTGCTTCAGCTCTGCATGACTGTGCAAAATAAATATTGCTCTCCTACTGGTCATAAAACATTCACTACTGGGCTTAAGAGATGGAAGTTTAGATGGAAATGATCTCAAGCTGTCTAGCTGAAGACGTTACTGTAGCTTTACCCATTAATAGACACGGTACTTCCTTGAAAATAAACTCCAGCACAGCACTACAACAACCATAATGAAGTGGCCCTTCACAATAGATAATGCTTAACAATAAACTATGTTGGAGAGCTACATATGGCAATTTATCTGTTCAATGAAATACCTTACTCACATGTTGAGTAATAAAAACACCATCCCCGCATCGCATTTACAACATTTCAAATTCAGAAAATGTTTTGTTTTTGTGTTTTTAGCTTTGTTGCGTTCACTTTTTGCCAGTAGACTCTCCTCTGTAAGGTTTTTTTTTTTTTTTTTTTTTTTTTTTTTTAAACAAGTGATTAACCGGAAGTTTGATATTTAGCTTATCCATGTCAACCTTTCTCACTCGTTGTGACAACTAACCTATACCACTCCCACACCATACTCATGTCAAAGTAGCCGGAGCAAATATAATATAAATATACACACTTATAATAATATAGTGAATCAGGGTCAAGATAAAAACACGTTTTGAAAGAAGGATTGATAAGGTTTTGAGTCATTGTTTAAATTGTGATCATTTTGAACAAAATAAGTTACATAATGTACCTTTAAACTGACTTCTAATATGTGCATGAAGGGAGATTATGAGATATGATGTGTATACTGGAATCAGTAGAGTCCGTAGTGGTGTTTGTGTCTGTTTATGTCTGCGAGGACTCTCATTCTCCCACCCCCACCTTAAAAACTTAAAAACCCTGTCAGTGGCTGGAGAATTGAGATCATGATTGGTAAACGACTCTTGTGTGATTGGGTGTCAGGCTAATAAACAGCCTCTGGGAATTACAGCCACATCAGAATCAATTTCCGCAAAACTGACAAATATTGCCGTGCCAGATGTTTCCAATGGCCCCTCCACACATGGTGCCAGTGTGTGTCTCCATTAGACAAAGTGACTCCAGCATCTGTGGCCATTATGAGAATGAAGTATCAGCCAGTCATGGCCTTTTAGTCACACAGCTTTAATTGGTCACCCCTGTTTTTGTCTTATGCAAGTCTATGAAAGGATAGATTGAGATTAATTGGTGTATAATTAACATTATTGGTGGGCTGTGTGACCAGAATATTCTATCATGGTAGGAGTAATTTTATATCACATAGTTCCTTTTTTTCTTTTTTTTTTCTTTTTTTCCTTCTTTTTTTCAATTAAATATGAAATAACCGTGTGACGATGATTATTTTTCGATAATCTTGCAAATTAAGTATTTTACAAATAAAAGATACTTACTCTCATTTCATTATGTTATCTTTTTTATGGTGTGTTGGACAAAAAGCAAAATATAAGTTTATTCAGAGCAATGTTTTTATGAAACTGGCATCATAATAGGTTAGAGGTCCTTTTACAAAACCTTTTGCAAAATTAAACAATTTCCAAGTATTAAGTATATAGGTATAGTTAACTAAGTATAGTTCCTTTCTCTTATTTCATTATTTTATCTTTTTTATGGTGTGTTGGACAAAACACAAAATATAAGTTAATTCAGAGCATATTAATTATAAATCTGGCATCAGAATAGGTTAGAGGTCCTTTTACAAAACATTTAGCAAAATTAGACAAGGTCTAACTATTAAAGCTACAATGTTTTTTTTTTGTTTTTTTTTTCGCTGCTAGGGGTCGCTAACCTCTTACAATAACAAAGGTGTCGGTTGATGACGCATAAGTGGAATTATGGAACTTGTCGTCATGCTGAAGGATCTAATAATGTTTATGGATGAGTGAATACATTGATGTTTTTAAAATGACTGTGGTATGAAGCAGGTCGTTATTGCTAATGAGAGACAGATATCAGCGCCATACGCGAGTCCCGCGGATATAAAGGAATAAGGACATTTCATTCTACCGAACTAACTTACCCTTAAGTGCTGAATTAATACTCACACAGGTCAGTTTATTAGACAAATTAAACTTGTGAGGTAATGCAGTGCTGCTTTACTTGGTCTACACTATCACACTAAACTGCATTTGAGTGTGTTGAAAGTTATAATGTTATTCTATGTGTTAGTTTATCTGTATGAGACTAGCAGTAAGCTAGATCAACATTAGAATAACATACTGATCATATTCTAACATTTCATCATGTTGAGCTAAATAACATTGATTAGTTTTATGTACATTTGCGCGTCTCTATCAAATTGAAGTTTGTCACGGACGTGGACCTCTCGCCATCTCGAAAACGGCACGCTGATATTGATCCTCGTTTTATTTCTCCTTGTGTCCCAAAGTCTGCTTGCGATGGTCCGTAATGTTTGAACGAAACAACAACAGCATGAGCGGCCCGCTAGACGTTATGCAGTTGTCCATGTCTGTCACCATGGTTACTATGGCAGTACGAGCAGAAACCAGGGATAACGTGGATATTACATCAATGACAGTGACAATGACCAGGGATGAGCCATTATTTAAAATTGGAATTTCTCTGAAATTAAAAATCTTTGGGAACTTTTGGAATATTGTAAGTACACAACTGCACAAATATATCACTCTGTGCAAGTGATTTTTGGATATTTTATTACAAAATTCTTACATGTTGTACCTTTAACATTTTAGTCAAGTTGTCTTTCTGTGTTAGCTTTTGAGCAAAATGTTTCAGTTGCATTGAATTGTTATTATTATTATTTATTTCCTCCTTTTTAAATTGTTTTGCTTTTACTCTTTTTGTTTGCTTCTGTTTTTATCGGTCTAGTTTATTTATTTTGTTTAAATATGCATTTTATGTATCCACATAGTATTAATTGTGTGTGTGTGTGTGTGTGTATATGTGTTTTGCACAGTACTGTGCAAAAGTCGCATGTTAATATCCCCACCCCCCAAAAAATGGTTTTAAGTCAGTTATTTATATCTTTTGCTGTAGTGTGTCAGTAGGAAATATCAGTTTACATTTCCAAACATACTTTTTGCCATTAATTGTAATAATCCAGTGAGATTTTTCTGTATGCACAAGGAGTCTGACAACAGCTGGTATGATCTGATCTCACCATCATCGAGTCCGTCTGTGATTACATGAAGAAACAGAAAAAACTGAGAAAGACTAAATCCAGAAGAACTGCGGAAACGTCTCCAAGATGCTTGAAGAAACCTTCCTGCAAAGCTACCTGAAAAAATATGTGCAAGTATACCTGGACAAAAGCTGTTTTAAACGCAAAGGGTCGTTACACCATATATTGATTTGAATTAGTTAATAGAAGTTAAATCTTAAATAAATTAAATTTGTGATTTTATTTTTGAAAGCATTCTCACTTTACAGCATTTTAACACAAGTAAAATACTTTTCACAGTACTGTAGCTTTGCAGGAAGGTTTCTTCAAGCATCTTGGAGACGTTTCCGCAGTTCTTCTGGATTTAGTCTTTCTCAGTTTTTTCTGTTTCTTCATGTAATCACAGACGGACTCGATGATGGTGAGATCAGATCATACCAGCTGTTGTCAGACTCCTTGTGCATACAGAAATCTCACTGGATTATTGACACACTACAGCAAAAGATATAAATAACTTTTCTTTTTTTTTTTTTTGGGTGGGGGGTGTATTAACATATATATATGCTATTTGTTTTTTTTTTACTTTTTTTTTTAAACTATGTATTCACATTTGACACATTTCTATCACCGTATGGTATATATCACCATAGCTCCCAGTCCTAATTAATATTTAACACCTTAACTAACTAATACCTTAACAGCTAATTAACTAATTAACACCTAATTAAAATACTCAACTTGTGCGATATACCCTTCTATGGTGAAAATCTCTCCATGAGTAACACAAGTACACGTCTGCGAGTGATATGCAAAATACAGTTACAATTATTTCTAATTACTGTACAAGCCTGCAAACACGTCAAACTACAAGATTTTTCATAGAAATTCAGAAAGTGATTGGTCTTTCAAAAACTTGACGTATTCTCCCAGCGTGCGCTGTATAGCCGCTGTCAGTGGTTTAGTGAGTTTCTGATACATCTTCAGAGAGACTTAAAGGCTAGGAGAACGAATTCAGCTAGTGATTTGTGTGGCCCCTCAAAATCCCAGCCCATTGCTCACACACACTAGGATGGTGAATTAGCTGTCATCAAGTGTAGCTGACTGTGAAGCAACGCGCACGCACACACGCTCCCCACTCAGCGATAACAAATCATTTTAAACCCTGTATTATGACTATTACTTTTCCCCCATTTCATGGCTGTCTGTCTTCGAGCTTGAGCTGTCTTCCCATTCCCTTCCACACTCTGAGCACTCGGCTTCGCTCCACGCCCCGTCCCTCAGGAGCCTCTCAGACAGCTTTTTACCTCTGGGGAAAACAAAAACTTGACTGACTGCTTTCACTTGCTGTTTGAAGGCAGACTAAATGCCTTAACTCAGTCTCGGGTCTTCATGGTTTTTTCATTAGTTGGACAGAGGAGTTACGCTGAGAAATACTGTGGGAGTTATTTTGAAAGGCTCATTACATGCAGATCCCTTCTTTGCTCAACGGTGGTTTATGTGTACATATGTAGAGTGTGATGGATGGGGTTGTGCCATATGTGCACAAGTGAATGCATTTATACATGTTTATGCATTCAGACAGGAGGAACACAGTGAGTTGAGCATCAGTGTGTGCTCATTTCCATATTGCTCTCGGTCTCTCCCCCTGTTATGAAGCCAAGCAAGAAAGACATTAGTGCTTCTCTCTCTCTCTCTCTCTCTCTCTCTCTCTCTCTCTCTCTCTCTCTCTCTCTCTCTCTCTCTCTCTCTCTCTCTCTCTCTCTCTCTCTCTCTCTCTCTCTATCTCTCTCTCTCTCTCTCTGTGCGCATGTGCGGCGTGATTGTGGGGAGCACGTGAGCAAGGAGTGTGTGGAGTTGCTGAGTGAGTTTATTTATTTATTTATTTATTTTGAATATTGCTGTAAGCTAGAGGAGAAGGTGTTATAGTGGCTATTTTTGTCAGTTTATCTGATAAAGATGGGCTCAAATTCCGATGGTTTTTCCTGTTTGTCTGCTCGGCACGCGTGCAAGTGCATGCCGTCAGATGAGTCAGTGTCTATTGAGAGTGTTTTGGTCGCTATTGGTCGAGAAATAGGTGCACAAAACATAATGTCCACTTCAAGAATGAATAAAGCAATTGTCGTTTTTCTGAAGGAAATCGAAATGGTTAGTCAATTGGTGGAGTGTGGTTTGACTGTTCAGGATGTATTTGTTCCAATTTTACATTTGTCTAGTCTTTCTAAAAGAGTGATGTTGTCAAACGTACCTCCGTTTATTTCTGATAAAGCGCTCGAGTCTATCTTAGCTCGTTATGGAAAATCGGTTGGACAGATTAGAATGATTCCTCTAGGACTGAAAAATCCGGAGTTGAAACATGTCATGTCTTTCAGACGTCAGGCTCTGATGATATTAAGCGCTGAATTTGAAATGCTTGATGTGTCTGTTAAATTGACAGTGTTTGGTAAGGACTATACAATCTTTATCACTACTGAGACTATGAAATGCTTTGTTTGCGGAAAATATGGCCATATTAAAACAGGTTGTCCTGTGGTTAAAGAGGCTCAAAGCGCAAAGAATGGTTCAGTGCAAGATTCAATTGTTTTGGAGAATAATGAGTTGGTTAAACCGACTACAGAAAGCGCTGCAGTTGAATTGAATGCGGAAATTGACGCGTCTACTGAAATGAGAGAACAGTTGCCTCAGGGTGGCAATATTGAGATTACAGAAACGGATGCGATCATTCCTGATGCTAGACAGAGTGGAACGAATGACCCTGTAGAGATTGTGGAGGAGGTAGAACAATCTGGAGAACAAGATGGGTCTAAAGTGAGGGATGTCTTGAATGAGGTGTAGGCATCAAATAGGGATATGTCCCAAAATGATGCTGAACCAATATCACAGGATGTTGACAGTGATCCGGATAGTGAGTGTTCAGACTTAATCACTGATGAATTGGATGAATTCAATTCTCAGGAAAGTACTGTTGGGTGATTAAAGAGGATCCGGTATTATAGTTTGGAACAGCTGGATGATTTCTTGAATGCTACAAAAAAACAGAGAAAACCAAAGATTGAAATGTATTTTCCTGATTTGAAGCTTTTTATTGATTCCTCTGCTATGGCTATGAAGAAAGCAAAACTTGAGGAATTAGATCAGCCTAAGCGTTATCGTTTAAAAAAGTTTGTAAGTGCTGTCAGAAAAAGAGTAAAGAAAAGTCCTTAAAGAGGTAGCCTATTATGTATTGGAAATTACATCTATATTGGCATTTATTCATTTTCTCTTTTTTCATCCTGATGGTATCCTTTAATATCGGATCCTTAAATATAAATGGATGTAGGGATGTACGAAAGAGAGTGACTTTATTTAAGTATTTACAACTTAAAAAAGCAGATGTAATTTTGTTGCAAGAGACTCATACTGATGCCTGTAATGAGACAGATTGGATAAATGAATGGGAGGGCAGTATTAGTCTTAGTCATGGTACGAACGTGAGTGCTGGTGTCGCGTTTTTATTCTCAAAGCGTGTTAAAGATAATTCAGTTTTCTTAGAAATAATACCAGGACGCCTTCTTAGAGCTGATGTAATAATAGGCAATAATAGTTTTTCTTTTTGTAATATCTATGCTCCTAATATAGGAAGCGAGCGCTGTGATTTTTTTCTGAAACTTTCTGAAGAATTGTTGAAGTGTTCAGATGATAAGATTGTTGTTATAAGTGGTGATTTTAATTGTACGGTAGATCATAAATTGGATAGGAATCATGAAGAACCTCATTTTGGTTCAACAGATGTTCTTAAATCTTTAATTAATAGACATAGTCTTGTAGATTTGGGGAGGGATGTTTATCCTCAAGTTAAACTATATACATGGCTGAAAATTAATTCAAATAAGGTTTCTGCGGCCAGACTGGATCGTTTTTATATTGAGGAATGCAATAAAGGAAGATTTTTTAGTAATCGTATCTCCCCTACATCTATATCAGATCATCATTATATTTATGTCTATGTCTGTCTTGTCACCTAAATCCTATAAGTGGCACTTTAATAATACATTACTTCAAGATCACATCTTTGTGCACTCTTTTGGTCTTTTCTGGAAGTCTTGGAGAGAAGAGAGAGGTATAGTTATTCATCTCTAAGTCAATGGTGGGATCTGGGAAAAGTCCAGATAAAGGTTTTTTGTCAACAATACACAGCAAATAATACTGAAAACTTGAAAGTGAAGATGAAGATGATAGAGCAAGAAATTCTTCAACAAAGCCTTCGCAATCAGGGAGGAGGTGATATCATTAAAGAGAACAAAGGTCTTTTGAGGGATTTATTGGAAGAGCAGGAGAAGGAGACACTTGTCAGAACAAGATATGTGAAGTGCAATGAAATGGATGCTCCAAGTGCTTTTTTTTTCGGACTGGAGAAAAAATCTAAAGAGCAGAAATTTTTTCACAAACTGAAACTTCCTAATGGCAAAGAAATAACCAATCAACGAGAAATTATAGTTTCTGCTATTTCTTTTTATGAAAAACTTTATCAGTCCGAATTTTGTGATGAAGTAGCAGTTGAAGAGCTTCTTCTAGATCTTCCACAGTTGTCTAAAGAAGAAAAGATGGAATTGGAAGAATTCTTGACTTTTGATGAGCTTTCAAGTGCTGTGCAAGGGCTGAACAGTGGCAAATCTTCTGGTGTGGATGGTCTCTCAGCTGAGTTTTTTAAAAGCTTTTGGAATGTGATTGGACATGATTTGTATGATGTTTTTTTGGAGTCCTTTAATCAAGGTGTTTTACCCCTAAGCTGTCGAAGAGCCGTGTTGACATTAATCCCTAAGAAAGGAGATCTTGGACTTTTAAGATACTGTCAAAAGCTATAACTAATAAGTTGAAGAAATGTATGGCAACTATAATTCATGAAGACCAGTCATACTGTATCCCTGAACGGACAATTTTCGACAACTTGTTTTTGCTAAGAGACATTATTGCAGTTGCTAAAAAACATCAAATTGATATTGGACTCTTATCTTTAGATCAAGAAAAAGCTTTTGACAGAGTGGATCACTTTTATTTACTAAAGACTCTGAAGGCCTTTGGCTTTGGACCACAATTTGTCTCTTGTATTAAACCGCTTTACAGTGAAACATCTAGTATGCTTAAGATTAATGGTTGTCTAACTAGACCTTTTGCAGTAACAAGAGGTATACGACAAGGATGCCCTCTTTCAGGACTTCTATATTCAATTTCTATTGAGCCTTTGTTGTCACATTTGAGGAAACGACTGTATGGATTTTGCATTCCTGGTTTTCCAGAGATCCCACCTGTAAAACTCACAGCTTATGCTGATGATATAACTGTTTTCATAAGGAGCATTGATGATATGGCTGCTTTGACTTCTAGTTTGAAAACTTTTCAAAAAGCTACATCTGCTAGAATCAATTGGGATAAATGTACATCCCTTCTGTTAGGTGAGTGGAGGGATATAGATCCTCCTCAAATTCCACAACAATGTGAATGGATCAAAGATGGTTTTAAAGTTATTGGGGTATATTTAGGATCTGATACTTATATGAAAAATAATTGGGAAGGATTAGTTGATAAAATTGTGGGGAAATTACAGAAGTGGAGATGGATTCTCCCGAGGTTATCTTTTAGAGGGAGATGTTTAATCGTTAATAATTTGGCAGCCTCAATGTTGTAGCACAGATTTACAGTGTTGAATCCCCCTGAAGAGTTATTGACTGGTATTCAAAAAGTCTTTGTTAAATTCTTTTGGGATGGTTATCATTGGCTTCCTCCTGGAGTTTTGTATCTCCCAGTTGTAGAAGGTGGTCAAGGACTTATAAATCTTGAGGCGAGAGTTAAGACAATGAGGTTTCAAACATTACAAAGGCTATTATATTGTTCAGATAAAATACCCTGGATTGCATTAGGTTTGTCTGTTTTACAAAGTATTGGGGGAGTTGGATTAGCTAAGCAGTTATTCCTAATTGAAAAATCTATCCAAAATCCAAATCCAAGAGTAAATGTTTCTTCTTCTAACTTTTATGTAACTGTATTAAAGGCCTGGCAAATGTTTAAAAAATTAAGAGATGATGATAAACATTATGGTGTTTTAGAACCATTGTTTTTTAATCCTCTCTTTAAAATACATTCTTCCATTCTGAGTTCAGTAATTGACAAGTTTTTAAACACAGGAATAGCTACTGTAAAAGATTTAATTGATTTTTCAAAGGGTCAATGGTATACGGCTAAATCTATAGCTAATAGAGTTGGGCTTAGATCAGAAAGATGTGTTGAAGGGATAATTGGAGATCTTAAAAAATCTTTTCCTCAGTCTTTCTTGACCTATGTAAACAATTTTATTGAGAATGATGAAAGGCCTATGATTTTTCCAGATCTTCGAGTTAACATAATGTTTGATTTGGGTGAAGATTTAAATGATACTTTATTGAAAAGATTTGAAGATGTATTGTTTCATAATGTTGACAAAAAGATATTATATTGTATGTGTGTGAAATCCTTGTTTTATACTCAATTGAAAAGACGCTTTGATACTAAATGGAGAGAACATCTATCAATTTCTTCGGAAATAACTCCATCATGGAGGTGTTTGTAAGTCCCCTATTCCTAAGAGGTCTGGGTACCTCCAGTGGAGAGTACTCCATTGTGCTGTGGCAACTAATAGTTTTGTATCAAAATTGAATGAGATGGTTTTATCTGCATGCCCTTTTTGCAATATTCTTGATACTGTTTTTCTTTTTTTTTGTGATTGTTCAAGATTAATTCCTTTGTTTGAATTGTTGGATAAAATATTTACTAAGCTTGGTTTTATGTTTACAAAAAATATGTTCATTTTTGGTGTGAAGTATAAGAAAGAATGGAAAGTACAATGTACACTTGGTAATTTTCTAGTGGGACAGGCAAAGCTGTCTATTTTAAAATCCCATACGTGTAAGAATGAAGGAGAAGATGCTGATTTGCTTGTAATGTTTAAAACTCTTGTAGAGGGCCGGGTTGTTATGGAATATGCATACTGTAAATTAACAAATAACATGCACTTTTTTGATGTGAGGTGGAGTGTGAAAAATGCTCTTGTGATAAGAGATGAGCTTGGAGAGTTATTGTTTAATTGGTGAATTTTAAAGAATGTTTTTAAATTAGTTGTTTGATTAAAAGAGTTTTAAAAGTCAAAAAGTCTCTCTCTCTCTCTCTCTCTCTCTCTCTCTCTCTCTCTCTCTCTCTCTCTCTCTCTCTCTCTCTCTCTGGTGCATGTTAGAAGTGTGGAGTGCGTAGGTGGGAGCTGATTTGAAATGTCTTTGTTTTAATTAAGTCTTTTGCATTCTACTGCACATATTTAATACATCACTGGTTCTCAACTGGTGGGTCGCGACCCCAAAAATGGCTCGCAGGATAGTTGTTATAGGGTCACAGAGAGCAGGGAAATAAAACAATGCTGAATGCAAAATATTAAAAGCAACTAACCATTTAATTGTGCATGGATAGGATAGCATAATAAATAGTCTTTAAAAGGAAGGGGGAAAACACTTTCTATATTTTGTTGTTGTTGAAGACTCTACAGTAGATTCACCTGTCACTGGGTAATACACCAATATTATTAGTATTTAGTACATTATTTGTTTTATGTGTTAGACTGGTAAGTCACTGCTGTTGCTTGTGCATTTTCCTAATTGTCATGTAAATAAACAAGTAATTAAGCAAACAAATGAATTAATAATATATATATATATATATATATATATATATATATATATATATATATATATATATATATATATATATTACTTATTATCCATATAATTGAGCTTAGGGTATACAAATTGGTGTTTTGGGGGCATTTTGTTGAATTGTCAATGATAAACACTGTTTGTTCCATGTGTTATGTCACACTTGTGCTTGAGCACTTACAAAATAGTTATGTTAATAATTAACATAAATAAATAAACAAACAAACAAACAAACAAAAATCAGTGAAAAAGATAATTTTTATTAACTTTCCATTTCATTGTGCTAACAGTCATGCTATTAAGATTTATTGTTTTATTTTTGTATTGATTATATTGTATTTGTTCCTTGTGTTATGGTAAATCATACTTCTGCTGTTGCTTATGCAATTGTAATGTTAATAAATAAATATATAATTGTTATTATAATATAATATAATATAATATAATATAATATAATATAATATAATATAATATAATATAGCTGTGCTTGTTGTTGGGTAATATTAATAAATGTTAGTGTTTTGGGGACATTTTATTGTGAATTGTGTAGTGTGTTGGGTTACCGCCTCATGTCCGATAAAAATTCTAGGTCCTGAAGTAAAAGCAGCTTGGAATCAGTTTTTTACATAATCTTATCTTAGATTACCCCCCTATGTTCTCCCACTAAGCACTTACAGTAAACTTGAGTAATAGTGTCTGTTAGACCAGAGCTGTGTTGCATTGAGTCGTGACCTACACAACAGTTTGGTTTGGCATGATGTCAGTCCCTGTGGGCACGTCCTCCCTCTATCCCACAGCAGGTTCAGTTGTATGCCTCAGATTAACTCTAACATTGAGGATGTGCCCTGCTGTGGAAGAGCAAACTCACAATGGGAGCATGAAGTGCAGATGGGGTGAAGTTATGGGTCTATTAGGTTATGGTTAAACTTGTTTATCTAGAGCCATTTAACTGACACATAGAGTCGACATAAATGTATTTACACAACACCACTCACAATGAAGGGAAAAACATGCATTGTGTGTTTGGATGTTGATTATTGATTTGTGTGCACAGTGGACTGAATGAATGATGCAGGTGGACTGAAATGAAGGAGCGGCAGTGGAAAGACGCAGTAGGAGCCTTTGCCAGTCCAGCTGCTCTCCTGTGATGTGAAGGAAAGGTTTTAGAGCAGACTCCTTCTCAGTAGCTATGTTTCCATCCAAAGTAGCAAATTTAACTTGTGTGCAAAATTGGAATATTGCATTAAACATTTGCGAATAAAAGCAGTGTTTCCATCTCATGTGTTCGAGAGATCAAAATAGTCACTTCCTGGGATAAATTGTTGCAAAATATATGGAATAAAAATGGAAGTTGCTGCAATCAGGGAAGCCACTGTGGCTCTTTTTTTGTAAATCAGAGTGCGCAGGTGAAACGTAATAAACGATCTCATGTTATCTAACGTTCTGAGGTGGATGCCTGGTGTTTTATACCGAACCATTTTGATGACTCTGGTGCAAGCATTTCTGATTGGACCAAACCAACAATTGAGATGCTGTGCAATGAAATTGGTCCGTTGCAGTCCAGTAATCCAATCACATCCTATATTGAGGCAAAGTGATGTGAGGTTTTTTTGTTTCATATCAAGCAATTTATTCAGTAAATGTGTTCTGTCAGGTTTAAGGTCTGTTTTCTTGTACTTTTATATTGTAGTATTTTGTTTTCCTGTGTTCTGTCCCTGTTTCCTTTGTTCCCCACTTTCCTGCTCTTCATTTGTTTCCATGGTTACTAATTTAGTTGCACACCTGTTTCTAGTTTGCTTAGTTAACCTGTGTATATGTAACCTTCATATACACAGGTTAAGTATTTAAGAGATGGATAAATTGCCTAAAAATGACACCATTGCCTGTCTTCATCAGATACATCTAGGTAACCTGGAAATGTATTGTCAGTATATGTAATTTAAAACGTAAATTTCTTTTAGTTAAATTAGTAGCATTACAAATTAGTAGGTAAGTGAGCAGCATAGCTACTTTTAGTTTTTTCCTCCAGAACATTGGTTACCGAAAGCTGTAGATTTGTGATCCATTGTGCTTGCAGTTTACCTGTGTGGTGTATTAGAAAAAGATCGCTTTGATATTCTACAGGCTAGCTACAAAAAGACACTCCCAGAAGGCTGTCAGGTTGCATGGCCTACTTTAAAACCCGAGGCCTAAAATACTTAAAATACTAAAAATGCATCTCAAGTAAAATCAGTGGGGTCCTGGGAGGATCTTTCATATTATACATTACAAAAATAAATAAATTCTGTATATGGTGATTTTGTTTTCAATGAGGGACACGTCTTTTCTTAGGTCAGCTTTATGGTTTTGCAGTAGAGCCCTACTTTAAAGATAAACTGCAAAGCTATGTGGATATGCATTTGATATTACAGCTGTAGTTTGTCAAACATAATACGTTCAAAGACTCGAAGGATGTTTTTCAGTGCGTGGATATATGACAAATCTTAATCAGCCAGATCTTTGCCTATTGCATGGAAAGGTTTTTCTGTCTTTTCTTGGGTTTCCTAGGAATGTATAATGGAACAAGCCATGGCTTTAACAGCCAGCTATGTACTTCAGAGAGGGTGGCTATGAAATGAAGAACTGAATGTCTAGTGGAAACAGTCTTTGGCAGGTTGTCTAAATGGAAATACTGGCTGTAGGGCTTCCACGTCTACTGGTCTGGAAGAGCAGTTGATTAGTCTTCTAATCACTGGTTACCTTATATAAATGACTCTTATCTTGCAGTATAGGCAATCTTTGTGTGAGAGCAGTGATGTCTGAATGTCAGAAAAACGAATGGGTCCATATCTCCATTACCAGATTCATGCCACTTGCACTGTCATAAACAGTGCAACAACAGTCCCAGTCATTTATGGTTTCGGTCAGCCTTTGGCCAACAATTGGTTTCAGGGATGTTTGCAAGAATTTAGGCTTGTGTCAACGCTCTTGAACTCCTTGCCTGGTGTACTGTGTGTGTGCGAAGTACTCCAGCTCCACTTTATTTGCACTTCTGCTTAATTACAAATTCACATGACCATTACAGGTCATTATACAAAACTAATGCCATGCAGCTACACGGGAACACAGTTTATGGTTAGATTTTGAGAAGTGTTTTTTTTTTTTTTTTTTTTGAGCAATAGAATAGAGCTGCCAAATTGGGGTGGAAATCAAATTGTGATTTTCCTTATAACAATTGAAATTGAAGTAATTATTTAATAAAATTGCATTTGATAAGATATACCACAGTTGCAGTTTTATTTAATTAGATTAATCATACAGCCCTATGCTTAAGTTATGTGACCCATGTGAATTAAACAGTCTGTGTAAATATGCTTCTGTGTCTCTGCAGTGCAAAAATGGATTTTGTTGATAGTGATTTAATTTCAGGCCAGGACACTTTGCTGGCAAAAAGAAAAGACTCAACCATTCTGGCAATATTAAGCACCCACAGTTCTCGTCCATTCACAGATCTGCACCTAGCAGGACACCAAATCAGTCTTCCAAAGCTCCTCTGCTCTTGAACTCTTATCTCTGAGACTGGCTTCTCCTCTTCACATCTTCAGTCTATTTCCTACACTGTTAGACTTTTCAAGGGTTTTTTACAGTAACTTACTGGCAACACTGTTGTCAGTAAGTTACTGTAATTAAGAGTCACAGTACCAAACTGTATTTCAGTTTTACAGTACATGGTACTGTGTGTAATACAGTGCATTACTGTAAAAACGAAGCTAATCAGTACACTACTGTAATTATTTTTATTTGTACTAAATATAAATTAGATTTCATAATTGATATATGATTAATTTTATCCTACATAAGTACTATTGACATACAAACCAATTAGACAAAGTTATCACAAAATACCATTTTTATTTATTTAAAACATTTCATATACATCACAAAATAAACAGTTTGCCAATGCTGGAAATGTGAAATCTTTACACATTAATGGGTGAGTTTAGGGACAACATTTTTTTGTGTTAATTTTAAATCATTCATTGTGTTAATGATTTTAACAAAGTAAATATGTCAGAAAGGTTAGCACAAAGATGTGTAAACGTGTTAAATTAACACATTATGTGCGGTCCTTCACTGCACACATTGTTAAAAACATACATAAAATCCTAAACAAAACGTTAGCATTTGACAAAATGAATGTAGAGTCATTGGTTGATTAGCTTATACAATTATTATAATGAAATATCAACCATTACATTCATAAAACTGCAGAATATAAATACATTTAAGAAGTCAAAAAGGAAATGTCCAACACAGGACAAAACACAGTTCTTTTCACAAAACATGACATAACCCCACCTTCAGAATAATTTCACTTATTTACAAAAATGTGTTGGATTCATGTGCACTGGTGGCCAAAAAAAGTATTTAATTGTCTTAATGTTTTTGAAAGAAGTCTCTTTGATGCTCAAGAAACATTTCTTTTTATTATCAATGTCTGACTGTCTACTCCATCTTTTCTACAGCATAGGAGTAAAAGTCATCATCAAAATAATATTTAAAAAGCCAACACAATGGTTTTGTCCACCTTTGAATAAATGAACTTCTCCAAGGGTAGGTGGGTGAGTGAGTGGGTGAGTGGGTGAGTGAGTGAGTGAGTGAGAAATATTAGTGTCAAATTATTTTAACCTCCTTTTTTATTTTCACAAAAAACGTAAGAATTTATATTTGTAAACAGCTTTTTGTCAATAAATAGCATACAAAAGAACTAAATTAAATTATGCCAGATTAAATTAATACTTACAAATCCTAAATTCTGTACAAAAATGCTGAGATCCATAGAGAGAAAGACTGAAATCAATGATTTTATCCCATTTCAGCTTGTCTGCAGTGAAGGGGTCCCTGTTTGAGACAAATACACAGTAAGACACATGCAAGAAATCACTGAGTGATGATCGTTCTCCTTCCTACAGTAGTTAACCCACCTGTACGCTGTGTTACGTTATAACTAAAGAAAACTAGGGGAGGACTCAAATGCGGAAAGAATGATTTATTTAATCAAAGAAACATGAAGTAAAACAAAAACCCACAAGGGGATAAAACATAATGTAAAAAAAAAAAAAAACTTCAAAAACAAACATACCAGAGGGTCACGGGAAAACGGGAGACGTATACAAGACAACAATCCGACCCAGACTGCAAACACAAAGGAAAATCAGGCAGGTGATGAGGGAACAACAGGTGGGGCAAATGAAACCAATAATGAGATAACAAGGAGGGTTGGGATCAAGACAGAGACAGGAACACAAAACACCACATGTGCTACACAAGACACCACATGTGCTACACGAGACAGCACAGGCATGTGACACGCTGATATTAGGACCTTCCTGGTCAGGTGGGACTGCAATGGTAGAGAGTCTTCTGCCTAATAAAATATCAAAATAATGCAAAAATATAAATTTAAGTTGTTTAGAATGCTAGATTTGGTATGAATT
Source organism: Squalius cephalus (assembly GCF_949319135.1). Taxonomy (NCBI): domain Eukaryota; kingdom Metazoa; phylum Chordata; class Actinopteri; order Cypriniformes; family Leuciscidae; genus Squalius; species Squalius cephalus. The sequence goes on from NC_137126.1 coordinate 22,517,679, forward strand.
AATTAGTGAGAGTTTTACTGCAGTGCTTACATTTAATCTGGTGAGACTGAACAAAGAAAATGGTCCATCTTCTAATTGGTTCATTTGCTGTGTAATAAATATAAAGTTAGACATGATGCAAATGTTACTTATTTGATATAAAGTTAGCCAATTGAATTGAGATTTTATAAGATATTGTAAGCTACCTAGTCTGCACCAGTGGCTCCAAAACACTTTTCACATATTGCTAATCATTTCAGCAAACTTATCTCAAAATATATCACAAATGGCATACCTCCGGAATCTTTCTAGACGTCACTGGCGCAAATTGGCGCTTTGTTGCAGTTGCCTTTAAACACATATAAAAATGGAAGTAAATAATATGTTATAGTTTGCAAACTAATGCTAAAACTATAAAGGTTCTCATCAGTAGGCCAACATTATCTACAACCAAAACAGAATTTCACATTAGTAAATTTATTGTTAATGTAAACTAAGCGTTGCTCGTTGGCATATTTTAACTCGACAATTCAATAATCTAACAAAGTCTGTAAAATGAAACGTTAGTTTACCGTGGTAAAGTTCGTTACCGCCATATTGACGAGTAGGCTAACGTTATAACATAGGTTAAACTGGGCACAATCCTGTCAACACACATAGAATGTTTTTTACCTTGCTTGCTGGTCTCTCTCTCGGTGAAGTGAATTCCGTCTCTTCCCCAGGCCAGACACGAACGGCGCGATCCAACAAAAGACAGTCAGACCCCAGTGATATTACACTGGATGCTCCGGCGCGACACGACAAATCCCAGACAGTGTATATAGTGATGCGCCGTTATATTTCTGACGTACTCCGAGTCCAAGCGCTCGCGCTATTTCTGACAAGGGACAAACAGGTTTGCATTTTGTATTAATGGTCCGGTCACTTCAATGTGTCTAGACAGCCTCTGGCTATTATAGCGTTGTAGACACGCGGTGTAAGGCAAAAAGTAGGAAATAAAAAGCACAATGGAATGGTGCCAGCCGTTACGTCAAATACAGTAGTATACAGCAAATTTAAAAAATACAGTAAGTCTCTGTATGTGGTGTTAGATGTCACAGAAAATTCCCATGATGCAATTGGAATCACAGTTATTTACTGTAAAGAGAAATAGCAGTATAATACTGGGGGATTTAAAGTAAATAACTGTAGATATTACAGAAAAGTCTAACAGTGTAGTCCCACTTATTCCATGACATCCAGTAGTCATCACTGGCCCATGAGATGGAGGAATGTAATGAGTCTCTCTTTGCACTATCCATCGCTAGCTTCACTTCACAGCTGGGCAACTCAGACATAAATCACAAAGAAATACGAATGATCTGACCAGAGCTGTGATTGCACTCAATTTATAGCATTCTGTGGAATGCAGACCACCAGCAGCCTTGACTATCACAGGCCACTTGTGACATCATCATCACTGCAAGAAAAGTTCTAGAGTCTAGAGTGACTAGAGTCAATCTAGTCTTGTTAGAAACTCTCTTTGTGTATAAATAAAATGATTAACACTACAATTTATGATTTGATTTTAAATCATGTTAACGGAAGATGCATGGCTAAACTTAACATCTTCAGCAGGTTCCCTTGTTTCAGTTTTTACTGTTACATGCATGCACGCTTTTCATCTGATGTTCATGATTTGTAACATCCAAATATGAGAACGTTTCAAGATGTAATTGTGTCAAATTATGCAGAATACATTGACATATATAGGTTTTTAATTAGGTGAATGCAAATGATACATAGACCCATAGGAAGAATATTCTATGCCACATATGTGTGTGTAGAACAGGTGTGGTCACATTTACCAATGCTCAGTGAAATTCTGCAGGCGAAATCAAGTCATTTCAATCAGAATCAATGGGAATAGGAAGCTTCGTCTGAGAGTGTAAAAGTTCCCCATGCAGATTTTGCTCATGTTCAAGTTGGTCTCGCAAATTCGCAGTGCTGACCAACAGAAAGCTGCTTGGTTTGAAAGTGACTTCTGTGTGGACAGTGCTTTATACATTGCAATGATATATGGACAATGGCTCGATCTATTGCCAGGGAAATGTTGCTGAAATATGACTGCAATTTATAGCAGTAAAAGGTGAAGTGGCAACCTAATTTAGCAGAATTATGGAATATATGTATTCTTAAAAACAGCTTTTTCTGGTGAGGATTTTCAGTGACTCTTACTGCAAGTTACATTGTTATGCCAGTAGGTGACGACACGTGGCTGGCTTTATGAGTGAGTCAGCAATCATTCAAGGATTCGTTCAGAAACATTAATTCATTCAGAGACAAAGGATTGTGTGTTTGATTCTGCTTCTTTGTTTGGAATTATTTTCTTTGGCAATGTTGTTCCTAAAATGTGCGTTTCTCAATATTAAAGCAACAGTAAACGAACTGCTTGTTCGAAACGCTGTTTCATTTGGATATACAACACAATAAGGAAGAAATGAATAATGCAACTCCATTTCATGCAGCACACAGTCATGCTTCATTGTTAAACCAATAACTTCTCAGAAACGGCCCAGTTGAAATTGGACACAAATTTGGACACTGCAGCAGATGCTGAATCCGTAGGTTCGACAAACGAGGGTTTTTGAGGCTGTCCGGATCTTTGAGGCCATCTGAGTTTACTTTACGAGTACTAAAATTACTAAAATCAAACCTATAATAAAAATAAATTCAAGCTATATAGAAATACATAAAAAATAATGATATTGACAAAAGCACATAACAAAACTACCAATACTTTAAAAAAATAATGATAACTGAAAATATGAAAAGCTAATTCAAAATTTGTATAAATACTATAATAGAATAACTAAATAAACAATATAACTAAATACAATTTAAAAAAAAATGTAACTAAATAAAATATATTAATCTAAATAAACAATACTAAAATAAAGCCGTAAAGAAGACTGTTTATGTCTCTCTCTTTATCTCTGAATCTGTTCTTCTCTCTCTCTTTTGTTCTTTATCACCTTCACTCAGATTAACCTACAGAGGAGGATGCGGGTCACAGGAGTGATAACCCAAGGAGCCAAGCGCATCGGGAGCCCAGAATATGTTAAGTCGTACAAAGTGGCCTACAGCGATGACGGGAAGACCTGGAGGACGTACAAAGTCAAGGGCACGGAGGAAGATATAGTGAGTTTTAATTAGCGAAAAAGAGACACATCAGTCACTCAGCATGTGCTTTTGCTTCCCTCTATGCCATATGCATTTTCAGTCTAGATTTTTAGGGGATAAATGAGAGTTGTCAGGGCCTCAGAAGACATATGGTGTCCATCCTCTCAGATGCCGTCTTTTTATTATTAGACAGTGTCCAGATCTCCTCTAATAGCTTTGAGTAGTTGCCATTTTTATCATTTCAGACACTGCTTTGTTATTAGGGGATTTTAGCCATTATATCATATTGTATTATATTATGTATTCTTGCTCTAAACAACAGTGATAATTCCATCAAAATATGTACATACCAAATTGTTATCAGTATTCTCTTTTACATATATTTTGCATACTTATAGGGAAGCCACCCTTCATTTTCATTTCCAAAAATGAAAATTGTCATAATTTACACACCCTTATTTCATTTCAGACCTGTATGACTTATTTTTTTCTGTGGAACATAAAAGAAGATATTCTGAAGATTGTTGGTAATTAAATAATTTTGGTTCCCATTGACTTCCATTATATAGACAAAAATTACAATGGAAGTCAATGGAAATTATGTTCCACAGAAGAAAGAAAGCCATACAGGTTTGGAACGACATAAGGGTGAGTAAATGATGACAGAATTTTCAATTTGGGTGAACTAACCCATTCATTTTGTTTGGTAATTATATATTTTTTTTCTTTTTTTTTTTCATTTGTCCAGAACCTAAGGTTTCTTTTAACACTTATACTTTTACTATCTTGCAAGCACTGATATTTCCTTTGAGAAATGCAAACCTAGTTCAGTTTAATCTAGTTTCGACCCTTTTACTTCAAACTTTTTTCTCCCTACGTTCTCCCTCCAGATCTTCCGTGGAAATATTGATAACAACACTCCATTTGCCAACTCCTTCACCCCTCCTATCGAGGCTCAGTATGTGCGGATCTATCCGCAGGTGTGCAGGAGACACTGCACTCTCCGCATGGAGCTCCTGGGTTGTGAGCTCACGGGTGAGTCACCTCAGTAGACAGCATACATCATTCTGAGAGCACATCCAAAGGGGACTTTAAAATGGTGTTATACTTCTGAAACATTGTCCAGACTGTCAATAAAATGCAACACAACAAGGTTGAAGTCAGTTCTGTTTTCTTTTACCAAGCTCAGGGGACTTATTTTATGGGGATCTGAATGATAGGAGGATTTTTTTCTGTTGGTCCACTTGTGCCAGTATTTCGGATTAATATTTGCACTTCCAATGTCTCCACCACAAAAATGATCAATTATTTTAGTACTTCAGTATTTATAAGAATTTTTTATTATTTTTTTTAAATGACAAATCATGTATTAGTTTTTTTTTAATTGGTTTTAAATTTAAATAATAGCTAAAAATCATGCAGCTATAATATAACTTTATGTCAGCTATAAATTCATAAACACACTTTTTCTTGAAAAGGATTGCATAGTTGTTTACAAGACTATCACAAGACATTTGATTTCAACAAAACTTCATCTGTGTGTTTATTCAGATAGGTAACTACTTGATGACATGTTTAAAATTCCTGCAATTCTCAAAACATGAAAATAAACCAAAGGCATAAAAACACATATCCATGATCAATATGCAAGAACACAGTGCTGGCCCAAAAATAAAAGTTTAATTCACTGTCCTGAATCTCTTTCACACTGGCTTTAAAGGAGTCATAACCTGCAATTTTCACTTTTCCACGAGAATCAATGTATGTTATGATTGCCTAACGATTATACACTGGCCGGGAAGCCGATATTTAAAAGTGAAGCGTTTGTTTACCTCAGGGTAAATAAACCAGCGCGCGTGCACGCGCACTCAAATACGAGATTTTGATTTCAGCCCCGTCTTGACGTCATGACGGGGCAGGATATACCATATATGGACACCGCAAACCTATGCCGCGGGAAGCCCGCCCCTCTCCCCCTCATATTCAGTTCAGTCGAGAAAGATGGAGAAACGAGTACACACCTGAGTTGCTCTGTGGTTGACTGCCACAAACAACATGTAAATGTGTTTTCTCTACCAAAAACGGACCAAACTATCAGGGACCAGTGGATGAAATTCATTTTTAATGACGCTGTCCCAACAACCCTTTCAACTGGCTTATCGTTAGGAGTCTGCGCTAAACATTTCACACAGGAATCATACACAAATTTGGGGCAATATCAGGCGAAGTTGGCCTCGACGCTCTGTTTGGAAAAAGGTGCAATTCCAACCATCAGAGACTTGCCTGAAATTGAAACGGTAAGACTGAGTTTTTATTGCTCTACAAACAGCAGCTAACTGCTAATGCGGCTATTGTATGCTAGCGGGAGTATTAGCTTCGAGGTAAACATGGGGAATGGCTGCTAACGTTACTTTGCAAACAACAAATGACTGAGATCATCATGAATTCGGCTATTGTACAGGGTGGGCCATTTATATGGATACACCGTAATAACATGGGAATGGTTGGTGATATTAAAGTCCTGTTTGTGGACTTCTAAATGGCCACCATGGTCACCACCCATCTTGAGGAGTTTGCCCCCTCACATATACTAATGTGCCACAAACAGTACTTTAATATCACCAACCATTCCCATGTTATTACGGTGTATCCATATAAATGGCCCTCCCTGTATATTGCCGGCCAACTATGGTCGCAAGTTCATCGCAATGTCCATTGAACTCTATTGGTAACGACGGAACTTGCGACCATAGTTGGCCAACGAACGATGCTTTCGGGAAACGCACCCCTGGTCGGGTTCATTCATAACTTGCGCCATGATGTCATTTTGGAATGATATGCTGAAGTTACCTGCGTTGTCAACCCCCCTCCTTCCTGCCACCAATCAACGCGCCCCTCATTTGCATTATTAAAATGACCGTCCACGACAGCCAAAATATCGCATCAGATCTCGCTAGACAATAATGCCTTCAGAAATAAGGGTCTGAGGAGCTCTGTGTTTATTTTTTTTCCACTTTTCTTTTTTAGAAGGGCCTGAAAGACTATAATACAGCAGTAGGTATCCAAGGTAATACTAGGTTATGACTCCTTTAAGCCATCCTTATTGTTGAGCCCTGAAAAGGCATGCAAGTTCATAATATAATTCATATTACTTTCAAGGTCAGTATCTGGCCATGATATGCTCTTATTTTTTTTTTTATTATTTTTTTTTTTACTATATAACACCATTAAAAACAAAAATTGTTCACCACTGTGCTGTGAAATATGTCCAAGGACAATCAATCAATAAAATAATTAAAAAACAGATTTCAAACATAAAACAAGAGCAACAACCACACAATAAATCCACTATGATTAAAAGAGGAAATTAATATGTTTAAATCTTTGATTTAAAAGCATGTAGGGGCAGTCCTAATAAAACAGTTAGGCTGTTTCCAGAGTTTTAATTTCTGTCTGGCCCGGGGAACCTTTAGTGGTCCCTGACTGAATGACCTTAAAGAAAGTTAGAGAGGAATGCAGGTGCTAATCCATTCAAGGATGTAAAAACAGGTATCAACACTATGAAATCTATTTTGTAGTAAATTGGAAGCCAAGAAAAAAATAAATTAAAACTGGTTAGAGGCAAGGCAGTGGCATTGTCTACCTTTTTATGCTTGAATTTGTTATTTGGAGCTAAACAGTACACAAATGATCATAGCATTCCTTGCTAAAACAATATCCAGAATGGCTGGTCATAAAACACTAACCTGCATACATTAGCTTGGTCAAGCATGGAAGTTGATTTTTGGTGTAATATGGTGACATGCCTTTGAATTCTTCAGGGTGTTCAGAGCCAATGGGCATGAAGTCTGGCCACGTTCAGGACTACCAAATCACAGCCTCCAGCATCTTCAGAACTCTTAACATGGACATGTTCACCTGGGAGCCTGGGAAAGCAAGACTGGATAAACAAGGGAAGGTCAATGCCTGGACGTCTGGACACAGTGATCAGTCCCAGTGGCTGCAGGTAGGGTTTATTATAATGTCCTTATATGCGTACGAAAAGTGTGCATGTTATTGGCTCTGATTATACAGAACTCAACAGAATAGCTGCAAATGATTGCATGAAGAGATGAAATATGTGTTGTAATGAAAAGATCACTGCAGCAAAGCTCAGGGTGCAGTCTATAAAACAAGATCCCTAATACAGAACCTAAGCAAAGATCAAAGCATTATCATGAGGACAAGATTATTGCTATTTAGCTCCTACAATCAAAGTTTCAACAAAACCCCAGTTATCCCTTCTCCCTAGAGCATCTTCTTTCTGCTTGCTCAGTCACTGTTCATTAAAGGGGGGGTGAATGCTATTTCATGCATACTGAGTTTTTTACACTGGTAAAGAGTTGGATTCCCATGCTAAACATGGACAAAGTTTCAAAAACTAAGTTGTACGTTTGAAGGAGTATTTTTGTTCCAAAAATACTCCTTCCGGTTTGTCACAAGTTTCGGAAAGTTTTTTTCGAGTATGGCTCTGTCTTACGTAAGATAGGGCGGAATTTCCTTATATGGGTCCTAAGGGCACTTCTCCGGTAAGATCGCGGCCGCGCGCGCACTCATAGACCAGAGCAAGAGAGTGAAAGCAGTTTGCCATCAAAGCGCCCTGCCCGGCTTTTGGGAAGTCAATGTCACCAAAGAAGTGTGTTTTTGGTTGCCAGGGCAAGACAACCCTGCACAGATTCCCAAAGAACCCAGCGTTAAGGAACCCGTGGCAGTTTGTTTTCCTGAGCATAAACGGAGTTGTGTAAGACTTTTGTTCCCTGCATTTCGACGATGATTGTTTTATAAACAAAGCCCAGCTCTACGGATTTGCAGATCGTCTAATGCTTAAGGATCGAGCAGTCACAATGATAAAGGTTCGCGGTCGTGCGTTGGAACCGGACGGTGAGTAAAACTGTTTGTTGAACAAATGTCTCTGTGTGTTGTCACTAGCTTGGCGCGTTAGCACAGCTCCGCCCCCAGCCGCTCGTTTTTTTCCGGAAAGACTCGGTACAGCCTATCTTTATGTTAAAAATTTAATAAAACAAAATACTTTTTGGAGATATGAAGGATGCAATATTACTCTATAGGTACTCAAGATTAACAGGAGATTGAGTGAAAATGAGCATTTCACCCCCCCTTTAAGGTAACCGAACAGGCTTCAAGAGAGAGATATTTGCCATCATTCAAGCCAAGCATCTTGGTACCACTGTCATCACTTCATATTTAACCATATTTCCCTTTAATCCTGGCTTTAAATCACTGGCTCAAATATTATTTTAATTTAAATATGTAGTATTATAAATTACATCTGCTTATTATGAAACTCTTAAACATTTCTTTTTTAAATCTAATGTATTCAAGTGATGGCAAAACTAGATTTTTTATTAGCCATTACTCTCGTGTCACATGGTCCTTCAGAAATCATTCTACTATGCAAACATTGGATTTACAGTGTATAGTGGGGCATGTGTCACAATATGCATTATACAAGGCTATTAAATACAATTTAAATATTACAACTATTATTGTAAGGGTTCTTCCATTACATTTTCAGGAGACATTCATGGAGTCAACAAAGTGTAATTTATTGACTGCAACACCTACTTATAACTAAACTAAACTAAACTAAACTAAACTAAACTAAACTAAACTAAACTAAACTAAACTAAACTAAACTAAACTAAACTAAACTAAACTAAACTAAACTAAACTAAACTAAACTAAACTAAACTAAACTAAACTAAACTAAACTAAACTAAACTAAACTAAACTAAACTAAACTAAACTAAACTAAACTAAACTAAACTAAACTAAACTAAACTAAACTAAACTAAACTAAACTAAACTAAACTAAACTAAACTAAACTAAACTAAACTAAACTAAACTAAACTAAACTAAACTAAACTAAACTAGATAAATAGTGCATCAGTACACAACTGAGTTCTGGGTCTCAGATGTTTCTCAGGGATCCCTCACCCGAACTAACTCAGCCACAGAAAATGAAGCCCTTTTAACAAGCCGGACCAAACCATTCTTATAATTACAGGGGTCTCACAAATTCTCAATTACATCAGACTTAAAGGGGGAAAAGGAGGAATAGATCTATACACAAACTCAAATAAACAAAATAAAAATCACATTTATCATAAAGCCATAATGAACATACACTTAAACATACACACACAAAACATCTTTTAAACATATTCCAATTAACACCCCCCCCCCCCAAAAAAAAAACAAAAAACATATTGTCCCAAGAACTACATTTCCCATAATTCCCAACCGAATACATAAAGGACACCAGGAAATGCCGCGCCCTTTTAATTCCAAGCCTTTGTTCCATGCTGCAGTCATGGACCCCGGCGGAACCACGGGTAAGATGTACACATTTAAACAAACTTAAAATGTTAAACCCATAGCTTGGCTGTGGTCTCATTTACTCACTAGCGTGCACTCTAGAAATAAATGATTAATGGCTTTGTTGCTCTTTGGGTAAATATTATTTAAAGAAACAATTACACAAGAATTTGTAAATAAGCAGACAAAAAAAAAAACATTAATCCCCTAGAACAGGGGTGTCAAACTCAGTTCCTGGAGGGCCACAGCCCTGCAGAGTTTAGCTTCAACCCTAATTAAACACACCTGATCAGCTAATCAAGTCCTTCAGGCTTATTTGCAAACTGCAGGTGTGTGTGTGTTGAAGCAGGGTTGGAACAAAACTGTGTAGGGCTGTGGCCCTCCAGGAACTGAGTTTGACACCTGTGCCCTAGAACAAACAAAATATCAATATCATTTTCATATTCAAAGTAAACTAGAACCATTCAAATTAAGTGTTCGTTCAGTGTGGTCTTAGCCATCACGATTATGTAAAAGAAAACAAAAATTAGGTACACCTCGCTAGTATTGGGTTTGACCTATTTTTGCCTTCACAACTGCCTTAATTCCTCCGAGATTTTGACCCTTATTGACATGATTACATCATGCAGTTGCTGCAGATTTGTCAGCTGCACATCCATGATGCAGATCTCCCATTCCACCACGTCCCTCTATTCACCACAGTGCTCTTTTGGTTTGAGATCTGGGACTGTGGAGGATATTTGAGTAAATTAACTCACTGTCATGTTCAAGAAACCAGTTTTAGATAATTTGAGCTTTGTGACATGGTGCGTTATCCTGCTGGAATTGGCCATCAGAAGATGGGTACACTGTGGTCATAAAGGGATGAACATGGTCAGTAACAATACTCTGCTGGCTGTGGCGTTAATGATGCTCAATTGGTACTAAGGGGCCCAAAGTGTGCCAAGAAAACATCCACCACACAATTATACCCCCACCACCAGCCTGAACCACTGATACAAGGCAGGATGGATCCATGCTTCATGTTGTTTACGCCAAATTCAGACCCTACCATCTGAATGTCGCAGCAGAAATTGAGACTCATCAGACCATGGAACATATTTCCAATCCTCTGTTGTCCAATTTTGGTGAGAACATGCCTATTGTAGCCACAGTTTCCTGTTCTTAGATGACAGGACTGGCACCTGGTGTGTCTTCTGCTGCTGTTGTCCATCTGCTTCTTGGTTCAACGTGTTGTGTGTTCAGAGATGCTCTTCTGTAGACATCGGTTGTAACGGTTATATGAGTTAATGTTGCCTTTCTGTCAGCTTGAACCAATCTGGCCATTGTCATATGGCATCAACAAGGCATTTTCAACCACAGAACTGCCGCTCACTGGATATTTTCTCTTTTTGGACCATTCTCTGTAAACCCTAGAGATGGTTATGTGTAAACATCCCAGTAGTTTAGCAGTTTCGGAAATACTCAGACCAGTCCGACTGGCACCAACAACCATGCCACAGTTTAAAGTCACTTAAATAATTTTTCTTCCCCATTATGACGCTCAGTTTGAACTTCAGCAAATCGTCCTGACCATGGGCGTTTCTCAATACCAAGTATGCAAAGTTCGGACTTGCGTCCTCTGTAGTTCGGACTTGCCAAGTTTGACTCAGGAGAACGAACTCCCGAGGACAGGAGGACGCAAGTCCGGTAATTCTGCAAATGGAACCGCAGCGTACTTGATAGCATCACTCAGCTCTCTCTGGCAACTCCGCTTATCTCTGTATGTATATTTTAGGCAACAATAAAATGAAATATATTATAAAACACCACTCTGCCTCTTTTCATTTTCATTTAAAAATCTTAAACATACTAATAGCCACACATATGTGGTTCAGGCAATAATAAAAAATAAAATAAAAATATTAAACATATTAATATGTGGTCCGGGCAATATGTGCATATGCACTCTGATTATCTTCACTGTAATAAAATTAAATATGATGTAAAACACTACCCTATCTCTTTTTGTTAAATGTCAGTTTTACTGATCAATAATAGCCATTATAAAAGTATAAGTAAAAGTTATAAGAAGCTATACAATTAAAATAAAGCAAACAATTCAGTCAAACATACAAAGTCAGCGCTCTAGTACACTATAACGGTAAAGGTAAATAGCCTAAATATATAAAAGTTATGAAACTTCACTTTGCACTCAGCAGAGTTGGTGTGAGATGTATTCTGGGATATCTGTCTGTCTCAAGTCCTGCACAATTACGTGATCATTCAAAATAGCAAAATGTTCAGGATATTTTGTCCTGCATTGATATAATTCCGTTTGTTATTTTTGATAGACAGCTCTGTAATAGATGGGGTTGTGCTATTTTTCATAGGGCTTGGACTGTTGTTCATGAGATGCAGGGAATGTCATCACATCTGAATAATTTTCTAGCACATGAGGTGCTAAAAGTGATTAATATCCTGAGATTACTGAATAAATGCTCCAGTGCAATCACAGAAATTGAGCGAGTGTGAGACAGTTGGGCACATTTCAAACATCTGTTGCCATGGTGAACTGTGAGCTTCTGCAGTGGTTGCCCAAATGTAATAATCAATACCAGTGACATCAGAGAATGACTTTAGGCTTAATAGATTAATGGAATTAATCAAGCTTAATGACAAATTAAGTATTCCAATTAATCAAGACAATTGCAGTGCTGCAGAGGCAAGAATTACCTCACAAACTGCATGAACGTCAGAGATATTTTGACCGAACGGAACACAGTGCTGTTCTAAATCAGACTACATCAAGATCCTGAAGATGTCATCGTGTCTCAGCAGTGCACTTGCTTTTACATCCACTTTTAGATCCGGAGTCTACTGTATGTCCATTGATTTTGGTGAAAACAAAGCTGTTTTAACTTGCAGCCCTTTATTTCAATCTTTGTTAATGATCTTGGTATTTCCAGTCTGTTAAACGGTTTGGTCTCTGTGTGCTGACATGTTCAGTCAAGCAGGCATTTTACATGGCGCATGCTCATGTCAATATTACTCCAAGTGAAAAGTTAATTTGCCTACATTCATTTAGCTGGATTAGGAACTGCATCAAATTGATGCAAATAAAGTCTTATATTGTCAGGCAGTTTGTTTTAGTGAATTAAAATACAGGCGGAAGTCACAAACAACATTATCTTTTCCATCTGTCGCAAAGTTTCCCTCCATTAACCAATAAAAAATAAATAAAAAACCATACTGCTTTTCCAGGGACTTCTAAGGTCAAACAAACCACTTGCGTTAAAATGTATATAAATCCCATTGACAGGTTTTGGAGCTGTTTGAATGAACCAATTACTCACCAGACCTTCAAATACACTGCAAGTCAGCTCTTTTTCCTCTGTTTGGACATACTCCACAGCAAGAAGGCCTCTTGAAGTTTCTGTTGATTGCTTCCAAACATGCTGAGTCGACCAACAGGCAGTGAGGAGACGGTCATCCTCCTCTTCTTACATCTGTCTAGCCTGCCTGGGTCTATCTTTGGCTTTTCTCCCCGCAGATATTGAAAAATTGCCTTTTCGACTCGTTCCTCTCCCTCCTCTTCGTGTGTAATGAATCAATTTAGTGTCCTCATTTGTGGTTTCCTGTGTCTTTGCCACTACTCAAATAGAAATGTGACCTCAGTCCCACACAGATAACTTCAGCCTTCATCAGGCAGGGCATGAGAAAGAGCACTTAGATTCATTATGGTTCTTAAGCCTGTTCATTATGGATTGTGTGCATGGACAGTTTGAGAGATCTTTGCAGTGGTTTTCTTCAGCAAAGATGAGGACTAGAATTTACAAGAAATTATATCAAAGTCAGCATTTCTCCAACCGTCGCCAGGGGGTCTGTGGAAAATTTCTGAAATGAGAACAAAAAACCTTTCTGCGAATCCATGACAAGCTTTTCCAGCAGCCTGGGTTCTGGAAGGACATCCCCATTCATTTTCTCCATATAGACATTTCAAAATAACGTATAAGCCCTGAACCAATCCATAGTTTCAAAATGAACATCATAACATCACATTACAACATCATAAACAAATTTGAACAGAATTTGAAAAAGCTGGGAGTACAAGATTGTGTGCTTAAGATTTACCATTCATATAATCAAATCTGCAATGATGATATAGTATAAAACTGTTGATTATTTTTTTTAGTCATGGTTGCCCAGCTATCAGTTTCTCAATTAGGTTTAGTTACCGCTTCTTTGTACTCTATATAAAAGCATTTATAACCCTGCAGTGGCCTGTTATCTGTCTCAAGCTCTTCACACTGTTCAGACCACATTTATCATTATCCTCTGGGGTCTTTCTTTTCACTAGAAAGACGTTATACTAACAAAGATGTGAAAGAAACTTGACTTTATATGTTAATTATAGCTGCAAAGTGTCATTTCACACACATTGCACAATAATTTAATTAATTTTAAGTCAAGTCGAAATATATTAATGTCATGTTAGTTTTGTTAGAGGTCACATATGTCTTTTGAATTGTTCCTTTTGTAATGCAGCATCACAAGAATTTGACTTTGTATTTCATTTGGCCTGTGGTCATTTTAGACAAATTCTTACACGCTGATTTCGTCAGACGGGATATATACTGTATAATTCAGCTTTGGCAGAAATAAATTACATTTTAAACTATATCAAAATAGTTTAAATTATAATCATATTTCAAAATATTACTGTTTTTAATTTACTTTTGATCAAATGCAGCCTTGGTGAGCATAAGAGACTTATTTCAAAAACATTTAAAAAATGGTAGTGACCCCAAACTTTAGTGTAACTGTATTGTAAATATCAGTGTAAAGAGGGTGTTCTCATTTAAACTGCAGTGTTTGTGGTCAACTCTTTATTTCTGTCTGCTGCTTCCTCCACAACTTCACAATCAGAACCGGTCTGTTAGAAGGGAGATTGCACTGTGCAAATTGTGCACAGCAAACATTTTGTTAGCGACTTTCCCTTCTTTGCATAATTCCATTAGGGAATTGGGTGCTAAAACAGCGCAGTCTGCATGTGCAAATAAACGTAGTAATCATCTGGAATAATTCATTCTTAGTTAATTCCTACCTTAATCTCTTAATCAGGGAATGGATTGTACCTCACTCTTTGTTTGAAAATTACATTACAAACCTTTTAGCTTTCCCATTTTGTTCCTGGCAACTGACCAACCTGTTGGATTGTTCTGTGCGTTCACTGGTCTCCCTTGATTCTGCCGCAGGCGGTGTTTTAGTGTTAGATACAAAGTCATTGTAGTCTTAGAAGTGCTTGATTTTCACTGTCCGTGAGATTAACCTTGTCAACGAGTATTAAACCTAGAAAGCATAAAGAGAGTCAAATTGACCTGGCATGCTGTGATTATTTTTTTTTTTATATATATATTTTATCAATACAAATATTATTTATTTGATGAATTCATCACAAAACTTGTTTCTGACCCTCATCAATGACATTTTCATATATCTTGGTATCCTTACCCAAGAATGCATAAAGAAATTTTAAAAGTCAAAACAGTATTTTTGGATACATTTTTGTCAATATTTTATCGAAACTTTATGCATTACTTATGGATTACTTAATCTGTTGTGGCTTTTTAGTATCTCCCTACTAGTAGGTGAAAAACAACAGTATTCATAAAACAGTACCTTCTTTCATCCTGGAAGTGTTTGACTGCTCTACCATTATTTTTTATTTGTTCTGAATTTCAAATACTTTGCTGTAAAGGTTTTTAGACCAATCAGACAGGTCCTCAAACACTGTGCTCTGGAATCCAGAAACCAGCTTCACACTGGCAGACATGGGAATGAGATTAGAAGCTTGTTCCCTTTTGGAGGATGCTTGAAGATGAGATGATGAAATCTTCTGAGGCAAACAGTGAATATGCTGAGTTCCAGCTGGCAGAGGCTTATTAGTTAATTATGCACATTAACAGGCTAACCGCATACCACAGAGCCTGCCAGAGTGCACTTGGCTCTTTTTAGAACTTCCTTATTACAGAATCATTGCAGCAATGCAGGCATATGCTAAATGTTATGCTGACCCTGCTGGTGCAGCAACAGTTAGTACAAAAACCACAGATGAAACCGCACTCAAGAAACACAGTGTTTCTTGCAAATTAGAAGTATTATATACTGTACATGTTAGAAATAATAAGGTCTTTCAAAGTTAATGTGTCATTACATGCAATAAATTATGTTTATGCATAACTGTTGCATTCTATTATTAATAATATTATTATTTGTCTCATGCATGTTCTGTTTTCATTTACTTTTGTGTTGTTTTTCCTGTTAGCTTCTAAGTGTTTTTTTTATATATATTTTTTTTGTCCTGTCTTCCTCTGTCCCCTGTCAGTTTGTCACCATGTTTACATTTTGATTTCAGTATTCCGTTCAGGTGTGTTTCGTTAATTATCTTGTTAGCTCTCTTGTTTGCCCATGTATTTAAGCCATGTTTAGTCATTTTCAGGTGTCTGTCGTCATTGCTATTTGCTGGTTGTTCTGTTCTTGTTTTTGAATTCTTGAGAAACTTGAGTATTTATGTTAGTTTGAGGGGTTTTTTTAATCAGTAAAGGCTGCTGCAATTAGATCCAGTTTAATCTCTGCTGCATCCAGCCTGTGACATTATTATTTTTAATCAAATTCAGGTGGGATGCATTACCAACAAAAAGACCAGCACAGATGTGAGAGGTGCATGACTTAAATTTCCCCATTATGCTTTTTCAAATATTACCTTTCATGCAGTGTGTAATATAGCCTTCTGTGAATGCAAATGGTCTGCAAAGTCAAAAGTGGACCAAAAAAAAAAGTTATTGTTGTGTCACTGCAATAAATTAGAAATATACACACCAATTTGTTAATGGACATACACTTTTTAATGCTAATTACAGTAGCAACATCTCATAATGTATGTCAAACTTAGTAGCATATCACTGAGAAACATCCTGCTCAAGTCGTCCTTGCGACGGAGGTATGGATTGAATAGTTCTTCCAATGTTTCATCATTGGACTTGGGTTGATATGGTCAAATCGACGCCATTGCTGCGGTCTTTACAGTGTGTACAATCGCTGAGGACTGAGGAAGCCTCCGGAGCTGATTCAGTTATGGTAAATGGGCATTTTGTTTTCTACACACGCTATAAGCGGTAGACCAATCACAGCAGACTGGGCCACCTGGCCAATCAGAGCAGAGTGGGCTCGCGGAAAGGAGGGATTTAGACTGAACCATTGGACAAGGCGTTTGAGAATCATTGAACAATGTTGTGATGTGCAATGTATATTTTGAGAAAATGAAAAGTTGTTTTGACTTTTGATGCAATGTAAACATGCTGCAGGAGACCACCAAAACTGAAATTAGGAACATTTAAAATAGCAAATGGGGCACTTTAATTTTAACCAAAGTTACAGACGTTTTGTAAAATAATTTGTAAAAATAATTACATTATAGTTGGACATATTCATTTTAAATGTTCTCTTTAGGTTGCAGCCTCAAAATATTTCGATATGGCATTTTATTTAGTTAGACTAAGCATGCCACATCTGGCAGATGGCATATAATAAGTTTGCTGAGAATGGCTCATAATTGTTAAATTGCAGCATATGGATGCCTTCTATTATTTTGTAAATTGTTTTAATACAGTTAGCTTTAAAATGTATAAATTAAATTCAAATTCAATGCAAAGAAATTCCAATTTGCATAAAACAGTAGTTTGTGTAGTTTAAAATGCAGTGTTTTAGTACCTGGCTTTTTTGGCACTAACATGATGTTTATCAATAACATTACAGACAGTGTTCACAGCTGGATCATTTGTAGTAATGGTTCATGCATCACTTTTTGATAGATGAAAATACATTGGGAATTTGTTTACCTAAATAATGATTATTTGAGACCTCTGATGATTGCTTTGTTTAATTGTGAATATTACAGTATTTCTGTGGTTTATTTTTGCTAATCACGTTTCTTCACCTCGCATGAAATAAACCCTTCAAATTGTTCAGGTGCCGATGCAAAAAATCACCTGCTTTCTCACTCCATGTATTCTCAGCAGTCCAAGCACCTCTATTTGCTCTATCTATAGCTATTTGCAGGTTCTGACACTCTTTTTCATCTGATAGTTGTGTGTTTTCTCAGTTAATTATCTCCTGTGCTGTGATAAATATGCCTGATGCTCTACATTTAATTAAGATCATCTCTATTGTTCTCTTCTCATATGTAGATACTATAGGAGACTTTCTGAAGATGTTATATTCTCTGATTAACAAGTGCACTAGCTGAACAAAGTTCTCACTACAAAGCAGCAGTGGAACATCAGTGGACTGGCTTTTTAAATACATCACCCATTACTTTGTATAAATCAGTCTAGATGTCATTAGACAACTTTTAAGGGACTTAATGCTTAATTCTTAATTTAGTCAATTGCAAATGATTCACAGGCATCTGTTAATCGTTCATTGTAAAAAATGTCAATGAGTAGAGCTGCAAAAATATGAATCAGGAAAATCTAAAATAATTGTGTTTAGTTTTCCTCAGTATAGCCTTTGATAATTCTCATTAACACTCATGCATTCAAGTTTTTGTTGTGTGTGTTAATATTACAGTTTTCTTGGACGACACAACAGAAGAATATTGACAGTGTATTTACATTGCAGTGGATTTAGTGGAGCAAAGCAGGCGTTTTCAATTCATTCAGCCGAGCTCGTGGTGAATTGCGGGTAAGAAAAAGCACGGCGAGTGGCCAAGAGCAACCAAATTTGGGAAATGCTCAATTTTATGCAAATGAAAACCGAAAAACGTCAGACAGCATGCAGCCAAACGCTGTGAAAAGCAGGTAGTTACAAATGCTGATTGTTCTGGAGTTTCAGCTGGATTTAGTGCACAAATCATATTGTTTACACTCATTGCAGTTGTCTTTTGTTGTGTTTAGACTGGCTGTGTTTGCAAAAGGTTGTTAATTTGACACTGTATATTTACTTTAGGCATTCTGGAACAAAGCTTGCATCTTTCCAACTGCAATCGTGTGTATATATGATATTACACTGGCCATGTGTTGAAAAAAAAAAAACATACATTAAACACTCTCAGTACCACCCCAAAGTGAAGGCGTTGTAGCACAGTCAGTGGCACTGATCGCAGATTTTCGGCTGCAGTATAAGTGCACCAGAAGACAACCTGTGCCTATAAATGGCAAATTTGAACCCAATCTAAAGAGACTAGTGATCTGTCTACGCTTGAACAAATTGCTCAAATGGAGGAGCCTGGGCGTGGGACAGTAATTAGGAGTAATGCAAGATTGATTCCTACTCAGCGGCAATGCCTTGATTAATGTCAGGCTCTCTGCAAACAGAAACATGTGTTTGTGTTAATCAGAAGGTCTGGTATAATTGCTCTGTGTGGTATGGAACCTGGTGGATGCTTCTGGCAATGAAAACGAGTTCCCTTAGTCAATAAAACCGGGTACATCTTGTCCACAGCTCAAAGCTGCTACTTACCCGTTGATTAAATTTCTGCTCTGTCACAGTTGTTTATTATGAACACACTTCAAAAATGGAATATGTCACCACCCAAGACAACATACAGTATCTGAGAAAACTGCTGCCTTGGAAAAATGAGGGGATCGACATGACAGAAGTTGAGAGGAATTGTAATTGTCTCCTAGAGCGGTAATGATGACTAGCTAAATAAAAGCTGGGACTACTGCTGTTTTGATTAAATGTCACACATGAAAAATGAAGCTCAACAAGCGGCCATCAGTGCCTGTGGAAAGAATGATCTGCAGTATGCCTTGGGATTTACCAATCAAAATGATCCACAAATATATTCTGGCACACCAAAATGTCTGAAACATGTTGGTAAGTGGCATTCTTATTCTTATACCCCACCCCACCCCGCACCCCCAACCCCCAACCAAAGTATGCTTGGTTGACACGCATTGCTTCATCCTGAATGAAATAGCTTTTTAATGTTATTTGACTTATTACCCAGCCTTGTAAGGGAATCAATAGAAACTCTACCTGAAGCCACGTTGTCTCAGTCAACTAATTGTGAGTTGGAAACAACGTTTTCAGGATTCCATTACAATTATTGAACAGAGTAAAAAAAAAAAAAAAAAAAAAAAAACTTTTCATGATTCTTGCTTCCAATCCAGTGCGTAAATGAAATTGAACATCTCTCTCAGTGAGTCGAATCCGCTTTGAGCTTTGAGAAAATAAGCATGTATTTCACAATATAAAGCAATATGCTACACATTGCCTTTGGTTTTTCAGTTATATATCACTATTTCATGGTTGATTGTAATGGGTCGGTCACAACATGCTATGATCTTTTTTTTTTTTTTTTATAATGACCACCAGACTGCATAATTATCCACTGTCCCTGGTCATTGTCGCAAAGTAACGGTTAAGTGTTTCATTAAAGGTGAAGTGTATAATTGTTGTGCCAGTAGCATCTCAGAATTAAAAAACAACACATTCTTAGATAAGGTTGTCGCTTGCAAGATGTTTGTTTTTTGTATTGTTCCAACACTAGAGTCATATTGTACTTGTCAGAAGTTAGACTACAGATGGATTAAGTGTGGTGTTCTTTGCATATAGGAGATAGGAAAAAAAGTATTTTAACAGTGAATATTATTCACTTTACCTTTAACACTACTGATTTCCTGTGAAGTTGTTTGCTGATAGAATGAGAATGCAACAGATGTCTATGTTCATGTGCCAAGAGAAGGCGCTTTCTTTTTTTTTTTATGTGTGCAGGTGTGAAAAGGTGAAGGGCAGGAACACTTTTAGAAGCATCAAGGTCTTTTTGTGGGCAGATGGTGATGATGTGCTCACCAGGGAAACAGCTATTGGTCCTGGGTGAAAAAAAAAAAAAAAAATGAACACTGGGTCTCATTTGTTATTAATTGCACATGTGAAAATGTTCATACACAGATTTCACACATATATTCAATTTGTATGCATGGCTGAATGAGACCCATTATTTTTCATTCCAAGACCTCAAGTGGCTTTTATCTTCACCCTCAATTTTCTGGGTTCAGGTGTTTTATTTAATATATGTGACTGTTCTTCGCTCCATTTCCATGCCATGTAAGCACTGAAGCGATGCTGATCATTGTGTAAGTGTCACTTTTATCTTGGGTCTTGGTTTGAACTAAACCTATTTAAATGTAACATTGAAGACAATCTGTAGGGAAGCTTCAGCTTAGCCTGTTTTCAACATTTGAGGTGTGTTTTTTTTTTTTTTTTTTCGAACATCAAGTATGGTTGTTTACGTACTTTGGGGAGTTTTCCCCCTCTCATCCAAAACTGAAAGTCATGCAAATGTTAACTCTGTGTTTGCGAACGATCTAAAAATTAACTAATCTAATTTGAGGGTGCTTCTAACCCACATCACAGACTCTCTGTTAGATGAAGACCAATGAAACTTTCACTTTACCCAATTTGAGTTGATTTCCCCGAGTGTCAGCGTAAATTCGATTAGTTGATAAATGGTGTTACTTCAGGAAGAGAGGAGATGCATCTAACTCTGCAATTCACTTAACATTCTTCAATCATTGCATCTATCTGCTTTAAATGCATTTTCACTTCGTCACTGTGCACTTCACTTGTCTATAATGGGCTGAAGGTCCTATTTACTAACTCCTATGTATTTCCCACATGTTGGAAACTGCAGAAATGATCATAAAGCCTATGTATTTCCCACATGTTGGAAACTGCAGAAATGATCATAAAGCCCCTTGAATCTCTAGACTGTAAGCTCATAAATATTCATAATAATGTTATGGAATATTAAATTCTATTGAAATTATGTAGGTTTTCTGTTTAAACTATTCAAAGAAAAATTCAATCCAAACACTATTTAAAAAAAAAAATGGATTGGGGAAGCTGTTGTACAGTAAGAACAATTTAAGAATACAAAATATTCTGAATTCAGTTGAATTTGGATATGAAAATAATATTTTGTAGAGTTGGAAATCTTTTCTTAAAATGTAATAACTACTTCATGTTCTGCTAATAATCTGTTAACTCTCAGTGGTACTTTATAATTTAGCATTTGTAGCACTAACCTTTCAATATGCAAGCTCCGCATTGGCAGTTTTATCTGTAGCTCTTTTGAGTTATTGAAAGGAAATATACATATTTCTTCAATCAGTTCTCTTCTACGCTCTGTGGCAACACAGCAGAACAAAATGACTGATGCATGACCTGATAAATATCTAAGCTTCTATCCTGTCCTTTCACAGATGAACAAGAATGATTCCCAACACGTCTACTGACTAGGAGCTGCATTTGTCACCTTAAGAATGTCCTTAGCTCTTAACTGGATTTGAAGCATGGATGGCTAAAGATATTGATATCCTCCAGGGAGTAAACTTTTTTAATTATCTATATCTATCCTAGAATGGATGAATGTGGTGGATTTTTGGATATCTATGGTAGAGCCTTAAGCCTCTACAATACAAGAGCGGTCACATCCAACTCGCATGCGGATGTTCTCCAAAAATTCTCACAAAGGTGATTTTTCTGTGAAAGGTAATTGTGTGTGTGTGCGTGTGTGTGTGTCAAGCTCTTAGATGAGGTTTGGTTTGTGTGAATTATGCATGCAGAGCAAGCGCACTCTGTATTGAGAAGCTGTCAAGTCTGTTCGAATCTGGACGATTGCTATGAATTGGAGATGCTTTTACTCTCTACCTCTCTTCTCTCATTTTCTCTCAACTGGAGGTATTCCATTTTCAAGGACTGATTTGTATGCAGTTTGTTAAGCAGTGGAACTAATTAATGTAACGGGATAAAAAGAAGCGATTTAAGTGCGAATCTGTACAGATGAAAAATTATTCAGACTTGAAGGAACTGAGTAGAGCAATAACATATTCACCACAAGGGACTAATTTGCTCTTAGTTTTATCTGTTTTGAGAGGCTCACACTCACTTTTTTGTTGTTCTCTTATCAAGCTAACAGATTAGATCTATTTTGGTATATTCTTGAATCCAAAAGAGATGACAGATGCAGTGATGAAATTGTTACATTTCTGACTGAAACTAGTACCAAATCAAAAAAGTCTGTAATATCTACAGAAAGCTTTTATCATTCCCATTCATTTCAATGGCAGTTACTCATCTGGTTCAGGGTTTGCTGATGCTTGATGTGCTGTTTTAAAAACAGATTTGCTAACTAACTGTGAATGCTTTGATATATGACAGCATTATGTTTTAACCCTTAAATGCATACCTCGGGTCTTTAATGACCCAGGACTACCATCCTCCTAATTCATGTTTTAAAGTTAGACATCAACATTCTTAGTATTCCTCAATTAATTAATTATAAACAATATAACAAGAAAAAACAAAAACAACTATAAAAGAATGCCTTTTTTCTCTTTTTTTTTTTTTTTTTTTTTTTTTTTGTAAAAATTGTATAGGGTCGCTAACAACCCGAAGTGTGTATCAGTGTAAGTATATTTTTTCTGCACAAAAATAATTTAATCTTTGATGACTGAATAAGTGCAATTCACCTTTATTCCACAAGGAGGCAATGTCTGATACACAATGATGAAGTCACGTTTCACTCATAGTTACTGCAGGCAGAAGACAAATGAATAGGAATATCATCAGCTAAACAAATGTCTCAGTGATTTACTGCAGAGCAAGAGCTGAACGCAATCACATATTAGTGTCACTGTCACTTGATGGTTGTCAGCCATCAAAATATAGATTTTTAAGATATTGAAAATGATAGTTTTGAGAATTTTGAGATCGCAAATATGAGCCAGATGCTGAATGTACTGGGAA
Organism: Squalius cephalus; assembly: GCF_949319135.1. NCBI lineage: Eukaryota > Metazoa > Chordata > Actinopteri > Cypriniformes > Leuciscidae > Squalius > Squalius cephalus. Next base: position 22,540,993 of record NC_137126.1, read on the forward strand.
ATGAGCTCTGATGAGGACAGTGATTATGGTATAAAACATCTACTCAAACTGAACCCTTGCAAGCTCCAACAGGTAACAAAATATGCATATTTAATGCCACTCTAATATCAGGAGAGTTTTATATTATCGCAACAGGTAGAGATCCATCCATTAGATATAGTTCTGGGTCGCTAAAGACCCATTTATGTAAAAATTATTGGCTAAACATTCATGCATTTAAGGGTTTAGCAATAAGTTTACCATACGTTTCCCAAAACTCTTCTGACTCTTCTGTCACCTTGTTCAGCAACGTATTTAAAAACCTCTAACTTGATTCCTATCAAGGGGACCAAAGGGAGAAGTTCTGGAACTGCCTGCCTTGTGTTTAAAAAAAAACTCCAATGACTACTTTCTTTGTTCATTCCAAAACCAAAAAAAAAAAAAAAAAAATCACCAGATTAAAATCAATAAAACATTTTTTTTTTAAAAAATGCAGAATATGACGGATCAAATCCTGTGGTGTCCACAGTAGCCTACAGTTGTTTTAAGCCTTTTCACCTCGCGTCGGGGTAAAAAGCTGCACTTGAACACACTGAGAGAACTACTGCCGACTGTTAGCTAGAATGCGCGTTCTGCACCTGCTTGTAAATGAGACAACTGTCTATTTCTGTAGATATATTCATCATTCAAAAAGAGAAACCGATGCTGCCGGCTGCAGATACACAAACCGCAAACAAAGCGGTGCGTGCTTACCGTTTTGAATATCAGTCCTGCTAAACACTTTCTTATTCCACTCCTCTCGTGTTAATATTGGAATATTTGCCAAGGAACACTCAGGTAAGATGACGTAACATTAGAACAGCCTTCTATCTGTACCGTTTTGACTTTGCTCGTTGTTTTGCTATTATTCTCGTGCACTGACTCGTTCACTTAGCTGAACAGCCAATCAGAGTTCCCTCTTTCACCGACGGCCCGACGCCGATTCAACATGTCGAATCGGCTGAAAAAAAGCCGACGAGGACCAATTTCAGCTGACGGTGCGGAACACACTGAGGAAACTTAGTCGGCCGACACACAAAAACTGCCCGACGACCGACCGTCGGCTTGTTGTGTTCCAGGCTTTAGTAGTAAATGGCAAATACTTCAGTTGCACAGTTTAGAGTTTTTTTTTTTTTTTTTTTCTCAGCTATAGCGCCCCCTTATCATCAGAGATGGATGTCATGCTCCATCAGATTGTGTTGGTGTCCTTGTGTTACAGGTTTCGAACAAGTATATTTTACAGAAAAGATGGAAAAGGAAAACCAATGATTGGTTTTAATTTTGATTCTAGTCCAAATGTTTTTAAAGTTATTATTGAAAATGCAGTTGCGCTTATTCTAGCACTAGTGTCAGAAGAATGTGTGAGCATGAGTAGAGGGTGAGATTTTATCCGACTCTCTCAAGTAGGCATGAAAGTGGGACAGAGAATAAATTAAAGGGGTTTTCAACATGGAACTAATTTAGTTTAGCAACAGGGACACTAATATCACAACTGTGTGACAAAGTGTAATATGCCAGATTACTGTGGGTTGATAATAAATAGCAACACTTGCTAGTGTCATATTAGAATGAAGGGACAATAAAATAGATCAAGACTGTAAAAGGTGTTTCCTGAATCTAGATCTGCCTTGAGGAAAAATACTGTAAATGAATGTCAAAACATTTTTTGTTACATTTTGCTAGAAGTAGATCCTCAGTCAGCCTTTCCTGAAAAACTTCAAACCTTCTGTTTGTATGAATGTTAGACACATTGGGGCGAGTACAGTATTTTGTGCAGTATGTTAACACCAAAATACATTTATTCAATAAATGGTTGCAGTTTAACCAGGCTCTATTTGCTGTATTAGTTATTGTCATTCTGTTCAGCACAAACAAACCTTTCTATGTTCATTAAGTTTATATATTGAGCCTTATTCACAAAATTCAGTGCAATTTGGCTGATGCAATTAACATGGGGCTATTGCCAATTACAGAAATGGTAGCATTGGCTCACTAAATGATAGAGAAGAACATTATAACCAGTCATATGTCTAGCTCATACATCAAGCATGATGTAGACAAGCATACTTTTGGCATTTTAAAAAGCAAATTCAGGTGATTTATAGGCAAGTTTTGTGGTGTACTCAGGAACAGGCTGAAGATGAAATCCAAACAACAATTTAATAGTAACACTCAAGAATCAGCTAACATGTAGGGAAACTCACATTAACACAGTGTAGGTATTACAGTGACCGGACAAGGAGTGCAAGAGAAGGAGCAACTTAAGTAGTGAACATAACAAGGATAATTACTAAAGACAGCTGACGCACATGAACTAATAATGACCGTAACCAAGGAGACGGATGAGTAGCGGGAAACTGAACAAAGAATGAACAAAACTAAATTGACTGTGACAAGTTTATGGCATTCCCTGATTTGCCCAAATTCTTTTTAGCGTATTGAGCATTATGCATGTACAAATGACCAGCGCTATCAGTGAGTGCAATTTATTCTTAACAAATGTCCGCATTTCGCCACCTTGGAATTATAAGGTTCTATCTGCATTCTGTTAGGAGATTTTGAGCTTCAAAGATTTTGCATTCCATATAGCAAAAGTGATATGGGGAACAAGTCTCTTTCATACATGAATGTGACAGAGACCCTAAATGTATTCTAAATGTACAATATCAAAATCCTCTCAAATTTGTAAATGGGGATTTTGGGAACAGATCAAATGCAGATAGAACCTTCTAATTCAAAAAAATCCGCTTATAATTAAAAGGTTATCTTGCAAAACATTAATTGAAGCAATCATTTTCAAGAAACACAAGACAGTTTGCTAAGAATTTGTTTTAAAACATAAAATTAGTGTTGAAATAATGTATCGACATGTATGATAAATTTAAATGTAATGCTTTCTATGACATTTATTTTATATTTTAGGGACAGAATAATTATTTCTGGTTCAAGTTAAGCATAAAAGGCAGTGCTATTTTGTCCAGTGCAGATGTTAATTTTAGGTAGGAATATGGTGGGTAATTAAACACATTGCAGAAACCGGTAGTTTAAAGGAACATACCGACTTTTTGGGACTTTAGCTTATTCACCATATCCCCCAGAGATAAGTCCATACACACCCTTCTCATCTCCGTGCGTGCCGTAACTCTGTCTGACGCACCCACCGCTAGCCTAGCTTAGCACTGCTACTTCTGCGGAGTGATTTATTCCAACTCTGAGCGAACACTTTGCTCCTCACCACGGGGCTTCTCAGGTGCTGCGAGCAAATCACTCCGCCCAAGTAGCAGTGCTTCGCCTTCTGAGAATATAGTTCCCAGTATGTATACGGTTAGAAGATGGCTGTGTCTCATGTGACCTTGTTATTTGTACATGCTGTGACTATACAAATCACAACATGTAAATAGGAAAATGTTGGCATTATTTTGTCACTTATTGGGAGCAGTATGCTAGCTAGAGCCGTTTACCTCCAGTCTTTTTGCTAAGCTAGGCTAGCGGTGGGTGCGTCAGACAGAGTTAAGGCACGCACGGAGATGAAAAGGGTATGTATGGACTTCTCTAACTCTGGGGGATACGGTGAATAAGCTAAAGTCCCAAAAAGTCGGCGTGTTCCTTTAAGTTTATTTTGGTCTAGACAGAAAGCAGCGGTAATACATCTGACCAGGACTTTATTTCACAGAAAGTGGGACAGGCAAAATGGATTTCTCTCTAGAGATCAGTATGGATTGAAAAGTTTGTAGACAAACTTTGATGTTGGCTTGAGATAGATGCATACATAGATGTGTTGACTGGGTGTAATTAAAGAGAAGTCAAATGAAGTTTTATTTTTTGTTTCTCTCTTATATATAATAATAAAATACCCAATGTAGTTTCTCCAGTGACCTTGGTGCAGAAGCTTACAGTTCAAGTTAGTCATACGGATTCACCACGCTGACCATCAGAAAGCTGCTTGGTTTAAGTCTGAGCTGTGCTTCATATAATACATTGACATGGACAGTGGACATTGCTGAAATTTCGCTAATATGACCGCACCTAATGGCTTGAGAAATTAAGCTCTTGTGTTTGGTGTATTTGGAGTTTTGAGGCTCTTCTCCTAAAGTGCCATGGGTCTATATGAGTGTTTTTGTTTCTTAACCAACACTATCTGAACACTCTCTCCCTGTACAAAAAGCTGCCTTCTCCTTTTTGTTTTGTGGTGTAGTTCAAACCATCTGTGACAACAATTCAATAATAAAGACTTAAAACTTTGAATGAGACTGCTGCAGCCCGATGTCCAGATAAACCATTCAAGTCTCTAACAAGTCTAGGTAATTATATTCCATCAGCTCATACAGCACAAACTCATTTACATTAGCTGGTCAAGTTATCTGAAAGATGGAATTTAGCATTGCAAATAAACAGTTAAAAGGACATATTTAGGTTGCTTTACAAATTAGATTACATAAAGCACAACAAAATTGTTATTTTTTCAGCTTTGCAACAAAAAAAAAAAAAAAATCTCAATAAATACAAGCGCATAAAATATTAACAAAATGCAATTATCACATATTGCTGTGGCTAGCAATCACAGTTCTGCTGAGCTGAACTAAAAGGGTACATCTTATTGCCCACTTAGCTTTGAATAATTGATGATACCATCCAAACAAATTTAATGTATCTTTAGAAGTTAATGCAGACGATAAGGGTGAAAGATTCAGGCTATTTGGGAAGTCAAGTAATCACTAAAATATCGTACTGATAGAATAACACTTTCATTTTCTTTCTCCGTGTGTGTGTGTGTGTGTGTGTGTGTGTGTGTGTGTGTGTTTCAGGTTGACATGCTTCAGCCAACAAAAATCACAGGCGTTATTACCCAGGGGGCTAAAGACTTTGGACATGTTCAGTTTGTCGGCTCCTACAAGGTGGCTTACAGCAATAACGGCGAGAGATGGTTTATATATCAAGATGAAAAACAGAAGACAGACAAGGTAGGATTCTTTCTCTCACAGTCGCATGTCAAACTCATATTTTTTCAAGACCAAAATAATTTTTATTTTTTGACTAAAGGCGCTTTTATCTCAAGGTTGATTTGAATCACCTTGATTTATTTTTTTCATTTTGTATGCATTTATTCCTTTCGCTTTTCTTTTCTTTTCTTTTTTACCACATACTGTGTGTGATTGTTTTTTGCTAAACCTAAACACTGTCTAGATCATCATTGTTGTCTTAAGATGGCTTCCATAGACATGTTTATATCATAAAGTCAATAAAAGAAGCACCCCCTTGTCTGGAAACGAGGCTGTATATTCTCCTCCATCCTGTCAGCACTGTCCCAGGGTAGCTGGACAGACTCTGTCTCTCTCTCCATGGTCTGCCTACATGCAGATAACAGTCCAATCTGCCCAGCCTCAGTGAAGAGTGTGCCAGAAATGTTTGTTAACAACCCTCTAGTGGGTTAAATGTGTCCAGTCCATTGGCCTGAGCTTGTCCTCTGAGGATTCTGACTCTATTCTGAACCTAGCAATGAAGATGTTGATTTGTGTATGTACAATCTGAAGATATTATTCAATATAATTTTTAGTGTTTGAAAAAATTGATCAAGGAGTCAGGGCTGTTAAATGGAAAATCTAAAATATGACTAAAACATGGATTAAGGCAGTAAACAGTGTTTGTTTGTGACTAATATTTGCAATGTTTGTTATACCGCCCTGTGTCACAGCTCTGATTTTAGTTAATTTTTAGTACTGAGATAATCTTTGGCTTCCACAAAAAAGATGTGCTATCCTTTACGAAAAAGAATATACTTGAGGTTAATTTTATATACTATACTATACTATACTATTCTATAATATAGTCAACAGAATGTTCAAAAGGGACCATCAAAATAAAGTGTTACCCAATATTGTAATGCATTACTTTTAAAAGTAACTCTCACCAACATTGATTATCTTAATTAACGAAACGTGTAAAAAACATAAACTTTTGTTGGTCACAGAGCTTGTTTTCTGCGATAATCCAAAACTCAATGGAAAAATCCAACTGGCTTTTTGTCAAGAGAACCAGAATGGCCTACAAAAAAAAAAAAAAATCACCCCTGTAGCACTCAAAGTATGTGAATGAATACCTTTTTCCCTGTGATTTGCTTGTACCGCACTTGGTGAAAAGAGACACAAATTGACAAGCTGTCATTGTCCACCAGAGAGTGGTGTCAATGCATTAACAACTAGTTGTTCAGCTTGGTTCTGTAAACACTAGAAGGATTTAATTAAAATTGATTTGACTGGGGTCGTCACTCCCCACTATAGCCTGCTCTTTGTGTACAGTACCTGTACACAAGCACTCAGCACTTAAGCACTCAGAAGAGGAGTGACAACCACATTTAGGTGTAATGTGTACTCGTGTGTGCCCATGATCATTGTAGTGTGTTGTTCAGATCTCACTCTGCCTTTGGCTAAAACCTAAACTCATCTGAGTGTGCCTAACCTCAAGAGACTCACCTCACAATAAAAAAAAATTGTGCTTGCACACTCGCATAATGCTTACTTACCCCATCATTTCCACACAAACATCTCCTTAAAAACAACTTTTACCTGTTTCCTGTTAGAAATCTTCAGCCCCCTGAAACCTTTGGTAGGGAAGACACTGTGATTGACACAATGCACACCCATCATTGATTAGCCTGGGGTCGACATCAAGGGGTTAATTAGCCTGTGAATAGAACTATTCCCTCGCAGGCAATGGGGTAAATAAGATCACATCACAAGATTAGCTGCCAAGTGGATGCCCTTCCCCCAGCCAGGCATGTATCAGTAATGCATTGGCTTATAAGATTTCCGCATTTGAATGAAGAAAGAAAAGAGATTGGATTTCCATGATGGGTATGACCAGCAGAAAGTAATATATGGAAATGGATGGATTATTCTCCTGTTGTATCATCTGTATCAGTGTCGAATCATAACCAGGAAAGGTGCATGTTCCCTTGGGTCTTCTGGTAGTAGGTGCCCTTGATGTCCTCATTGCAGAAATCAATACTGTGGAAACATTGCCCAATGGGTTAAATAGAAGGCACAGACCAGAACAGATTGGAGGGGAAAAGTAAAACTCTATTTCCAGCCACTGAGCAGGAAGTTTAAGGGAGGCTTAGTGACCCACAAAGGGCACAGTGGATATTATCAAGCAGAGCACCTTTTGAATTTTAGAGGTGCTCTTCTAAAATGCCTGCATTAATACCTGTGAAGACACAATATAGACGGACAGGCAGTTTCTTGATGGCCAAGAGTTTTAAATGATTTTTGAGATGTTTCGGTCACTCTTCTAAACGTATCACTTGGCCTGGTTCTTATCACGCTGTAGTCACGATGCAGCTTTCAAGCTCTACTGAAATCTTACAATATCTCACCCCCTCATATACACAATTGCTTTCAACTCAAGGGGGAAAAACCAATATCAGATTGTATCATATCTCTTTTTTAACCTTTCGTATTTGGACCTGGTCTAATGGTAGTCTTAGAGTGCTATTTATCTGGTTGTTGGCAATAGGGTTCTGAGGATGATGGGCCTTGTAGATGAAATTGAATGCAATGCAACCCACAATTTACTGTCTTCAGGTGAGATGAGCTCTGGAACAGCGGTTGCATTAGCCCAGTATATTGACTAGCAGTCACAGATGTTCCTCTTAACATGGAATCATTTTCAGAATCACCGAACAATATCTTGATGGGTCTGAGAAAAGATGCCAGTTTGGTAATACGTGAAATGAGTGAAATGGGTCACCATTTATGTTGGTATTTATTAAAGGCTGTCCTACTGTACTGTTTATCAACAAAATAAAATTACTAGGGCTGTCAAAGTTAACATACGGTTCGTTTAACACTATTATTTTTGTTAAGACCTTTAACACAATTATTTATTTGGTAACATTTTAAATGATGTATAACTTATGGTATTTGGTCTTTCTATTTATTACTACAATTTTCAGTTTTATTATATGTAATTCTGTATTTCTACAAACAAAACAAGCAAAAAAAAAACATTCAAATCTGATTGGATTGGCACAATTGTCTAATACATACACTACCATTTAGAAGTTTGGGGTCGGTAAGTTTTTTAAGTATTTTTGAAAGAAGTCCCTTATTCTCGGCATTTTAGAATAAAAGATACAGTTAAAATGGTAATATTGTGAAATTGTATTAACATTTAAGATGACTGTTTTCTATTTTAATATATTTTAAAATGTAATTTATTCCTATGATGTCAACTGAATTTTCAGCATCATTACTTCAGTCTTCAGTGTCTCATGATCCTTCAGAAATCATTCTAATATCCTGATTTGCTGCTCAAGGAACATTTCTTATTTTTATCAGTTGTGCTGCTTAATATTATCGTGGAATCTTTTGATAATTTTCAGGATTCTTTAAATGGATAGATCAAAATAACACCATTTATTTGAAATAGAAATGTACTTTTGTAGCATAAATGTCTTTACTGCAACTTTTGATAAATCGAATGCATCATAGCTGAATAAAAGTATTTCCTTCAAAAAAAAATCGTACTGACACCAACCTTTTGAGTAGTGTGCTTAAAATAATATTTGTTCACGTATTAAGGATATAAAAAAAGTATAAAATTAATCATGAATACATATTTTAATCAACTGACAGCTCTCTAAATCAACCATAATTTGAAAACTGCCAACTAAAGCTTACTTCAGCAAAGGGGTAATGAGTAGCTTTGTTAAATTGGCACGCCTCTGAGAAATGGCAGAAATTCGGAGCAGGTCCTTATAGGATTGCTTTCCTGCTGAGTCACACCAAATCTTCTCAGTTTTATCAGCACTCAGGGGAAATAGGACAACTGTACCCATGGAGCCCTCACATCTGATCTGTTGTTCGAGATTTGTTTGCTGTGCACAGCACAGCCTCCTCATCTCCTCTGTTACTTTATAGATGAGTTAAAGAATGCGAGGAGACTGACTTACGAGGTTGGTATAAAATGAAACGGAATGTCATATTAAAAGCAATTGTGTCCTCATTTGGTCCCTGTCATAGTGTGGGATATCAGTCCCCTGGGTAAATCGTGCGGCCTGCCACTTCTTAAACTCTTTTAGACAGTCCAGACAGTGTCAGGAAAGGGCAAGAGCTCACGCAATATCTTGATCATTAGTTAATAACATTAAATTGAGCGAGCTAGTGCACTACAGATGAGATAACATGCATAAAATGAGTTTGGCTCAGTACGACAGCAATTGAGAGGGATAATGCCAGCTGGCACACAAGATAAAGCAATATTATACCTTTTGAAAGATATAAAAGATGTTGTACTTGATAGGTGCTCAGTTTCACAGAGGGTGTATTTGGCTGTGATTTTAAACTCACGTTTCTGTCCTTGTACAGGCATGTGCATTGTGAGGAGCTCATGGCATGTGAACATAAAGTTATATTTTGTGATGGGAAGTCAACTCCAAAAGCGTCAATTCCTTGACTCTTAATAGCCTTAGTGTGGGAGTCAACTCCAGCACGGGAATCGACTCTCATTGTTGACTCCATTGCTGTGTCTAAAATAACTCACTTGTGTGTCAGAGAGCTGAAGCTGTTGCAGAAACATGACACAGTCACATACTTTTATCCTATGTAGCTTACTTTGCAATTTTTATTAAATAAAATAGCAGCCAACTTACCTCCGTGCCAGCTGTTTTGTTTGTCTTGGTTATCCTAATTTGTGTTCATAACCATTAAACTAATAATTATGTCAGGACCACTATCATCGAATACGATTGACAATTAGCATACAGTTTGGATTGGCGGTATAGTTCTGTTCTGGGAAAGAACTCCCTGCGCATCCATGCAGCCTAGCATGGATAAGAGCAGGGAGAGCAGCAATAACCCCACTTAGGGTAAACAGAACAGAACCAACATGAATGATATCGTTAATTCAAGATTTGGAAAGTACAACATGATTTGAGAATTTTTTTTTTTATTCAAGGGGAATCAGAATGCCAAATCCTGACTGACGAAAAGAGGAACTGGGGATGGAGGAGGGTAATTAGCTCCTGAGAAATGCGATAGCTGCTGATAATACTGAATGAGCTTATATATATACAGTGATAGGCGTCGTATTCCTATAAGTAGACGTGGATCAGCTTGATTTAATAATTAAAAAAAAAAAACTGCCTACAAGAATAAACACATTAAAGTCCCCCTGTGGTCAAAATCAAGTTTTTAATGTTGTTTATATATCTATGTGGTGTTTTTAATATATGCTTTAAGACAAACCATGTGCAAATTCATAAGTCAACACCATTTGCTCAGTAGTTTCTCCTTAAAACTGCAGTGAACCAAAGACAGTCTCAAAAACACGGTTTGAAATCGCTGACGTCACAAACTACCTTGTTACCAATCAGGTCAACGTGTGATCATCAATGAGTGGATCTCTGAGCTGGTGTGAGTGAGTGGAGGCGGGGCTAATTTGCATATTCATAGAACCACGTATACTAAATGAGGCAAGGCTGTAAAGCTATTTTAGGGCATGACAAAAAAAAATTCAAGGAAAAAACTTACATGTGTCATTTTGGTGATCAAAGGTGAGTTTTAAGGGATAAAATGATTGACTACACGGGGACTTTAATAAGTGTGCATTGATTGTACTGTATGTATTACAAGAGATGACAGTTGACAGATTAATTAGAATAATACATTAAAGAATACATTACTTTCTCTCTCATCTATTTAACTCTGAAATAATAGTCAACCGAGTCGTTTTCTCCTAAATTTTCCCTCTGTAAAATTAGGTATTGACACACAACTAGGAAATGATTGTGAATTGGAGATACTCATCGTTTCAAAGTAATGTCATCTGGGCTAATTTGTTAAATTAGCTAAAACTGTATTGTTTTAATACAGAGAGTTGTAAATTAGCCTTTGTGTCGGAAAAAAGAATAGATATGGGGTGTAATAATGACGGCAATCATGTATTCTTATTGCTCGGCCTGTTTTGACTTAAAGTAAATGGAGCAAATGGAATCGATTCTGGGAGTCAATTCCATTTACTTCTACAGTGGGAGCTGGGAATCAGAGACGACTCTGAAAAACCCAGAATCGAACACCCCTAGTTCTATTGAAATGTAATACTCAATTGGTATTTTTGTGGTGTATGGATTTGGTGCCAGAGTGTTCCAAATCGGCCACTTGATTTTTTTCAATGTACAATCAATTTGTGCCAACAAGGATCTACCTGTCTCTATGTCCGTCCATCCATCCAAATCAGATTTGGAATCAGTTGCAAAAAATCATGCTCAGATGTAATACCCAGATCTCCACACAGACAACCTTGTTTTGCCATGCTCCAAAAGGACTTGAGATTGCCTTGCCTCTTTGAGCATCACTTGAGGGATTTTCACACTGATTCAGCTCCATATGAAGGACCCACTTCAAAGGACGTGTTTATGAATTGAACAGTCTTGCAGAAGAGGCTATGAAGTGATAAAGTGTCCTCCCCTTGTGATCAAACTCCAAAAGCCCTCACCTCCAAATAAAATATCTGCATTACCTGATGTACCTACTTAGATAACATTTGTTTCTGCATGCCAAAACACTCATTCAGTGCTCTAAAGACAAATTTCCATTCCACGGCTTTTGCAGTCATGAGCGGAGCAGTGCAGGGATTAGGTTAAGCAGTAAACACCAGGCACAGATTTATGGGATGTCTTAGAGATGGATTTGTTTTCTTTGCAGCTTTTATGCATAATCATTCCAAATGTTCTTGGGTGCGCTGGGAGAGAAGGGTAATTGAGAGTGACTTGTTTCCGTCATTTCTTCAGAGGGTACATCAGAAGAGTGAGATGTCTCATTTGGTTACGGTCACAGAAAGCGTAAGCGTTCACTGAAGTTTTAGTGATTACTGTTGCGTGAAAGACTGAAATGGATAAGTACTATAAAAGAGATGTTCACTACATTACACCCCTGTGAGTCTGTTTTTATTTAGCGGCTTTTAGCAGTCAAATAGCTACTTGTTTTTCAAGTAATTAACCTTTAATGCCTTACCTGGTGAGTGGTGTTTGTTTTAATTTTAGAGAACTTCAGCTCAAGCTCTCATAATTAAATTGAAAACTTGTGATACCCCAGATAGTGAATGAATTTAAAAATATGGGTTACACTTTAGACATCCTACTAACTATAAGTAGCTATACAACTACTTGTCAACTAACTCATTAGAGTATTAGTAGACTTGACTGTTAGGATAAGGTTAAGGTTAGTTGTCTGGGTTTGGCTTAGTATAATAGATTGACATGCCGTTGCAAAGTTACTTATAGTCAGTAGAATGTCTGTTGAGGGACCATTAAAATAAAGTGTTAGCAGATATTAAGCAGTCTACTAAAACTCTAATGACTTGAGGTTGACCTGCAGTTGAAAAGTTACTTAGAGTTAGTAGAATGTACATGGACCATCAAAATAAAGTCTTATCAAAACATGTTCTTAAAGTCAACATGAAATTAAACTTCTGCTTTCTAAATGCATCTTAAAGGAGAACTCCGGTCAATTTTAACATTGAGCTCATTTTTTTGTACATTTGGAGTGCTGTCAGTACAGAGAACAACGACAAAAATCGGTGTTGCCTACACCGAGTTATTCTATTTTTAAAATTTGCACCCTGTTGACTTCAATGGGGCAAGTACTAAACCTGCTTTTAGCCTCTTAACATCCTTGATGTGTCATTACAAGTGCACAGAAAATGTGAGTGATTCCTTCAGAGTGAACACGGTGAATCTGACTGCAGTAGATGTGAAAGATATGTATAAAAATGAAGTTATTTAAGCTAGCGCAAATACCTGTTTACATCCTGTTTTTCGGGTGAAGTCCAAAGTAGTCGATTGTCGAGTTCACGCGCGTGATCATAGGTACTAAACCTATGCGCGTGAACTCGGCAATCAATGACACATCAAGGATGTTAAGAGGCTAAAAGCAGGTTTAGTACTTGCCCCATTGAAGTCAACAGGGTGCAAATTTTAAAAATAGAATAACTCGGTGTAGGCAACACCGATTTTTGTCGTTGTTCTCTGTATTGACAGCACTCCAAATGTACAAAAAATTGCAAATGATTCATCCCTGCATACGTTTGTTTATTTATTTTTAATGTGAAATGTCTTAACTCGATCTTCTGGTGAAATAGCTGAAGTATGCCGGACCTCTCCAGTCAGTTATCTCCATAAGCCATTACACTCGGATGTCTGTCACAATACAAAGGAAAATATCTGCCGCTACTTCAGTTTAATCGGGACTTTATGTCAGATGGTAACACAACATTACAGTGTCCTGGTTACAGTTTACATTAGCTGAGCAACATTTACCTTAACCTGCAACAACAGTTGTAATATTTGTAACATGGATGCTGTATTGTGACATGCTACCAATCAGTTCAATCATGCGGTAACTAACTTCAATCTTTGCAGTTTACAGTACACATATTTGTAATGGTACAGGTATCCCTACTGAAAAATGTAGGCACGTGTACCGAATTAATGAATCGTTAATTAATTAATGAACGGTTTCAAAGGAACTCTGATAACATGCTGCAAGACTAGCAAACAATGAACCAGACTATTTATATGTGTCAGCTTGTGCCATGTGGTAATGATGTGATTACTTGCAGATTGCATGTAACGGACATATCAGCCTGCGCCCTCTAGAGTTTCATGACTGAACTAGATATTTAAATGAAAGTCAAGCTACCCATCATGTGATGTCATTTTACAAATACAAACAATGAGGATCTAAAATAGTGACAAATTAAACGTCAACAAACAAATTTGCATGAAATACAACTAATAAAAGTTACGAACATTTTTTATCTTCAAAAAAGACAAAAAACTCCTCATAGTGACTTCTGTGCAAGATAAATTGGTGAATAGCTTCAGTTTAATCAGATGGACTCTTTGTGAACCACTTGATATATATTTACATTTAACTCCCTGAAATGAAAACATATAAAAAAAATAAAATAAAAAAAAAACATGTATTAGCGTTCTTCCCCAACATTGACTGCAGATGCGGTCATGCTTGATTTCATATATACTGTGTTGTATTTGCCCATAATAGAATCACACAGGCATTCGAGGTGTCATCAGAGTTCTAAAATGTTAATGAAAGACAAATGTTAGAGTCAGAGTTGCAGTCTAATACATCTTTCTTAACACTTATGTTTTTCCCACCACACTATCTATTCACACTCATAGCCAAAGTATGCAGACCTTATTATTATAAAAGCCTGGTGAGAAATGCTTGGCATTGAAAGACTTTCCTGTGTACATATTCCTTACAAACACACAGGGCATCAGATGAGAAGTTCAGTGAACGAGTTCATGTTTTGAGCTGCCCTTTTACCTAATCAATTTTTTATGACATTTCCCCTCGCTCTGCCTTGGAGTGAATTGAAAAGAGTCGAACTACAAAACACGAGATTGGTTCCATGGTGCAAAAGGGAACGTTGATTCAATGCAGAAGTAAGAGAGAGAGGGAATATGTCACACATTTATGTAATGCTTATGACACCAGCAATTAGACACACAGGATCTCTGTGCTCTGATTGTTTACTCTCTCCTGATGAATATGTGTTGTCAGTGCTTTGAGAGCTCAGTAAAATTTGTCTTTGAAGCCCACATGAAGAGTTAGTTCCCAGCCAGCCACTTTGTTGCTTGCTGAAATTTGCCCATCTCTGAACTCTTTACACTGAACGTACTTGAGCTTTGTTTGCATTCATCATCAGTTCAGCTGCACACTCAAGGGTTATTCATAAATTATCAACTGTTCTTCCTTTCTTTGTATTGTAAATATGTGATAGTCAATATGTGTCTGCTGTAAGTAGTAACAAATGAAATAATCTGACTGTTCACTGTGAATTAGCCTATATTTTCTGTATTTTGATCTTTTAATTGGCGGCCTGTGAACCAAAACTGAACAGAGTCCAGTGGCATTTTATTATGCTGATTTGTTTCTCAAGACACATGTATTATTATTATTATCAGTGTTGAAAACAGTTGTGCTGCTTAACATTTTTGTAGAAACTATGATAGATATAATTATTTTGTATTAAATTATAAATGTCTTTACTGACACTTTTGATCAATTTAATGCATCCACACTGAACAAAAGTATTAATTTATTTGTTTTAAAGAAACGTATTAATAATGGTGTTTATAATGTTACACATCTATGTAACATTATTACATACTACTGTATGTAACCCTGCTAGAAATATTTCTCATGAGAAAAAAATGAAAACTATAAACAGTTTCTAACAAATGAATATTATACTATATTGTACACTGAACTTATTACAGAGTCGCTTTTCATCATCAAAAGACTGGCTAAATGTGTTTATATTTGATTGAAAATATTTTTTTTGTATAATTTTTTCTTTCAGGTCTTTCAAGGAAATTTTGATAATGACACCCACAGAAAGAACGTGATAGATCCCCCCATCTATGCCAGATTCATCCGAATTCTTCCATGGTCTTGGTACGGAAGAATCACTTTGCGCGCAGAGTTACTGGGATGCACAGAGGAAGAGTGAAGACCCCAACTTATTTTCTCTTTGGTCCATATTCAATATAAACTGTGCTTGAACATGTAAAATTAAAATTGGTTTCATCTGAATTTTTTTTTTTTTTTATATTATATTATATTTTTTCTTTCCTAAAGAGGTGGGGTTTAGTCATCTATCATGCCCTGATTGTTTTTCCTTTATGTGGTCTGTGCCATTTAGTGAATTAAATATTGCAATCTTTTTTTTTTTTTTTTTTTTTTTTTTTAAGAGCTAAATGGAGGGCGGGGTTATTTCACTGCGGTTTACGCAGTGGAACAATAGCCACTGTACAGTGTCACTTTAAACAAGAACAAAAATGACATGCAATGCTTTTTGGGCCATAATCAAGAAAAAAAAGAAAAAAGAAAAAAAGATCACAACACCTAGCAGAAAACATTAATATGTAAAATATGTTTCTACTTTCATTTTAACAGTAGGCCTGACTGAAGTTATATCACAACCAACACTGACATTGTTGTGTAGACAAAAATATGATGGTATTGTATTATATGTAAAACGCGAAATAACTGCATGATGCAAAAATGACTAGAAGTATAAGACAACAAGATGTATAAGTTCAAATGAAAGCATTTCGTAGATCATTTTTATTAATCATTTCAAATGTTTATGATCTAATTTCCTCTACTTTTCTAAAGACACTGTTACATGCCCCATAATGTAATAACTTGCCATAAAAATAAAAACAACACTACAGTACTGGAAGCATCCATAACAGGTGAATCTTGATTAACAATGTCACACACATAGACAACTGATGGAAAGTTATGAAGGTAAAGGTACATTCGCTTACAGGTTATTACGTAGGCAGTCTGTAACAACGACAGGATAAATTAAGAAAATAATGTGTGAAATTAAATGTTTAGAGGTTTTTTTTTTTTTTTTTATGTGTACAATATTTTTTTTTTGTGTAACTTCCAGATGTCTCAGTTTTTCAGGCTGTTTACCTATTAATTACCTGTACTACTGTATTTTTGTTTTTGTTGATTGTAAAAACCTCAGGATAGATGTCAATTTTACAATCGTACAAGTAAATCAAACTTTGGTGGAATGCAAAGTCCCTTTGAAATATCCCACATTTGTATGTGCTTGTTAAAAATGTGAAGGAATATAAACATACAAAAATGTGTTGTAGGACTAGGGATTATTCTTTCTTTTTTTTCTCCCCTTTGCATATAATAAAGGCACCATTAAATAACAGCTTTTATGTATGCAAAGATTAGATACAGATGTTTATACAGCTGTTAGGTAATCATCAAAATAGTTATAATTTTCAAGTTGAGCACCATTTGTTACTTTTTTGGAAATTTTCAGGGCTCACGACACATATGTAATATATATACACAAGAACCCATGTGGGGTGGGGTGGGGTGGGGAGGGGGGGGGGGGGTTATGTCTTGAATGTGACATAAAAAAAAAAGGTCAGAGATGTGATGACATGAATGCAGCATATATCATACACCAGAATCAGCATATACATCACTTGCAGTACCATATTTTTTAACTAACAGATAAATGTTGGCATCATGTTTCTATGTTTATCATGACTATTGATGTATACAGAGGTAATATCAGTAATTCTTGTCTAACATTTTCCTGTGTCTGTGAGATTATTCTCTAACACTGTTCAAATGACTTGTGTGCACATTTAACAGTTTTGTACAGACCTTTTGAGGATGACTGTATTAAGAAGAAAAAAAGGTAAAATATGAGGTCCACATGCACATTTTTAAAAGAATAACATATATATATATATATATATATATATATATATATATATATATATATATATATATATATATATATATATATATATATATACACATACATGTGGGTCTGATAGTCCAACATTTCCTTTACATGTGATGTGAATAGTGATTGTTTGCAAACATGTATAGAGTTAAATTTAAGAGAGACCCAGTGGGCCACATAATCTAAAATTTGATTTTGCTTTTATGCTGTCAGCTGTTCCAAAAATAAAATGTCATATTTCTTTTTTGTTCATTTCGTGTCAAGCAAGTGCTATGTGGTAAAACATACCAATTATTCACTATTAGTTAAAGCGAAAGTGTACAAAGGAGGACAGCCATTGCTAACATATAGACAGCTCTTTTGTTTGACAAATAAAAAGACTTATGTGAAAAATCTTACGATTTCTATCGCTTTTTGCTTGTTACACCTTCTCTAATGTTTTGTTTATAAAAAAAAAAGAACTCTCATGTTGTTGTTTGTTTCGGTGCATGATTTGGTATGCTGCTTGTGCTTTTCACTTGCATTGATTGCTTTCCTCCTTCTCCCAAGCCATGCTTTGTTCAGGATGGCACAAGATACATCCTATGATTGTGATGTCCGATCATATACTGCTTCTGGCACTTCATGTGAAGGAAAAAACAAAGAAGAAGAAGGAGTAATCCTGAGGACATGGCCAGATCTGCACAACTGTGATCTCTAGCAATGAATCAGTGCCAAAATACTCTTTAAAGCATGAAATGTAGATTGCTTAAAGAACTGACACATCCGCACACAGTTTCTTGAAAAGTATATCATGTGCATCCCACGCAATCTTCTTTGTGAGGAAAAACTGCCAAGCTGATAATAAAAGCTGTATTGCAGGTGCTACATATTATGTGGATAAACAGAAAGGGCATGGAGTTGTAGGATCTTTCTGACAATGCCTCTAATAGACTTCACACAGCTGTCTTTGGTTTGAAACCCATGCAAGGAGAGACTGAAAAGGGCTTTATGAGACCTGCAATCTAAAATCAGCATTCTCAATCAGCCCATTTCTAAGCACAATGGTGGGAGATGTTAGCATGAGGCTATTGTACTTTTCTGATTGGGCTGTTGGGTTATTAATGCACATGACTGATTGCTAGGAAATCATTCCTTAGCCAGCGAGGCGGGCATGGTGCCACAAGCAAAAAGCGAAGCGAAAAGGAGGTTATCCTGCTTCGTTTCGATTTTTTTTTCCAAGCGCAAATTAGAATTGCTTTCAGATGTAACAGCTGATTGCTTCTGCCCGTGACATCTTTCAGTGAAGACCCAAGACTGATACACAGCTGTGCGCTACACATGCAGATCACATACTCACAGGAGATTAAAATCTTCATTCGGAAGTCTCAAATGTGCATTCAGTAGTTTCAAAAGTTTTACACATTGAGAAATAAATAGTGTTTTGTGAAGAGTCTTCTGAATGGTGTACACTCACATGAAGATAGTTTTCTATAAAATGTGTTTTAACTATGTAAGTTCCAGGTCATCTCCTCAATGTATTTTGCCATGTTTCACAAAACTCAAGAGATAATCATCTTGCTCATTGCCTCCCATCGTAGATAAGCTTGGAGTGTAGTGCAATTGATGATGTGAAGAACGTAAAATCGGCAATATAACACTTTTTGTCTGTTCAGCGGGGACAATGGGACAATCAGTACCTGTATGGATGAAGAAACAGAAACTGACGCCAGAAGACAGGGAAAAAACAAGTGCAAACATTGGAACACAAAAGGTGGAAATATAATATAGAGAAAATCCTGAGGAGTCAAGCCCAAGTTGCTTCTTTTTATGTAAGGGTATGAATTTTTGTGTAGACAGCTCTCTTAAAACTCACTAGTATCAGTGTAATTTACATAAAACTCAGAAGAAGAATTTGCTGATCCGTGTTGATTGATGGCAGAGCAGCATCTAACTTTTTGTGGTATTGGTATTTAAAAAGGTAATTCACCACTGGCAAGATAATAAACTTGGCTGTTGTTGCAGTAGAAAGGGACTATTATCATGGTTCGAATTATGTGGGAGCTGAGCTCCCATAGAGAAAGGATGAGCTCCCATGAAAGCAGTAAAATCATACACCTGTGGGGGTCTCTAAAAATCATCAGCATCATTATTTTAAACTACAAATAAAGCACTTTTTTCCTTCAGACTACTGTAGCGTGACTTAAAAGATAGGACAAGATGCCAAACACATGGATCTCGCGGGATCTCGGATCGTCATCACACTCTTTCTGCCAGGACTTTTACTGACTTTTCTCGACTCACAGAAGTGACGTCAACGCCCGATCTAGCAGTAGCATAACCCATCAGGCAAGTGTTATTTTAACATAGGCATAATTTGCAGGTGGGACATGTCCCCACCACTTTTTGCTAAGGTCGATATTGTCCCCACCACTTTTGAAACATCTCGCGGCACTATTATAGCATATTACAGCGTGTCACTCCCGAATAAAGAGGCGGGATTAGCTGAGGTGATGTGACAGCTAACAGACAGCAGACAAATGGCTGGTAGTGACAGCAGATGCAATCCACCTCTCACTCAAGTGGCCACGCCCTTAATTATGCTTAACTTTAAGGCTTAATATAATTTAAACGGATGAGTTATAAAAAAATTCACCCCCCTCACTCATGAAGGGCAAAATTAACTATGAAGACCAAAATCACTTTTTGTACCAGGCTGCAAACATATTTTTTTTTCTGTTGTAAAGTTGGGCATATTAACATGGGGGGTCTATGGGATTGACTCTCTTTTGGAGCCTGTCTATTGTGGCCAGTCGATGAATTGCAGTTTAAGTCACTTCTGTGTTGGATTCAAGAGAGAGAGAGAGAGAGCGGTAGGTTGCCGCATGAAAGGAACACTAGAGCCCTTTTTCTCTAGTAGTACTGTAAAAAAAATGTAACAAAATAAATCAATAAATATTTTAATCTGATAATTACGGTGAGCGGGAAGGGACATGTTCGGTTCATTTAGTTTTGTCATGGCCACAACATTAAACTCGTGGGAACATGATAATATGTTGTTGCCACGAGATATTAATTCGTGGGAACGTCATATTAAGTCGTGGGAACTTGATAATAAATCGGGGCCACGAGATCATTTTGTTGAGGTAACGACATCATGTCATGGCCACACGATGTAAAGTCGTGGCCTCAAGATCATATGTTGAGGGAACGATATATTTTTCTCGTGGCCACGACTTCATATTTTGAGAGAACGACATATTTCTCGTGGCCAGGTAGTTATGTAGTTCTTGTAGTTATGCTGAGGGAACCACACCAGTCAATACTGTAACCATATAGCCTATACAGCAGTCGGAGATGGAGATGATTGATGAAATAACCTTTTACTTTGCATTAGGAATGTCATATAAATAGTGCGCTCTGGCATTAAGACATGTGTACGTTAGTGAAAGACACCTGAAGCGCATTCTTAAGTTGAATGGGCTTTTTCGTCGGAAATTTGCTGGCTTGAATGAAATACTTGGGTCACGAATAAAGTCCCGTTTAAGGCAATAAACAAAAACAAATGATGAGAAACTTAAATTAACAAATAGTAAAATAAATTATGCCGGGGTAAAAGGAGAGCCCGTGTCGCATGTGAAGATTCGGTTCCCACATGCTATAAAACTACGAGAAACGGATGTCATTCCCTCAACATACGATCTCGTGCCCACGAGATATTATGACGTTCTCACGACTTAATATCATGTTCCCACGAGTTTATATATTGTGGCCACGACAAAACTAAGTGAACCGAACATGTCCCCTCCCGGTCACCGTAATTATCAGATTAAAATATTTACTTTTTTACATTTTTTTACAGTACTACTAGAGAAAAAGGGCTCTAGTGTTCCTTTCATGCGGCAAACTTCCGCTCTCTCTCTCTCTCTCTTGAATCCAACACAGAAGTGACTTAAACTGCAATTCATCGACTGGCCACAATAGACAGGCTCCAAAAGAGAGTCAATCCCATAGACCCCCCATGTTAATATGCCCAACTTTACAGCAGAAAAAAAATGTTTGCAGCCTGGTACAAAAAGTGATTTTGGTCTTCATAGCTAATTTTGCCCTTCATGAGTGAGGGGGGTGAATTTTTTTATAACTCATCCGTTTAAATTATATTAAGCCTTAAGGGCGTGGCCACTTGAGTGAGAGGTGGATTGCATCTGCTGTCACTACCAGCCATTTGTCTGCTGTCTGTTAGCTGTCACATCACCTCAGCTAATCCCGCCTCTTTATTCGGGAGTGACACGCTACGAAGAAAGCGATTGGTGGCTCTGCCCACTTTGTGTTTCGAAAATGCTATTTAGAAACCTATGGGTGACGTCACGGACCGTACATCCATATATATATATTTTTTTTACAGTCTATGGTTCCTTTTTGCCAAAAAGGTAGGTGAAATTCAAAACCCGTAATGCACTTGATCCAACTGTCCATGGATGCAGAAATATTATGTAATTTTCACAAAAGCCCTGGAGCTGTCAAAAGTCTGCCACGTGACACAAAATGATACATTTTGCATCATCCCGTGTGCTTTTGCTGACAAATAGCCTACATAGGGACATCTGGGTGCAGGTAACATAGAGAAAGAGTAGGCCTACACATTGTTAATTTACAACTTTTTATTTTAAGGTACATAAAGAACACTGATGCTAAAGCTAGCTAAAGAGCTACTGAAAGCACCTTTAAAAGACATGGATTACATAAATCTGCTCTGGGTAAAAAAATTGGTATTTGTCTCAGTTCTTCAAAATACAAATCTAAACTGATGGATTTAAGAAAGGCTGTCTTTTAATCTTATAAAAGTCATGTCCAAACATTACTTTTAATAAATAAGTGCTAAGAAACCTAATGTGTCAGGGTCCTGTCACCTTGATTGGTCTTGTTCTGGTGACAAGATCCTGACACTCATGTTTGTCTCGTGTTTGTGTGAGCGGTTGTTCTCTGGGCCGTGTGCTTTTATGACATGTCTTGCATGTTTGGGGCATGGTGTCTGGATCCTGACACTTCGGTCTAATCATGGTTCAGTTTTGGTGTCAGGGTCGGGGTCCTGACATCTTAATTTCTGTTTGGGCACATGGCAGATGAGCGTTTGTCTGCGATGTGCTCTTCAGTCATGTGGGTTTGTGAGAGCACATGGCTTCTGTCATAACATTTTTCACATGGCTTTTAGTTTGTTTCTGTCTGCCATGTGCTCATCTGTCAGTCTCTAGTCTTGGCCCCGCCCTCTTGTTACCTGATTATTGGTTAATTTGCCCCACCTGCTCTCCCTTGTTACCAATCTGATTTCCTTCCTTATTTATCCTCCTTTTGTTTTCTGTCATGTGCCAGATTGTCATCTATGTTTCTTGTGCAGAAGCATTGCCTGCTTGTCATGCCTTGCTGGCCTGGATTGTGATTGTCCCCCATTGAGGTTTACGTTGTTTTTTTTTTGTTGTTGTTTTTTTTTTTGGCCAAAATAAAGTCTTTCAAAGCTCTCTGCACCCAATTTCTCACAATTCTTAAACCACACCAAACATACTGTTAATAAGGCTTGTTTAAAATTAGCATGCGTACTTACCACAGATTTCAAAGTCATCCAGACACTGTGTAAAAATGCTAGTTATTTACTAAAAATGCATGTTTCTTCATGGTAATTGTAATGCTCACAAAAGGTTGTAGAGAATATAGTCTCATGAGAAACCACACAGTGAGCCTTCAGTCAGCTCTAGATGTTGCAGAGCTTAGATGTGAGTTTCTCAACAGGATTCCCATTTAGATGGAGAGGACTAGCAGAGATCTGAGACTTTTCTAAAAGTTGAGACTGTTTTTTCTTTGTTTTTTCTTATCTGTGGGATGTCCTAAGCTTTGGACTGTTGGGATTCTGTGTTTACTCTGAAAATCTCTTTTGAAGGTCTGTGATTAATAAGTAAAGATTGTGTGACTGCTATAAACCATCATCTAAATTCAGGGTCTTTTCCTTAATTTTTAACATTTAAAAAATGTTAAACCATCATTCTTGGGGAAAGGGTAGCCTATATGTTAGGAGATTCATAAAATTAACAGATTACAGGGGCTGTTGACACTAGCCACGTTTCCACTGTCGGGCCAGTGCAAGCCAGGGCTTTAAAGGAGAACTTGGTAACTTTTTTAACTTAATAAAACTGTCTAGAAATCATTTGGATGGTTAAACAACCTATTCTGGTGATATTGGTGACTTTCCCTGCTCCCCCCAGCGTTCCCAGGTGGAAAACCAACCTTGCAACTTGGGGACTGCCGTCCCGATAAGACAGAAATTGGAAGTCTCGTGAGAAGCGAGAACGAGAACGAGCGCGAGCGCCAAACACGAATTGCTTTACGGCAATTCGACATAAACACACACGCATGTATGATGTATTACCAGATTACCCACCTCGGTAGACATAGCTCCACACGATACAGTTGGCTTGCTCCGATCATAACAAACGCACATGAGCAGCGGTAGAGAAGGGGAGGAGGCTGCCGCAAGTGAGTTTTTTACGTCCGTGTTGTGAAATATACGCCCCCCCCCCACAGCTGTAGGGGGAGCTCGTGGGGAAAACATGCGACAACAAAAGGGAAAATCAGCGAAGAAGTGACTAGAGTTCGCTAGAGTTGCCGAGTTCTCCTTTAAACAGGCCGTGCCGGGGTAATAGCCTCAGACTTGTAACACCGGGCCCAAAATCTGCAGCGTTTCGGGCCAGAAGCTCCATAGCGCTTCACTAAAACACGCCCATAACACGCCTCTCTGGAACAACGTCACACTAACCCATCATTTCACCAACAAATGGAAGTTTTATTAGAAAAACTAATCAGAAAGAAATCATTGGAAAAGCGTGATTGCAAAACAAACATGATAAAAGTGACCATTTGCTGGCATTTGTGTTACTTGAAGATTTAAAACCCAAGCATCAATGTTTTACCACAGGTTTATAATAAAAAGTGATACATTGACCATAATAAATTAATTTGTGTCAAAATTCCACATTAGTACACTGAAATAAAGTGGTTTACTGTTAGGTCTATTTCACAAAAGAAAGAGGACACACTTAGGCCTACTTGTTCAGTCGCGTCTGTTTCTGTTTATAGTTAAAGGACATTTACATCACATTTAGAAAGAATGATCATTTCTACAAATATGCCACCAAAAATACGACCTGATGAGCTTTAACACTCTCTCCCAGTAGGCTACAGTTATATTTTCAGGCAGAGAAACAGAGGAAGTTCCCGGGAAAAAAAAAGGTTGCTTTATTTTATGATAGGCTATGCAGAGCTAAATATGGATATCAGACAATTATGGAGCTAAAAGAGTCTCAATAAAGATAAATGCACAAACTGCATTCACATATGCACACACAGGATACACAAATGCACACACATGATTCATAAATACACACACAGGATACACAAATGCGCACAAAATTCACAAATGCACACACAGAATTTAAAAAGCACAGAAGATTCACAAATGCATACAAAATTCAGAAATGCACACAAAATTCATAAATACACACACAATTCAGAAATGAAAGCAAAATTACAAATGCACACAAGATTCACAAATGCTCAGGACAAGATTCAGAAATGTATTTCTGATGCACACACAAATATATCTTGATTTACAAACTGCTTGCGGTCTGTGAACTTCACTGCATTTGTGTGTGAATTTTGAGACTCCCCTGACTTGGCTCGACACACAAATGCCTTTTTTTAAACAGGGAATGATCTGTGACCAATCAGATACCTCCCTTGTTTTAGCCAATCACAAGAACGCACCCCACGTGGGGGATTGTTTACTTGTAAGCCAATCACATGAAGTGCGGGCGCGGGCGCGAGCGCTAGAGCGAGGTGGGTGGAGTTCTGCCAGTTGGTTGAGACCTCAAAATGGCTTCTTAGGCGGTGGGCCAAGTCCGTCTATCTCGTTTAGTTTTTGATTTGACAGTTACTCAGCAGCTGTGTGGCTCATTTTTGTCTGTATGAATAATTCACAAAAAGATTAACGATTGTTTCCAACGCCAATTGTTGCACATTAAAGTATAAAAATAGATTTCATTTCGCTAGCTGATCACAAACGTTAGCCGGAGTGAGATCCAATCAACCCTTGTGTTGTTACCTTGTTGAATAGATTTGGCCAATCACGGTATTCGTTGAACCGGCGTCGCGTCAGTTTGAAGCCAAATCCATGAGTCTAGTACAGTCTACAACCCAACCTGAAGAGACCGGTGTGTCTCGGCAAGACAACGTCAAGGTAAGATTTGTTTTACAATGATTATACACCCCTATATCTTAATGCTTTTCATATAAGTTGTATTTAAGACTGCAAGCTATAGTTCGCCGTGAATATATGCGTTGTCGTTGATGAGAACAGTAACGTTAGCCACGAAAGAATGTTGGTAACGTTAGTGGAGCAGTAAAGCTAGGTCTAACGGTATGCTGCTTAGGCTAATCCAAAATAATCATTCGGTACATACACAATGAACTAAGCAAAGAGTATTCAAATACGGGATTGTAAGGACCATCCATTGGCCCAACGACGGAATCCAACGGCCTGGCGAAGGTTTAAAGCGTGTATGTCTTTTCAGCGCTCCAGTGAAGTTCACTTAATTTATTGGAACTTAGTTTTAGTATTACTTTAGCTCTATGCGTAATCTGACTCCAATTTCAAATGATAATCAAATTTAGATCGTATTTCTGATTAGAAAATAATCATAAATATTGATTATGTATCAATTTAGATCTTTGATTACTCTGAGTATCCCATACTTTCAGTTATTAATTCATTATGGACCCGAATGCCGCTTAGAGATCACGTCGGCCAAATCGTGTTTCTCACGGACACAAACCAGTTAATTCTGATTTCAGTCAGAGGATGTAGGGTTTGCTAATACCCCTAAAGTCGGTTGCCTACTGCTCACTCGAACTAGAGAGTGTAGTTTAATTTAGCCACTTCCATACAACTTGCTAAACCAGTGATAGACAGAAATCAAAAGGTCTTCATGATGACGTGCCTACTGCTCCGTTCATACATGCGCCTTTAGTTTGACCTACCTTAACTAAGATTTGCGGTAGCACCAGCCTCCTTAATATATTAAAATAATGATTTCAGAATACTTCAGAATAAATCAAGATGTAACATTTATTTGTCAGGTAAAAATGTATCATGCCAATTACAGAAGTAAATGATTAAAAACCAATTCAGAAAATATATGACATCATTTACTCAAAGATGACTCTAAAAGTAAGTAATGTTTTCCTGACAAAGACACAGTAATGTGTCAGGGCTTTCCAACAGGAAAGCACTGAAACATCACTATGGGGGATGATCCTGGTAAAGGGTCCCAATGATTGCTCTGTCCCCTCACCTTAAAGGGTACATAACATGCACAGTTTCACCTAATCTCATGTTAATCTTGAGTACCTATAGAGTAGTAGTGCATCCTTAATATCTCAAAAAAGTGTTTAGTTTTATTATATTTAGAAAAGAAAAATACAGCTTTCCGATTCTCTCCGGAAAAAGCCGAGGTCCTGGAGGCGGAGCTATAGAGTCAAGCGGTAGTACTTGATTTCCAGCAAAAGACAGAAATCTGATCCAGTTGTACTTACATGAATGGGGTCTTTTATCACTGGGACCGCTCCACGTTTTAATAGCAAACGATTTGCAAATCCAGCGTCGACCTGAGCCTTGTTAATAAAACATTCGTCACTGAAACGACCAGAACACACAACCGCACTTCCTACACTCCGTTGCTGCCCCGGAAAAACAAACTGCATCCACTGTTCCTGTAACACTGGGTTCTTTGGAAAACTGAACACGGTAAGCTTTCCCTCACATCCAAATACACACTTTTTTGGAGACATTCTTGAACAAATCCTATGCAGCGCTGCCGATGATTTCCTGTTGAAGCGCGTTGATGTGCGCGGTCTCGCTCTCCTCTAGTCGACGTGCTCGCGGGCGCGCTTTTCCGAGAGAAATGCTCATATAAGGAGTTGCACTCTGATCTACGTCATTAGATCCACGATCTAAAAAAAAAACAGCCGAAACTTGTACCAACCCGGAAGTAAGATTTTCAGCATAGAAATTCTCCGTTATTCGTCCAAAATATTTTTTTTAAACTTTGCCCATGTTTAGCATGAGAATCTATCTCTTTAACACTGTAAACAACTCTGAATACATGAAACACCATTGTACCCCCCCTTTAAATACCAGACCAGAACAACAGGGGTTATACAAATGTTGTTTAGAGTTGTTTGGGCCAATCCATGTACCCCAGGGGGTAGCACCTGGTTTCTTGAGATATCGCAAACAGATATCAGCCAGAGAGGAGAAACAGGATTCTCCTACGTTCTCAATCTTTCTCATTAAACCAATGACTACAATGAAATTAAGACCATTTTACCAATCGCACTGAGACCCTTAAAATGATACCAAACATGAAAAGGAAAAAACAACACATTCACAAGATACACCATATGCGATATATAGACATTCTTAATTTAACTTTCAGTGACTTGAGGAGGGAGAAGAGGAGGGAGAGGGGGGATGAGTTGAAGTCAAACAAAGGGACAAGGAGATAAGTTTGGGCAGGACAAGGTTCTGTGCTCTGTCTTTGCTATCTGCTGTCCAGGGGGCATTTTATGGCTTTATTGCAGGGTGCGTTTTGTTTTAGCTGGAAAATCAGTCCTTACAGGATTATTACGGGAAAAATTTTAAACGGGAAGACAGCAGGAAATAAGTCTGACTAAGGGAGAATCACGGGGTAAACGGGAGGGTATGTCCAGGTTGGTTACAGCAAGCTACCTAGGCTACAATAAGCTAGACTAATTATCAGCTAAAAAGAGTGCAAACCAAAATAAAGAATGATTTCAAATCAACTTTATAGTGGTAGTCATGGAGTTATTTAAGCCAATTATGGTTGATTGTCACAGTTTATACAATGACACAATTCTGTGCATGGTAGCTATTCTGTCAGTGGTTGGGCTTCACCTACACAACAGAACAGGTATAAGATGGAATATGGTGGAAAAATGCTTTAGTTAAAGATGGCTGTTTTTGAGCTATTTAACAAAATTATTTGTGGTCAGAACTGCAGTAGTTTTAATACAAATGTCAAGATGAAAAATGTGATTGAAAATTATCTAGTAATGTGCGCTTTCTGTGTTTATTTATCTGAATATAATTCAGTTGTTTATCTAACACAGACACGGACAGGACAACATCATATCTCTCCACACCCAAATGACTACAGAGGTGATCGTTGACAATCATCACATCAACAGTACCATGATGGAGCAGGTCAAGATCACAGAGTTGCTTAGTATCCACATCACAGATGACCCATCTTGATCTATCGACACCACCAACAGAACCTGGCCAAGAAAGTCCAAAAACCTCTGCACTTCCTCCCACAGTTGAGGAAGGCTCATCTCCCAAAAATCCATCCTTTTAACTTTCTATAGGGGAATCATAGAGAGCCTCTTCCTTCCACCCCCACCCTCCAGTAACCTAAGGGCAGCTGATTGACTCTAGCACAAATACACTGGTAGTTTACACTATGATGCTGCTACATTGTTTTATTTTTAAATTTGCTATGAACATTTGACCCCACTTACACTGCCTTTGCTACTTGTCATGTCATCCACTTACACAATAATACTATATTAATTAGGGATAAGGCACGATTTTCAAATATTCGATTAGCTGATTTTATTATAGAATAGGATGTGCGGGATGATTGTCTTTAAAAAATCCCCATGTTTTAGTTGTGGTTATAAGTTGCAATCCTAAATTCACATAAAATTTTTATACATTTAATAAATATATTCTTAATATTTGTTGTTTTTGTTTGTGTTTGAGCGTATATATCTCAATATTAATTTTGAGACTTGAAATGTAAACTCTCAAGGGTTGGATTTCTAAATATATGTTGGTTATGTGTCTATTCAGAATGACTTCTGAGCAGCAACCTTTTTTTTTTTTTTTTTGGGTATGTCATGTATGCATCACTTGCATATCATTATTCATTCACGTGAAAACATGTTTAACGCCTTACCAGACATTAGGAAAATATGACATACGGATGTGCCGTTACAGTCAAGTCAAGTTTATTTATATAGCGCTTTTCACAATAGAGATTGTATCAAAGCAGCTTCACAGTATTAAATTAAAATAATACATCAATGTTTGTTTCTAGTGGAAAACGTCCACGTTTGGTAATGCTGATCAATAGTATTGTTGATTGATTAATTAAATTAAATATCCCCAACTGAGCAAGCCATAGGCAACAGTCCATTTCATTAATAAAAATAATTTGTGTGTAGGCTACATTGAACAGACTTTGCCCAACTTGTCTGGGAAAAGGGAGTTACAGGGCTTTTTACATTTGAGGCTAAACGGATAAAACACCTAATTTTTACCTCAGTATTACTGAACTACATTACTAAAATTACATTTTTAATGATTAAAGCAAAATTAAAATTTCAAGAACGCAGCTTCCTGGTCACTGACAAAGATTACTTTGCTTCCGCCGTAGAATCTGTGTTCATTATTTACATTGGTTGTCAAGGAAACGGGAGGTTTTCTAACGTTATGATTAGTACTCCTGCTTACTTGCCGGTTTAAAAAAGTAAGAGTTTGTAAGGACATTTTGCGTCAAATGTGCAAACAACAAAGTTGGAAACAATGTCTGCAGTACTTATACGATTTTATTACATGGCCTCAGCAAAAAAAAAAACGTACACAGCTGAGAGGTAAGTATTAAATTCGTAATTTCGAGGTCCGGCCCACCGCCTACCATTTTGAGGTCTCAACCAAGCGGCAACCTCCCCGTCTCTCTCTTGAAACCAACACGGAAGTGAGTTAAACTGCAATTCATTAACTGGCCGCTTGGCCTGGCTGCAGAAGTGAGTCAAATCTGCATCTCCCCCATGTTAAAATTACCAACTTTACAGCAGAAAAAAACATGTTTACAGCCTGGTTCTCTATGTGGCTCTGGTCTATACAGCTAATTTTGCCCTTCATAACAACTGTGAGGGGGGTGAATTTTTTTATAACTCATCCGTTTCGTTGATTAATATTTAAATTTAAGGGTGTGGCCACTTGAGTGACAGGTGGATTCCCGCTGATGTCAATGCTAGCCGTTTGTCTGCTGTTACTAGCCGTCACTTTACCTCAGCAAATGTTGCTGCTGAACTTGCCTTCTCTGCAGTGTTTGTGCTTTTTTCGGGATTATTTCATACAATTTAATACTTGGGTACAAAGCCCACGTCTTTGGATTCAGTCGTTGTCGTCGAGTATCGTTCGAGAGAACAACCAGCGCTGTATTTCAGTTGTTTTCCTCTGTGAACATGCACTAATGGATGTCTGACAATTTCGTTGCTTTTTGGGGTTTTCAAATTTATAACGTCAATAAAGGCTCGTTCGTTCTGCTCTCACGGAACAGATGGATTCTAATATGCTTATGTACCGTCAGATGAAATCATGCAGGCGTCGGCGCTTTCTCCGTCCGTGCAATAAATGCACATCCATGAATGAGCGCAGATTTTCTAGCGCATTTACTTGCACTTCAAAGGCAATATATCTATGGTTTATCGGTTTAACCCATTTGAGAGGCGGCCAAAATCAGAATTTAAAATGGACTGAATAAGCTCTCTACGAACTGACGAGCGATGCCGCGCTGACGGACCATGAAAGAGTGACTGACATGTATGCACATAAATCACTGTCACACACAAACACTCTCGAAGTAATTCACAGTCTCACTTGTAGCCATGTATTTTAACTATTATAATATTTCGAAGGGCAAAAACAGGAACTTTTAATTGGCTTTACATCATCAGCTAACTCGATCACGTCGAGCTAGGTGATTTCAGATAGCCAGGCTCATATCTATGGCCAGGCTCCTCAGCTCTACTCACGCCCCGCCTGTTTGCCTATTTTCTGTTATCCGGGAGTGACGCAAGGCCAAGATGGCGACGGACGGCTCCGCCCACTTTAGGCTTCAAAAATGCTCTTCAGAAACCTACGGGTGACGTCACGGACACTACGTCCATATTTTTTTACAGTCTATGGTCTCAACCAAGCGGCAACCTCCCCGTCTCTCTCTTGAAACCAACACGGAAGTGAGTTAAACTGCAATTCGTTGACTGGCCGCTTGAGGCTGTTGTCAGAAGTGAGTCAAATCTGTATCTCCCCCATGTTAAAATGACCAACTTTACAGCAGAAAAAAACATGTTTACAGCCTGGTGTCTGTATGTGGCTTTGGTCTATACAGCTAATTTTGCCCTTCATGACAACTGTGAGGGGGGTGAATTTTTTTATAACTCTTCCGTTTAGTTGATTAATATTTAAAGTTCTGCAAGGGTGTGGCTACTTGAGTGACAGGTGGATTGCCGCTGATGTCAATGCTAGCCGTTTGTCTGCTGTTACTAGCCGTCAGTTCACCTCAGCAAATTTTAGCTGCTGAACTTGCCATCTCTGCAGTGTTTGTGCTTTTTTTCGGGATTATTTCATACAATTTAAAACACCCATTACTTCGCCTACAGCTTTGGGTTCCGTCGTTGTCGTCGAGTATCATTCGAGAGAACAACCAGCGCTGGGGTCCAGCGCAGGGGTCCATTTTGATCCCTCTTTCAGCACACGTGCACATGTCACATGGCTCCATATTTTCTCCACTGAAAAGGGCATTTTTCACTAATTTCTGTCCAGATAATCAGTTACAAAAAATCTGAGTCACCTTCATTGGTAAGTAAAGAAGTATTTTCAAAAACTTTACATTATATATCATCAAATATTTCATAGGAAATTACATAAAACTGCATGTTGCCTCGAGGCAACATTGTACCATAATGGAATCACATAAGGCCATACCAGGCATACTAGGTTTGAATACTTGAAAGTATATTTTATTTGTAAGGAAAGAAGTTTGAATTATCTAAATGTATTTGCATTTTTGCAAACTGAAAACTCAGCATGGTTCGACGGGACATTTGGCCACTATAGTGGGAAATCGGACAAATAGTGGGTTCGTGGGACGAGGGCGTGGCTTGTGAGTGGTCAGCGGGGGCCGACTGGTTATTTGGCCACTATAGTGTGTAATCGGACAAATAGCGGGTTCGTGGGACGGGGGCATGGCTTGGGACCGGTCGGGGGGTCAACGGGACATTTGGCCACTATAGTGGGCAATTGGACAAATAGTTGGTTCGTGGGACGGGGGCGTGGCTTGGGACTGGTCAGGGGGGTCAACGGGACATTTGGCCACTATAGTGGCAATCGGACAAATAGTGGGTTCATGGGACGGGGGCGTGGCTTGGGACCGGTCAGGGGGGTCAACATGACATTTGGCCACTATAGTGGGCAATCGGACAAATAGTTGGTTCGTGGGACGGGGGCGTGGCTTGGGACCGGTCAGGGGGGTCAACGGGACATTTGGCCACTATAGTGGGTAATCGGACAAATAGTTGGTTCGTGGGATGGGGCGTGGCTTGTAAGTGGTCAGCAGGGGTCAAGGGGATATTTGGCCACTATTGTGGGTAATCGGACAAATAGTGGGTCCGTGAGACGGGGGCGTGGCTTGTGATTGGTCAGCGGGGGTCGACGGGACATTTGGCCACTATAGTGGGCAATCGGACAAATAGTGGGTTAGTGGGACAGGGGCGAGTGGCGCCAAACTGAGGATGAAGGTGGCGCTACCTCTGGGGGTCTCGGATAATCGGGGGGCTCCTGTCAGGCCCCTGGGGGGGGGGTCAGGCCCCCTCTGACCCCACACTGGTCATTAGGTCGGCCAGGGAGGTCTTCCACATGTTTGATCTTGCTGTTGTTGAGGCCTGGCTCCTCTACCGGAGAGACAGCAGAGTTAGGATGAGGTTCATATTAGGATAAGGTTATGGTGATTGTTAATGTTTTAACCTTGAAACAACACCGATTGTAATGTTTTGATATGATAACTTGATGATATGATGGTTTGTAGTTATTGCGTTCCACGATGGTACAATGTTGCCTGAGGGCAACAGTCGGATAATAAATGTTACTTTTTATTAAATATGAAATGTGTAATTCATTAAAAACTTGATAAATATGTTTGTTCAAGTGTTTAGTTAAAGAAATTAATGTTTTCAATAAATATATACATTTTTTCTTCATGAAAATGTCAAATGTTTAAATTTGTCCATTGTGGTACAATGTTGCCTTGAGGCAACAAACTTTTAATTAATAAATAAATTAAAAAAATTATGATAATGTTTATTGATATTGTTATAGTGTCCATTTTTAAGCAGGAAAAACATAACAAACAATTTTTTCCTCACTGATATCATATTGCGTACCATAGAGGGTTAAAAACGTCAATAAAGGCTCGTTCGTTCTGCTCTCACGGAACAGATAGATTATGCTTATGTACCGTCAGATGAAATCCTGCAGGCGTCGGCGCTTTCTCCGTCCATGCAATAACGTTAAATGTACATCCTTGAATGAACGCGGATTTTCTAGCTCATTTACTTGAACTTCATAGGCAATATATCTATGGAGAGGTGGCCAAAATCAGAATTTAAAATGGACTGAATAAGCTCTCTACGAACTTGACGAGCGATGCCGCGCTGACGGACCATATAAAAAAAGAGTGACTGACATGTATGCACATAAATCACTGTCTCACACACACACTCTCAGAGTAATTACTGCATAATGCATTTTCAACTAGCAGAATAGTACAGAATCACGATACACAGTCTCACTTGTAGCCATGTCTTTTAACTATTATAATATTTCGAAGGGCAAAAATAGGAACTTTTAATTGAGCTCCTCAGCTCCACTCACGCCCCACCTCTTTGCCCATTTTCTGTTATCCGGGAGTGACGTGAGGTGACGCGAGGCCAAGATGGCGACGGCCGGCTCCGCCCACTTTAGGCTTCAAAAATGCTCTTCAGAAACCTACGGGTGACGTCACGGACACTACGTCCATATTTTTTTACAGTCTATGGTCTCAACCAACTGGCAGAACTCCACCCACCTCGCTCTAGCGCTCGCACCTGCACTTCATGTGATTGGCTTACAAGTAAACAATCCCCCACGTGGGGTGCGTTCTTGTGATTGGCTAAAACAAGGGAGGTATCTGATTGGTCACAGATCATTCCCTGTTTAAAAAAAGGCATTTGTGTGTCGAGCCAAGTCAGGGGAGTGATGCAGTGAAGTTCACAGACCGCAAGCAGTTTGTAAATCAAGATATATTTGTGTGTGCATCAGAAATACATTTCTGAATCTTGTCCTGAGCATTTGTGAATCTTGTGTGCATTTGTAAATTTTGTTTTCATTTCTGAATTGTGTGTGTATTTCTGAATTTTGTATGCATTTGTGAATCTTCTGTGCTTTTTAAATTCTGTGTGTGCATTTGTGAATTTTGTGCGCATTTGTGTATCCTGTGTGTGTATTTATGAATCATGTGTGTGCATTTGTGTATCCTGTGTGTGCATATGTGAATGCAGTTTGTGCATTTATCTTTATTGAGACTCTTTTAGCTCCATAGACAATCCAGTATAAAGAGACGAGACGTAGTCTACTGACAGATAAAATAAAAACATGATTGTGATAGCCTTTCTGATTTGTCTGATTTCTTCAAACGTTCATATTTACCATGTTTACTATGGTAATGGTTTAGCGTGCATAGTCTTTTGCATCGCGTACATATTTCTACCTTATACGGTGATCACGAATCCACATCGGATCACAAACAGAAGGCATTCAAACATGAAAGTGAGTTTTGAGGTAAATTATTTTAAAACTATTTAATGCTGATGTTAGCTGGTATACCGTATATGGAATCATCCGGCGCTGCCGACTCCCAAAGTGACAGTGGAAACGCGTCTGGCCTTGGCACACACTAGCACACCCGCTGGTCACAAAAGCACAAATATTACATGATGAGTAGATACTTAAACTGGAAGAACTGATTCAAATGTATTTACAAATTCCTACAGATTGCATTTGATGTTGCATTGATATTGGCACGAATATCTCTCTTCCTCACTGCCCTCTTCTCCTTCCCTCTTGAACATGTTGCTGGGATGTTGTTTTTTTGTTTATAGAGCATGAATATTCCATATCTGTTTGGAATGCAGTGTTAGTTTACTACTGTGCTGAGCCACTCTGGCAAGAAGCCACCTCTGAGTGTAAAACAAACATTTCGACAAGCTGACATTACACATGCAAATGATACTGAGCTAACTGAGCAGAAGAAATGCTATACATTTGAGATTTTTTTTTTTTTTTACAGTAATATTCAGCCCACTCAGTAGCTCCCTAACAAAATATATTTGCGAGCAACAATTACAGAGCTGAGCATGAGAATGGCAGCGTTTGCAATGCACTAAATGTGACCTTAAGAGAAGACCATAATTACAGTCTGAAATATTCAATATTTACAGTAGCCTATAATCATATTTACAACTTTAGATTAACACGAGGCACAAACTTTTATAGCTTTGCAAAAGTGTTTACCAATGTTGCTGTGCTGGATTATTTGCTTAAATCACATTAGATTTAAATTACTTCACATTTGAGATGAAGTTTTATCACTTCACTTTTATAATTATTCTTTTCATATTCAGTGAAATGTGCATGCATTATAAATACACAAATCACCTGTATTTTACCAATTCAATAAATGGAATTTCAAATGTTCTACCTACAATTTGTTGTGCACAACACAGAGAGTAGTTTTCTTTCACTTTAGCGGGCTTGTATCGTAACCCCTGTTAAGATATTAAGATTATGATTAATTTTGAACACCAGTTGTCCCAAAACTGCTTTAGTGATTTTCGGATGGTTTAGGAGACCCAGACTATCATCATGTCATCAAGTCTTAGCATGAGCATAAAGGCTAGTCCAATCCAATTGTCTTAAAAGTATAAATTATACCGTGACTTTTAGAGAGCAATTTTGCATTTATCCATGTTGATTACAATGCCATCTGTTCCTCTACCCGCCCTGCAAAGAAAATACATTTGACTAAATGCTTGTGGCAGGCATTCTGTTCAAAACCAATGGACAAACCACATCTGCTGCACCAAAAAGCCTTTCTATTATTCCACAGGAAAGCATTGGGGAAAATATCTTATGTGGTTTTGGCATTGGTCGAGGCCTTTCTTCCGGAACCGCACATGTACTAATTAAACTCTTTAAGAGCTTTCTCTTGGTTTTTTTGGGGGGTTTTTTCTCAGCTTGGCCAGCATGGCTCATCATAATCTACTCCCTCTTATGTTAATTAAATATGGTGAAAACAACTTGAAGACAACCCTCACCCAACAATATAATTGTATGAATTTATTTTGGCAGGACTTTGCTTTCATTTTTTGCCAATTATGGCCTTAAGGTCAATTAATTGAGCTTTGAAGCTGCAAAAATGGTTCCCTAAACTAAAGCTTTTAATTAATGAATCTCATATACATTTACAACTGCAGTGGAAGGAATGAAAGTGACATGACATAAATATAACTTTAAGTTTAACTCTGAGACCTGCACACTGTAGTGACAGATTCATGGAGACAGACATGCTCCATCCAGGCTTCCGTTTTGCCCTCTTAACCATATCAGGCAACATAGAGGTTGGTGGGAAGGGCATATTCGGCGGCCGGTCAAACTGGCAGAGCTTTGGACACTATGGCAGTACTGCAAGTTCCCAGGCAGACCCGCTCAAAGACCTAGATCAAGGGTCTGTCTATGAACTCTATATAGCCACAGATCTAGCTCTTCTCGCCACCAAGTAGGCGGCCTACAATTGAGATTAGGCCCACTCCTTACTCTGAGAAATAAATTAAGCTAAGATTGCGTTATTAGGCTTGAGTAGCATGCTGTTTGGCTCCCTGATAGGATATTTTAGTAGTAGAGCTGGAAAGATGTTTAAGATGACTAAACTGCCATTCACATAACCTCTCCCCTGGCCTCATGGGATAGTAAAGTGTCCATCGAACACACTCTTCAGAATCTCGCCGGAAGTAGTGGGTCATGCTGGTACTTTTTGACTCATGTCTTTCATGAGTACTGTGAACTGGGACGGATGCACATATGCTGTAAAATATATTAGCCTTTGCTGATATTTGAGAGACTATCGGTGCAGTTAGAGACTGAGACTCTGCTCATCCTGCATCGGTGTGTGAAGGGGGATGTATTTTATGAATTTCACTTTGTATTTTATGGATGGTTTGTACAATACACTAATTTTGCACATGAAAGTGGCAGAACCATTTTTGTGTAATCTTCTGAGATATTGTGAGTTGTTACACTCAAGCAGGCACTGGTCAGCATGGCATAGTTGGTGTTACGTTCGCATAATATACTTGGCATCTACTGTAGGAGTTATGGAACGTAACATAGACAAAAAAAATAATTGAAATAATTGAATAGAAAGTTGTTACTTGCACTCTATTGAGGAGATGTAATGTGATGAATTAGAAAAACAGGCAGAGACCTAACTGGATTTGTACTTGCTTTCAGTAATATCACAAAACACCCAATAACACAAACTGTGAATCAAATATACATCCAAACAATCTATTTACAAATTATATACAACATAAACGATTAACGATTACAAAGCGAGGGACAAGAGCGGTGCTAAAGAAAAGAAAGAAATAAAACAAATACATTAACTAAACCCCAGGACAAACACTAAACTCAAGTAAAGAAACAGGGGAAAATAATCTTCAGCGTAAAACGCCGCTACCTACACTACCTAATAAACATAAATACATAGATTGGCACCCGCTCATAAACTAGTGTGTTAAATAGTTTTTACTCTGCATGTTGTGAAATGTAAATCACGTGATGTACTAACCTGGTCCCATCGCTATGCATCGATGAAAGACTTAAAGGGGTCATATAATGGTACATGCACTTTTACAAGCTGATTGTACTGAAATGTGTGTTGGCAGTGCCTGTACACAACCATCATAAAATGATAAAAATCCATCCAGTGTTTTTTTTTTTAATCTTCTTAAGCTGCGTTCACACTACACGCGACACCATTCATTTTCAATGGGGAGCGGGCGACTTCCGGCGACACGCGCGGTCGCGACCGTTGGCGACTGGATGGGGCGTGTCTGGCGACGCGACAAAGTTGAGAAATGTTTAACTTTATGCAAATGAAGAGCGACTTTCGCGAGCGACAACCAATAGGAGTGAAGTCAGTGGAGCCGTCACTCTTCAGTGCAGCGTCTGACCGAGGCAAGATGAATGAGAAGTTTATTTTAGCAGTCAGAAACTGTCCAATAATTTATGATATCTGTGTACATACAGACAGTAGTACTCGTCGTGCTGACTCCGAGCCCGAATAGTTTCGTGAACTCAGAAAGACCAGTATTTGCCCATTTTCTGCAGTTAAATAGCCGCGATAGCACAGGGCACTCACTGTTTCTCATTCATTTTTAATATTATGCATTTTATGTACTGATCCCATTTATATTTAGACTTTTCCTTCCAAAATGTTAGCTTGTAGCGGCAAGAAAACAGATTTGTTGTCTACAACACGTAACATCCGTGAATGTCACTCACAAACATTACCTAGGCAACCAGAAGTGAGAACGCCCACTAACGACCTCATCGCCAGCCACTGGCGACATGCAGTGATAAAGTCGCTTGTAGTGTGAACGGGGCTTTATATGTTTTCCCCTGTCTTTTTTTTTTATTTTATTTATTTTATTTTTTTTATTGAAGAAA
Organism: Squalius cephalus; assembly: GCF_949319135.1. Classification (NCBI taxonomy): domain Eukaryota; kingdom Metazoa; phylum Chordata; class Actinopteri; order Cypriniformes; family Leuciscidae; genus Squalius; species Squalius cephalus. The sequence goes on from NC_137126.1 coordinate 22,580,048, forward strand.
CATGTAAATATACAGATACATTCAGGAGAACATAGAAGAGGTAAAACAAAGACAAAGGATACAGAGTAATTATAATTTAAATACCTTATACCTTTACATAGGGAAACAATACTAACAAAGGATAGTAATAATAAAAAAAATAATAATAATAAAAAAAAAAAACATAAATAATAATAATACAAATAAAATAAAACAATATATGACAGAAATCTGGTTAATCCTGAATATCAGAGCCATTACAAAATAATTGTTCATATGTTTTCAGGAATCTAACACATTTATTATTGTTTGTTAAATTAAAAGATTTAAGCAGTGATTCTACTTCAACCAACAAATGAGAGAAAGTAGGAAGTGAGTTCATAAATTTCTGTTTATGAATGAAAAATTTACCAAATAAAATAAAAAAGTTAAAAATGTATTATTTGGATGTGTGGGAGTCAGTATAATAACAAATAATATCTTTTAAATTAAAAGAGTGTGCCTGAATGGGGGTTTTATTTAAATGAGAAAATACGCTAGACCAAAATTTCTGAACCAATTTGCAAGAATAAAATAAGTGTATTAATGTTTCATCTTCGTCACCACAAAACAAACAAGTACTAGAAATATCAATATATTTGGACACCGTTGCATTAACAGGATATATCTTATGTAATATTTTAAAGTGGACTTCTTTGGTTTTGTTAGGAATAAAATATTTATGTGGTAATAACCACGCTCTTCTCCATTCAATATTGCCAATAAAGGCAGCCCAATGGGATCTGCCTCTAGGGCAAATTAGATCTCTTCTTTGAAAAATCTGGCGAATATGTTTATTATTGCATTTCTTATCATAAATGAAGTTCCTAAACGCAAGTTAGGGAGGAGTGAGCCCATCTAATCTTTCAATCAACAGCATGAGTATATAAGCAGCCGCTTACCTCTCTCTAGCATCAAGCTGTTCCAGTATCCCTCCACCTCCCCAAACTCCACCTTCATCTCCGGTACCTTGCCCTTCAATTATCATATCCTACATTTAGCCACTGGGGGGTATATCAGAGCTTGAGTTGAAGCTGCTTCATCGAGCCCCTCTTCAGTGGACAGCAAGCCAAATAAGTTTAACCTAATATCTGAAAGATTTTATGGGCAAGCAAACTCGTTAAATGCTAATGCCATCCAATAACAAAGCCGACTCCTTAGTATCATTTTGGTTATATAATAAGTGGCTCTTAACCAGTTGCACTAGACCTGTAGGAATAGCTTTAATCACAGTATTGTATTCTTTATAATGAATAGGGAAGTCATGGATAGTCATGAAGCATTCATAAGACAAGATGTTACCAGAATTGTCAAATAAAGAAATGATATAAATTAAATCTCTATTAAACCAATTAGAAAAAAAGAGAGATTTGTTTTTAACAGTTATATTCATATTATTCCACAAAAGAGTTTTATGTGGTGAGAAATTGTGGATGTAACACAATTTCCATGCGAGAAGAGCTTGCTGATGAAATTTAGATAGTTTAACCGGGAGTTTATTGCACATATAATTACATTTTAAGATAAAAGGGAGGCCTCCAATTTTATTAAAGATGAAATTAGGAATGAAAAACCATATAGAATTTGAATTTATTAGACATCTTCTAATCCAATTGATTTTAAACACATTAATAACGTTGTGAAAATGTAGCACTTCTAGTCCCCCATCTCTTCTACAATTGGAAATCACTGATTTTTTAAGTTTATGAGACCTGTTTTTCCATATAAAATCAAGGAAAATTTTATTGACACCTTTAGCAGTGCAGTCATTCACATATAAAGAAAGTGATGGATACACAAAGCGAGAGAGACCTTCCGCTTTAGACAAGAGAACCCTACCATAAAGAGTTAGGTCTCTTTGTAGCCAAAGATTTAAAATATTTTGGGTTTTCTTAATTCGACTAGAAAAATTAAGTTGTTGTCTGTCTACTAAATTTTTTGTTAAGTGAATTCCTAAATACTTTATTGTGTCTTTGACTGGAATACCCTCAATTAACGTGTCGTCGCATTCATGCAACGACATTATCTCACACTTCGACATATTTAACTTTAACCCAGAAGCACATGAAAAATGTCTAACTATCTGAATGGCACTGGAGAGTTGACTTTTATCATGTAAAAAAAGAGTGGTGTCATCAGCCAGCTGCGAGATTTTTATTTCCCTATCAAAAATGGAGATACCTTTCAAGTTCTGATTGTGCATAATACTCAGTGATAATAGCTCAGTAACCAAAATAAATAAAAAGGGGGAGATTGGGCAACCCTGTCTAACACCGCGCTTTATAACAAACCTTTGGGAGGTGTTCAGATTAACTATGACTGAACTACTAATATCTTTATAAAACATTTTAATTACATTAACAAAAGAGTCCCCAAAACCAAACAGTTTGAGAGATTGCAGAAGAAATTGGTGCTCAATGGTATCAAAGGCCTTATAAAAGTCTAAGAAAAGAACAATGGCTTTAGAGTGTACAAATTCAGAGTAATCCAATAAATCTAAAACAAGTCTTATATTATTGCTAATATGTCTACCTTTGACGAATCCTGACTGTGTCTCCGCAATAATTTGGTCAAGCTTAAATTTCAACCTATTAGCATATACCAGGGCCAATATCTTGTAATCAATGGTTAAGAGTGTTATTGGTCGCCAATTATCAATTTGCAGAGGGTCTTTTTCAGGTTTTGGAATAAGGGAAATTATACCCTGTTTCATTGAAGTAGTCATTTCCTTCTGAGCAATGCATTCTTTATACATGCAAAGCAATGGGGATTTTATTAAGTCCCAGAAATGGATGTAAAATTCAACGGAAAAACCATCAACACCAGGGGATTTCCCTCTCTTCATAGAGAAAAGAGCGGATTTAACTTCCCCAATTGTCAAAGTTGACTCACAAAGATCTTTAAAATCATTATCAATAGTTGGAATATGGTTTTTAATAGTTTCGACAAAAGTCTCACAATTATCTGAATTAAATTCGGAAGTATAAAGTTTGTCATAAAAGTTTGTGATAAACTTAGAAATTAAGTTTGAATCAGTGCACCTGACACCATTAATATTTAGAGCTGTTAATGAATTTCTCCTGCAATTCCTCTTCTCTAATGCAAAAAAGTAACTGGAGTTAGTCTCTCCTTCTTCTAGCCATTTGGCTTTTGACCTAATAAAGACCCCCCTAGCTAAATCCAAATAAGCCTGATTAATTTGTAAATTTAATTCTCTTAAAAGCAACTCTTCCTCCTGAGTTAATGTTTTTTGCAATAAAGAGTTTATTTTATTTAGGAGTTCAAATATTGTTTTTATTTTTAGAGGATTTTAGCTCTTTACTTCTTCTGATAGCAATCTGCCTAGCTTTATATTTAAAAAATTCCCATTTTTTTTATAACCATCACTAGAGTTTTCAGAAAAAATACCAGAAAATAAGTTCTTAATGCCATTATTAAAGGCTGCATCTTTAAGGAGAGAATTATTAAATTTCCAATAACCACGCAAACTTGAATTTTTTTCAGTGTTACTACACAATTTTAGACTTATTTGCTTATGGTCTGAAAGGGGAGCAAAAGAATGAGAAACATTTTTTACAAATTGAAGAGCTGATGAAGAGATCAGAAAGAGGTCGATTCTCGATTGAGAAGACATATTTCTATTTGACCAAGTAAATTCCTGCAAATCAGGGTGAAAGAAACGCCATGTATATGTAAGAGAAAATTCCGAGCAAAATGATAAAATGTTAATATTTAATTGCTGGCTATCGTTATTTCTGGGAGGATGTCGGTCCAAGGAATCATCCACACATTCATTAAAATCCCCACCTAAAATCACAAAAGCGTCTGGGTACTTGATAATTACTTCTTTCAATTCTGAAGTTATCTGAGAGACCTATTGGCAGATCGGGAATTGAAACCATAAATATTACAAATAATAAAGATTGTGTTATCCTGCTTAATCGCTAAAATAATCCATCTGCCTTCATTAGAAGATTTAACTTCTAGTATGTGCCCTTTAAGTTTGTGCAACAAAATTGAAACTCCAGCCGAATGACTAGAGCCATGACTACAGTAAATTGCATTTCCCCATTGATTTTTCCAAAATTTTACATCCATATCACTTGAATGCGTTTCCTGAAGAAGAATTATATCTGACTCACTGCTTTTACAAAATAAAAAAACAGCTTTCCTCTTTACTGCGTCACGTAAACCCCTCACGTTTAAGGATACAACAGAAAACGAATGAAACTTAAAATCCATTGTACAAAGAAAAAGTTTAATAAGCTACCTCTTATCTGAAAGAAACACACAAATCTATTTTGAAATAGGAACAATATATAACCAAAATGAATTCGCGAACATTAAATTCGAGTGGCTATAATCACTTAACCTCTTTGCTTGTGGCAAAACTATTTTAGACAACATTAGTCGAAAAACAAACAAACAAAAAAACTGTCAGTAGAGATATTAAATTGAATGATCGAACTGAACATGGTCAACCTTTATCAACTTACACAGCAGAGTTTGCGGTTCAACCGGAGGAATAACGAAACCTGGCTTCCCAAAATGCGTTGCCCATGGGAATTAAAGGAACAACAGTCTTATTTCCCCTTCAACTAGGAAAAAGATTATATCCGCACCGCAGAACCGAACCGGTTTATTTTACATCAGAGAAGTTGAATCTTTTCCCGTCAATTAAGGCAAACGCACCGCGAAAGGAGGCTTTTTTCCCTTCATCCCTGGCTTTTTTAACAAGCGGCCAAAGTTTTTCTCTGGCGGCCCTATCTTCTGGTGAAAGGGCTTCCGTGAGTCGCAACTTGTTGTCGAAAAGAAATTTGCAGCCTCTGGCAGCTTGCCAAACGGTGTCACGAATACGACGCAGAGCAAACAGTACAATGATTGATCTGTGGGAACCATCCTTTCTTCTCTGGCCAAGACGATGTGCAATGTCGATGGCATCATCAAGGTTATCGCTGATACCAGGAACTACATTGCTAAGGACATCGATTGCAACTTTCCGGACATCCTTCTCTCTCACGCCATGTAACTTTAATGTCCATCTCCAGCTGTAACGCTTACATTCTCCCACCTCTTCCTTCATGGTTTTATTCACCTTTTGAAGCTCATGAATCTCCGTCGCCACAACTTTCAGAGATTCCTTGTGCGTTGCTACCTCAGCAACAAGTTGAGTAACAGTTGACGACATTGTCTTAATCTGCTTAGCCGTAGATTCAGTCCTTGTGTCAATCGCAGACATTTTCTGTAACATCTCTTCATATTTGCCAGAAAGCTCACGAATGGCCGCCAGAATTTCTGCTGAAGAGCCGTTACTTTCCATGCTTACCCGTTTTATTTTTTTTTTGTTGGAGGTTTTAAGGGAGTATCAGGCAGGGGAGTAGCAAGAAGATCACTCAAATCTGGCCGCGAATCGAACCAGTTGTGTTCGTCAGCGTTATTCGATGAAATCACATTCACAGAGGAAACGGCGCTATTGTTCCCTTCAGCAATTTGAATAGGCTCCGTAGTTGACATGGGCGCGTGTGCTGTCACGTTCGAAGTTTGTCTATTTTTCTTTCTTCCCATAGATGAATTGGCGCAAGGAGGTTGAAAAGAAGAAGGCAATCACTTACACGTTCATAAATAGTAACTGTCAAATTATAATGGCTATAATCGTCCTATTTCAAACTTTCCTGACGAGACGTTCAATAACGTGTCCACCTAACACAGCGCCATCTTGGCCTCCGTTTTCCCCTGTCTCTAATCAAGCCGTTCGACCGTGTGACGTCACACGGTCGGACGCCCCTCCCACGATGTTCGATTGACAGCCGCAGTTCAAACACAGACTCCGCCCTCGCTCGTGAGCGAGCTGTCAATCATAGTCCGCGCGTCTCGCAGGAGCACTGTCTCTGACTGTTTGTGAGCAGCGTCTAAGCGATTGTGGTGTTCTGTTCTTGGGTGTAAAAACGATCACAGCATCATGTTGATGTTCCTAAATCCGAACCGCTGAAGACGCAGTGGCTGAGTTTTGTTTTCGAAGGGAATATTCCCCACGATCAACGTCAATGCTTTCATGTGTGCGCAAATCATTTCACACACCAGACTGCTTTATAAACTAGGGTCAGTATAAAGCTGGTTTTGCTAAAAGCTGCTTCTGGAAAAAGGATCCGTACCAACTATTCGTGTTGCTGCACCTCCAGAAGAACTGAAGTGAGTGAAATGTTTTATTAACCTTTATCTTTGCAAATCGCTTGCACGCTTCACGATGAATGCAGCTATTTTTACACTCAGGTACATTACGGCATGTTTTCTATGTACGACGTTCTCAATATAATTCATAATCCCACGTTTATAATGAACAACGCATTATGTTTTTTTGTGTTATTATTAAAAACGGTGTATGCACAGAACAGAGGGCGGGGTGAGCAAAGCTCATTATCATTTAAAGACACATGCACTCAAACGGCGTGCTGAAAACAGAGCTGTTTTTGACCAGGTAAAATGAGTGTTTTCTTACAATACTAATGAGAATTTTTAATTAAAGTATATTACAAACTTTTAATTTAGACCATAAAGAAGCATATTAGCTTGTACAAAAATGGCATTATATGACCCCTTTAACAAGCTCAGAGAAAATCAAGAGTCTGATCACAGCGTAAACGCAGTAAAACAGCGTTATGAAGAGCTCAACAGAGTAAACTGTAACACACCAAAACTAAGCAATAACAAGCTAGAACAAATAACCACAAGAGAGCAAAACAAAGAAGCAACGAAACCGCTCTCCCGCACTGGCGTCATTTCCGGATCTTTATACGCGCCCCCCAGTCTGTGATTGGTTCTCGGGCTGTCGGGTGAACTCGATGAGTGACAGGAGATCACTGGTCCTGTGAGAAAGAATAGCGGAAAGAGAGAGAGAAAACAAAACAACCCTCCCAAACCATACAGAACGTAACAGTTGGTATTGATGTCACCATAGCGTCAGCTAACCCAGCGTTGAGTTCACTCGAAAGGGATCGTCTAGGTTACATATGTAACCCAGGTTCCCTGAGAAGGGAATGAGACACTGCTCCACGTTTCCATGCTTCGGGCATGATTGTGCATCTTTCTTCAGATGATGCAAATCTGATGATGTGTTCTCAGGCACCCTTCTTATACGCTGAGACACACCTTGCAATGGCTTGCACTGCATTGGCCTTGAATGCTGTATTGTTGTTGTTTTTGCTTGTTTGTTATCTCTGTGTGCTATTTGAAGTGCACTTATGTGAATGTTCTTTCATCAAGTCATGTAAACTGCCAGCTGTAATTTGTCAAATTTATAAAAAAAATAAAAAAATAAACATGTTTTGACTTAGACTACTTCATGAATAAATTACTAAATGGCTGGACTTTATTTTCTGAATGTTAACATGCTAGCATACCTATCAACTCTACTGTATCTCACACCCATCTCCCACCCCCATCCCATTTAGCTGTTTCTCCTGGGAAACTCCCGTAATTTGTATGCCCTACATTCGTGTTCATTAAACACTTGGCCATTTCAAATGTACTGCTTATTTCCTCTGCACTTCTAAAAACACACGTATCCTGTCTGAGAAGGATAAAAAACACCTGCTTTGTTAAATAGCCAATCACACAGCAGGAAGCAGAACAAAATGAGAGAGACCACTGATATAATTAATTTAATTTTCTTTTTGAATACCCACAAAAACTTCGACATGAAAAGTGCATGCAGATTGTTTCCCATTCTTTGTGGGAACATATTAAGTTCCCCAATGTAGATTTCTTTGAAACGGTTCATCACAAAATGGACTGTAGTAAAGTTTAAAGTGGCAGCAGAAACAAAATGATGAACAGAAAACAGCTTTGTTGACTCATAAAATGCAACCCTGACCCTGTAAAATTGCTCTCTGGAGCACTTTATTATTGAAGCTTCAAGGAGAGTTCCTGTGAATGTCAAGAGTATCAATATGGCAAATTCAGTAATTGACTTTACTGTCTCAGGTCAGGAAAAGAATGCCATTTGTCAACATGATGACATTTGCAGAGAATATTTCTCTCTCCATATCTCTCCCTCTCCAGCTACTGAATATGGCTTGCATTCAAATGATCTTTTAAAGAGGCCAAAGCTTGCATGATGATTTCCAAAAGAAGTGTTTTTAAGGTAAAAATAAATACCTGTAGTTGTCTGTCTCCATGGAGATGACTGAACAGAAAGATGAAAAAAAAATAAAGGAAATGTCCTGCACATAAATAATAATAATAATAATAATAATAAATACATTTCATTAATATAAATATTGCATCTAAACTAATTCTGAAACAATGAGTACATTTATACATATTTTACAACCAATGAAAGTTTTTCTTTTCTGATCCTTTTGTTTCTTAAACCTGGCAATATAAGCTTAAACAATATAGGCCAACACTATAAATACAAGACAAATGTTATCTGTGGGAGCAGCAGACAGATCTCTGTGCATATGCAAAATAACCCCTGGGGGTTTCTTATTCACACATTCAGCGTGATCACTGAGATGGGATATATCATTTTGAGTGATGTGCTTGTACCTTGTGTGTTGCACACTAAGATATCTCTGGACCTTGCTGATAATTCCCTCCACATCCATCTCCGGTGACAGCCTACGTGATGTTTACAGATGAGATTATAGTAATGTAGTCCTAGAGTTTTGGTGAAAGTTAGAACTGCATGATAAATAATCATACATTTGAAATGTGTTGGTGCGAGTGCATAGTGTACTGCTTTTCATATTGCTTCATATTTTCATTTTACTGTGAGAACAAAAGCATTTATGAACAGAAAAAGTAAGAAGCACAAATACCCAGACAATTATATTATAAAATGACCTCGTCTTTTCTAGGAGCCATTGACAGAATCAATTTGTTCCAAGAATTGTAGCAAGGGAAATATTAATAATTAATCATAAATTGTTATTATTAATTATTAATATTTGGATCAGTTATAATAGAATTAACTTGATGTTGCAAAATGAATACCCCAGTCAACTAACCGGTTCGTCCAGCGATTAATTATTAGTGATATTACTGTAAATATTTATTAATTTTAAGAAATGTTACTCAGAGCATGTAGTAAAAATCTGCATGATTAGGGACTCCAGTTTATGAGCATGAAACACAGACAGCGTTACGTGTGACAAGAACAAGACTTTATTAACTAGACTAAACACTTAAACTACTCTAACATACACACACATACATGCATACAGTTTAGCAATGGAAAGAGAGCTGAAGCAGAATACAGGAAAACAAGAAGTTGTAGCATTGTTTGAAATTCAACAGATCAACAGCCTTGAGCAAACCATCAGTTTTAGTTCTAACATACCCTTCTTTAAAAGTGGTAGGGATGCTTAATGTATCAAATAATGAGACTAATATTGATGCTTGCATGTCTCGCTCATTTGAATAAAAATGTCCTGAAGCAATTTGTTGAGGCTCCAGTTGATCTTTGCTGATGTTGTCTTGATGAGAGAGAACCAGTGGGAGTCAGAGGATCTTTGGTGAATGGAAAGACAAGGCTGCAGCCTGGCACACACTTAGGGTTCCTTAAATGTCTCCTAGCTCAGCATCATCTTTACATCAGGATTTCTCAGAAAACGGATACAAGCGTGATCTTGTGATCAGTTATTTTTTAAAGTGTGAAGATGTCATCCTCAGGATGTAATGTAAATTAAGAAATGGGGAACGAAGATTGGAGTTCATAGAGACCAAACATGCTACACATGTGATTTTGGTTAACCTTTGTATGCAAGTCTGAAACATTAATCCAAAAGAGTTTAAAAGAGAGAATGAATACATAGGCCAAACCCCATAAAAGGAAAATCATGAGATGGGAAAATTGGATACATGTTTATACACAAGTGAATACTTGTGCACAATATAGAATATAGGATTAAAAGGGTTTATTTGTCCTTCTCAGCAAGAATTAAGCGAGAGTCACAACTTTATGCAAATTCCTTCTGGTCATAAACCTTATCGGTCTTCATGTGTCCTGTAACTAGTGCCCTGCCTGTGTGTTACAGTAGCTTCATTTAGGATGTCAGTTGCAGTTTTCAGAGGATGGGTCACAGACCTTTGTTGGGAGAGTGAGTTTGCTGGATTATTCATTAAATATAATGCATAATTTGTGTGTTTTTGAAAGACCATGAATACTAAAACAAACTGAACATAACTGTGACACTAATGTGAAAGCAATATTAAATATTTCTGCAGACTGAACGAGGTACAGTATACTTGACCAATATACTCGTCATGGTGCCAAGATCGGTGTGCCATGAGGATGAGATGGATGCAATTATTATGTAATGAGAAAACTAGACCTATTTGAAATGGGAAATTACAAAATAATATCAGAATCATATTTGGTGTTCTTCAGTAGGGGACATGAACATGCATCTGAACTATCTTCAGCAGCGATAGAAGATTCATTACTCATACAGTACTTCCATTAATGAGCATTCTGATGTTCGTTGACATTTAGCAGGTGCTTTTTATCCGAAGCAACTTAAATTACATTGTATAGACAATCCCCTTTGGAGTAACCTGAAGTTAAGTTCCATGCTCAAGGACAAAATGGGATATAATAGGAGCTGCACTTTTAGTAATTCATTAGCATCATGTCATTCAACCTAAAACAGAATCAAACCATTTTGAAAATCTCTTCTGAACATCTATGCTAACATATTTTATTTATTTATTTAAATACGTTTCTGGGTCACACACATCTTTGTTTGTACAATATAATACAATAACTTGAGCTTTCACCTCATAAATGAATGACATTTTAACTCACTGAGATAGCAGTGCAAGTTCATTTCAATGGTACATTTCTAGCATGACGTTAAATTACCGTCCTTGATTTTAGAGGTTAAAAGGGGTATAATTACAGTAGCCTAATAAAAAGGAGAAAGTGCTGTGACAGTATTAGAGCAGATTTCACATTATTCACCAAGGACACACAATCTCATTTGTCAATGTCTAAGTCTTTGCAAAATTTCCAAAAGCTCCCTCCATGATTGTCCACTTACTTAGATGCAAGGCACCATAAATATACTATGTGATCTTCAGTAAGGGTCATCTACAGATGTTCATGTCTGAACTGATACAATGATACAATGATAGAGGGCAAGCTAGGTCTGATCTAGAAGAACTGATCCAATTAAAAAGATTAATTTAGGTGGACAGATTGAGAAGATAAAACAATAAAACTGGCACAAGCAGAGGTTCAGAAAAGAGATCTCTCTCTCTCTCTCTCTCTCTCTCTCTCTCTCTCTCTCTCTCTCTCTCTCTCTCTCTCTCTCTCTCTCTCTCTCTGCCAACGACATGCATGCCGCTCCGTGCTCTCTTTGGAACCAATTAAAATCACATAATATAAAAAAAAAGATACTGAATGTGGCATCTGTGAGTGCAGCACATTGTAAAATGAATGATGAGGTTTTGTATTTACATACTGTGAACCAATGGCATCATGAAAGAATTGCATCTGTCAGCCTGCCCAAGGACATCCAAGTGGTTTTAATGATATTGTAGGAAAAAATCATGAGGCATAAAATGTAAAGTCAAAAAAACATCAAGACTAATATTATGATAATCAAGCTCTGCAAACAAAGTCCCGCTGTATGTCCAAAATTCATATTGTTTGTGCATTCATTACTTTCGCTGTGCAAATGCAAATACTAAAAATCCCATTTCAACTACATAATATGACAGAAATAAGAACCAAGTATTTAAAACAACTGTGAATATTCAAGGCAAGAAGATCCCGGTTCAAGACCTGGCTGAGTCAGGAGGCCTTTATGGAATTCCCTCTGGATGCCCTGGGTTCTACCCCAATCCAAATACATGCACAGGTGAATTGGAGACATTAAACTGTCTGTTGGTGTGAGTGTAAATGTGTTCATGCCTGTGACAGACTGGCGATCCATCCAGGGTCTTTCCCTTTCTATGGCCTGATTCATGTGGCTCCAGCATTCATATGACCTTACATAGAACAAGACATTTTTAAAAATGCATGGACAATGTTTTTACACACAGATGATTACTTTTTTTTCATCAAACAGTTTTGTGTGAATGACTAAAATTTGTTATTTGGGTAACACTTTAGAATACTGTATCTTACTTACTGCATAACTAATAAGGAATTATTGAGGAACTAATAGGTAATTATTTATTAACACTTAAGTCACTACTGTTAACTACTAAGGAAGATGTGTTAACTAATTAGTATGTAATAGAATTGTATGATTGTGTTAAGTTTCAGTTAGTTAATCAATAACTAATGAATTATGTCATAACTCTTGAAGAACTATTATTAATTATCTATTAATTAATGTGCAAGAAAAATAACTAAGAAGTAACTACTAATGAACAGTCATACACAGTGGTTACTACAATAAACCGTTTTATTTTAGCAGTGGAGTGGTGGATGAAGTACACAAATCAAGTACTTGAGTAAAAGTACAGATAACCCAATAAAATATTACTCCAGTAAAATGATAAACTATTGGCCTATTCATTTTCAAAAGTACCTTAGTAAAAGTACAAAGGTAATTACTTGAAAAGTAAAAAGCACTGATCAATGTTTTTTATTTTATTTTCTAGCCAGTTTTAGTCATTCTTCAGCACTAATAAGAAAGATAAGTGCAGACATTTACTAGGCTATATATTGATCTGCAAATAAGCAAATTTTTTATTTAATTAGCAAAATGTATCATAATGTATGATAATCTATTTTACAAAGGTTTAGATAATACCGTTAATAATGTGTTTTTTACAGTAAGTTTGATTTGAGTCAGAAGTATGTGGTAATTCTGTATTAATTACTAATGAGTTCCCTATATTCTCACTTTAGAATACTGTTCCAGGTTCCAAGTAATTCCTGAAGAATTATCTAATAATTATTTGTTAATTACCAATTAATTTCCTTATATGTTCACTTTAGAATACTGTTTCAGGTTATAAGTAGCCTAATTCCTGGATAATTATTTGATAATTATTTATTAATTACTAATGAGTTCATTATATTCTCACTTTAGAATACTGTTCCAGGTTCCAAGTAATTCCTGAAGAATTATCTAATAATTATTTGTTAATTACCAAATAATTTCCTTATATGTTCACTTTAGAATACTGTTTCAGGTCATAAGTAGCCTAATTCCTGGATAATTATTTGATAATTATTTATTAATTACTAATGAGTTCCCTATATTCTCACTTTAGAATACTGTTCCAGGTTCTAAGTAATTCCTGCAGAATTATTTGATAATTATTTATGAATTACTAATAAGTTCCCTATATTTTCAGTTTCCCTCAGTCATTGCCTCAAACATGAATTTACTCAATGGCATTCTATGCTGAGGAAAACAGACACACACAGTACTGTATAAAATATAAAAACTAATCTGAGGTTAGTTTTGTATGACTGTTCATTAGTAGTTACTTCTTAGTTATTTTTCTTGAACCTTAATTAGTAGATAATTAGTAGTAGTTCTTCAAGAGTTATGACAGAATTCATTATTTATTGATTAACTAACTGTTACTTAACACAATCATAAAAATATATTACATACTGATTAGTTAACACATCTTCCTTAGTAGTTAACAGTAGTGAAGAAGTAGTTAATGAATAATTACCTATTAGTTCTTTAATAATTACTTATTAGTTATGCAGTAAGTAAGATACAGTATTCTAAAGTGTTACCGTTATTTGTTTAAAACAGATGCAACAAAAGTGGATTATACAATTATCTTTTAATGAAAGCTCCTGGGAAATCTGAGAAACCAAAGAATTTTCAGAAGTCACGTTGATGCATCTGCTACATTTTCAAACCTTCTGGATGTGAAGGCAAAATCACTGAGCTCAAAGCTCATAAAAAAAGATATTGATATCACTCTGCATCCATGCACTGACATAAGCCTCAGGCGTCGAAGCAGAGGGAGTCCTGCTGTGACACACAAAAAAAGAATAGGTCGAGTGCAGAGGTGTTATCCTGGTCCCTGTGATTCCTCTCTGAATCCTGCTCTGCATTCAGCATGCTCGCATGCCCTCATTTTCCATATCACAGCCAATCCATTATCAGCTTCCTCGATGCCCACTCTGTTATTCCACCAGTACTGTTCGTAAAGGGAATTCTCCAATATAAACCTCATTCTAAGTAGGTGTAATTAAAAGGCTTTCATGGTAATATTCCCTGCTTAGGACCCTGTTTGGATTGTCCCTCCAGCTGCAGGGAAGTCCAGCTCGCACTTTCCAGCTAGAACTCATTATAAGGCCCCATTTTCGGCAGCCAAAGGCTGACTGGAAGTACATCACAGTAGATGAATTGAAGGCTAATTTTATACAAGTGGAGTTTGGAGACCTGAACTTGTTATACTCAAATGAGCTCCCACGCTTCAAAAGACATGATGGCAGCTTTAAAAAATAAGAAGCTCCAAAATAAAGAATATTTCATGTTTCTTAGGATGATGATTGCTTAGGGTAACAACTAAAAATATGGTAGCTCAGCTCGGCTTTAAAAACACAATAAGCATTCAGAAGAATATCAATTTAGTGTAAAAAGCTCTTTTGGATTCAACAGTGTAATATGCAGCGCGGGACCAGACAACCACTTCCCAGGGACTCAAAACAATTTGAACACAAGCTTAAAACTATTCTAAACTGTTACCTTGTCTCCAAAGAAGAACTATATCTGGCATTTTATTTGACAGAGATCACAATAAAGGAATATAAATGTGCAATGAGCCTGCATCTCACATCAGAGACCACTCAGCCTACCTCCCACTTCCCATTCGCCTTCCTCTAATCTCTCACATCAAAGTTTAATGCCTAACATTTCCAGGGCCTCTGAAGTTTTATAAAAAAGATCCTGTCAAGTCCTCTAATCTGTAGGGGGGTGGGGGGGGGACAGTCATTCGAAAGTGATTTGAGAACATTTTAAATAGCAGCAGCTAATGAAATATTCACAAAGATGAAATGTAAAGAGACATTTTTTTTTATAGATATTCTCAGTTAAGGTTTTTTTTTTTTTTACTAATATTATTTGAATGGAGTACAAAAAAAATCAATCAGTCAGTCACTCAAAAAAATATCTTTTTGCAGATAAAATGAAAATTCAGCCATCAGAAGATTAAGAGAGCTTTGTATTAGAAGCTGTTCTTGCGTGATCGATAAAGTGTGTGGTCCGCGTACTGTAGGAAATAAAAGAGAGTTAGACTTTGTGAGATAAACTTTGTTCGTTTGAGTGGGTCCTCATCAAGCTCTTTTCAACTCTTTTAGTGTGTTTGTCTCTGTCTTTAAATCATGTTGCAAACTTTTTCTGATTGTCTCATGTCTTCATCTCCAGCCAATTCGCCGCAATGCCAGATTCATTCATCTGTCATTTGTGTCAGACATAAAGAAAAGCATCTACACACAAATCCCTTTCTGAATAGAAACCATTGAAATCAGCCGAGTTGAGCCTCTCTCAATGAGCAATCAACGCCATTTGAGCTCCTACTGAGAACTCTAATTATGATCTATCATAATTTAAATGATTTAGAACCCTGCCATGTGCACTTCAATCTAAAAAAGAGAAAACGGAGCATCGTGGTGATGGGAAGTGTGTGCTGCCGTCATTTTATTGTGTTTAGTGCTATTTAAGCTGACACTTAATATAGAGTAAAGATCCCCTTTCCTTTCTGTATGCATGTAGACGTGACATCAGCTGTGCAATTGAGAATTATTCATTACCTTTGGCTCTCTGCTGCACAGAATGCTAATGTTACAAGATGGTGGTAGCATTATTTAATTTTTAGCAGTTCTGTGCCTTGTAGGTCAGAAGGGCTGGGAATGTCTTTATCTCTAACTTGAGGTGTCTGAGCTGTGATTGTAACTTGGTAGCTTGATGTGCTATGCGTGAGAGAGAGAAAAGAGAGAGATAGAAGAGCCAGATGTGGATGAGGGGAAGAAGGAAAGGTGAGAGAAATGGTGGTTTGCAGTCTCTCCCTGTGATTTCCTATCAAACCAGTTCCCTCCAAAAATCGGTCTTATAGGACATGCCCAGTTGGAAGTATTCTAGCGTCCAAACAATATGACGTTAGCTAACCTAACTGCATTCCATGGCAGACCTCCATGTTTGTCTGGACTGATCTCATATTACGCTGACAGCCAAATATGACATCTGTCCTTCGCAGCTGTGATGAATTCATACTCATCTGCGAGAGCTATTTATTGGCCCTTGTCATCCAGAATCGATGAGTAAACCTGGCTGATACCCCCATGCAAACAGCCATCTGATACATACCCCTGCTTAAGTCCCACGCAAATGTATGATACTGTCCACTGACAAGGTGTTGATCTGAAGTGTGGAGACTTTCAGCTCTTTTTTTGTGGTATTTTAATGAGAAGCTTGAAGTAGTTTGATGCCCGAAGAAAAGGTGGGAATATTTGGTGGTATTAAATCTTAGTGGGACTCTAGTTGATAGCTGTAATGAGGCAGCTGAATGTTGGTCTACTGCTGGGTTAATAATTGTACTCACTGCTGTGCTTATTGAGTTTTATTGGCTGACTATATTGTCTTGAAGGAACATTCGCATAATACCCTACAGTGATCTGTAGAGATGTTAAAAATGGTCAGTGTTCCAAGAATCACTCAAAGAATCACAAAACAGTACGCTAAAAAGTAAGTAAGGGGTAATAGATGTACAGTATTCCTATATATAAAATGGATATTCACCAATTAAACAAATATGAAGACATGAAATAACTTGATTTGTGAAATGCATAAATATTTTATAATTTATCTCCATATTACCTTAAAGCTTCCACTAAGTAAAATCAAATTGTCCACTGCAATGTGTGAAGCAGTCTGCCTAACTGAAAAAAAATATTATGGTTATATTAATCCTAAAATCCTCTTATGTCATCGTTTTTTTCCACCACCGTGTCCCCTTTGGGGCTCTGTAGAAATAGAGTTTTACCTTGGAAGCCTTTTTTCTGTAAATCATTTAAAAAAAAAAAAGGAAAAAATAGAAAGAAAGTCAATTATGACATAAAAGTAATAGTAAGTAGTTGATTGAAATCTCAAGTTGGACTTTTTATGTCATAATTATGACCTTTATGTTTTAAAAAATATATATATATGTTGGGGGAAAAGGCTTCCATACATTTGCAATGGTGATAATATTGACAACATATCAACAATAACAGAAAAATAAAATAAATGGAACAATAAATATTATGTTATAAGAAATATAATTAAATATAATGTCATTCTCTGTAATAATGTATTTGTTCCCAACATCCATTTTGGAGAATAAAATAAATAAATAAATAAATAAGGAGCCATAAAGACCAAGGGAAATATACTTGGATAATTGGCAGGATGTGGTGATGGTGACACTAGGAGCACATTCCATTTAGGTGATGAGTCTACTAGAAAAAGCGAGAGACAAAGATAGAGAAGGGATACAGAGCTCAGCTTTATTTGTTGGCTTCTCATTCACTGGAGGCCATGATAATATCTTTGTATTTAATAATGGTTTAATTAAAGTAGTGCTCAAATGGCCTTGCATAGAAATATAAGGTTTCAGCAAATGGTTCAAAACCAAATGTCATTTCATTGGCATACAAATTCATGATTTATAGCACCTATCTCCTTGGTTACATACACTTTGAATCAGAAATACCTTCACATTTCGTCTTCAAAGAGGAAAACGATTAAAAAAAATCTTGCAAACATCTGATTGCGAGGGGAGTTGTAATCTAATAAAAATATTGTGTCAGTACAAGCAAAATATAACATTGTAGCCTGTTTCTGACTGTTTGTATTCAGTGTTGATCTCTTCATTTACCGTATGCAGCAAATGCCAGTAAACATATTTAAATAAGAATGCAGTTCTTTCCTAACTATAAAACCATCACCCAGATCTATTGGCTTCATAATTGGATTATACTTCTTCCATAAATTACTCTTATTGGGCTGGAGTGCCAGACACCACTGCGCCAAAAAGGAAAGATAGTCTTGATAGCAAGTCTTGATCTTGTAGTGAATTTTTCCTCTGTGTTCATGTTTGCATCTCTTTGGTTGATAAGCAAACATGCATTCCTTCGACGTTTACTTTTAAAAAAAATTTTTTATTTATTTCCATTCGATTATACAAAAGTGAAAGGTGATACAGAACATGAACACAGCCTGTAAGCACCTCTTAGGTTTCATTTGGGGATATAAAAAAACCCATTTGCATGAAAATGACATACTGAAATTGCGATCAGATGGCAGCGCGCGAGGCTGAAGTGTCATTCTCGGGAGATGAGTATGCGGCCATATCTTTAATTGAAAAGTGAATGAGGATAAAACCTTGTTCTGATAAGCGGAGAGAATGTTCTGTTAACCCTGTCTAGTTTATTGTCTTCTCATTGTTCATTATTTTATGTAGCCTAATCTCTCTCTTTCTCATTGTTCTCACAGTCTCTTCATCTTTGTCTCCAAACTGTTTTTGAAATAATCAAATCTTTTTTTATGCCTGTGTAATAAAACCAACAATTTTTTTCAGAAATATTTTCTTTCATAAGATGAACAATGATGCTAATGAATAATGAATTAGATGAAACTATGTAATACTGTATGTAACATTTGTGCTATAGGTTCCTATTCATGTTTCAGGATGCTCTAAATAAAAATTTACTTTCACTGTTTGTATCACTCCACTTGTCTGTGTTTACATGATCCAAACAGACTGTCATTCTGAATTCATAACTACATAGCATAGGCATACAACTCTTACAATATATATGTATATATTACTATATCTTTCTGTGGCATAAATAGTAAGATGATATGCTATGGTGGGCATGATCCTGCGATACAGTGGATGTTTATGAAATTAAATCAACAAATAGGCCTACCAGTTTGC
Source organism: Squalius cephalus (assembly GCF_949319135.1). Taxonomy (NCBI): domain Eukaryota; kingdom Metazoa; phylum Chordata; class Actinopteri; order Cypriniformes; family Leuciscidae; genus Squalius; species Squalius cephalus. The sequence continues at coordinate 22,598,972 of NC_137126.1, forward strand.
AGCATCATGCAGCATAATGAACTATTTTTTGCACAGCTCATGAAAGCGGCAGACAGCGGAAGACTTAAAAATATTT